>NC_056734.1:497940054-498250054 GCF_019279795.1 Protopterus annectens
GGCAATGGAACAGTGTTAACCAACCATCAGTCCTCAAAAGTACTCTCTTTTCAGCAGGAAAGGTACGAAGGGCTTTGCAACTGAACCTGACATTTAGTCAGCTCAACTAGAGTTCATTAACGGTTTGAGTGGTTGAAAAGTATCCTGAAAGCTTAGGGAGCTGGTAGACTGTTGAATGCTTGGCAGGATTCAACCCATAAAACTAAGACTACTGCAGAAATTATCAAATGAAGATCATCACAATGTTTTTGTTAAATACCTTTTAGTGCTTCCGCGATGAAATTATAACATTTTCCAATAAGCAAAAAAAGACACTAAACCGGTTATTCATACATTCATAGGTATATACCAGGCTAACTACCACCAGGCCCTTTAAAAGGCTAGCTGTGCAACCAAACACAATTGTGTCCCTATGCATTATGGGTATTTATTAGTAAGGGATAGGTTAGTTAAAAAGCTTCTAATGGTTTTTAGGCGGGGTAAGTTAGTTTGAGCATAGTTACAGTGTGTCTATTAGAAACATGGGGGCCAGACCTGGGGGTAAATGTCAGATTTCCCATCCAGTGATCCTGGTTACACTTAAATAGGGTTAGCATTGGATTCTGCTTCACAATGACGGGGACCCTGTTCCAGAACATTTGGATCCTCTGAGACACATCTGTCTCGCCAACATGTCATACTTATGTCACAAAAAAAAATTTTAATCCTTGTATCTAGTGGTTCTGATTTTGTTTGCTTTGCAGATGTGCAAAAGTTCCATCATAGCTGGATCCAAGGATAACTTGCATGCCAGGCACCTTTCCTCTCAATAACCTGTAGGAAACTGACTAGAGAGACAGGGCTTTAAGCCAATCCATATAGGACAATGTGCTTATAACCCTAGATTCTCCTGGTAAAGAACCTTTGCAAGTGTTCCAACAGTTGCACGTCTGGTCAGGTACATGCCAAACGGGGCATTATACTCAATGATGGGTCTGATAAAGGCTGAATAAAGTGGCACTATGACTTCCTTCGACCTGGATGCATGCTCTTACTTATAAGTTGAGCAACATAGAATCATTTTCTTATTACCTTGGCTACATACTGGTCGAAGGCCAGATTACTGTCTATGTATGTTCCCAAATCCTGGACTACTGGGTCATCTCTTAGGGGTGCCTTATTGATGGAGTAATTAGCTTGGGTGACCATTTTCCCAAAAGGCACTAATACATTTCTTGTCATTGAGTTTTAGTCCGTGACTTTGACACCAGTCATTTGTCTGTGTTAGACTCTTTTATAAGATATTTGTGTCGCGTAAGGAATCTATGACCGCTCCAAATTTGCAGATATCCACAAACTTAGTCAGCCAAACTCCCTTGACATTAGCTTTTACCAGCAAGAAATGATGCCAAATAGGAGCCATTCCAGCACTGAACCCAGAGTTACACCAGTGGTGACCAGTCTCTTAGTGAGGGTGGTAAGTTGGAAATCTAGTCAGTTATGTAGGGATTTATACCCAGTTCACTGAGTTTGTCAACTATACCAGAGTGGGGTATTGTATCAAATGCCTTAGGGAGGTCCAGGTAGGCAGAGTGCACCACTTTCAACTCATCCATTACCTTGGTGACCTTCTCAAAGAAGTCCACAAGGTTTAGTAGGCATGACCTTCTCCTGACAAAGCTAAAGTGGGTTGGGTCCACTATCTGAAAGCTGCCTATGTCTTTGTTGATCGTTTCCATGATACTTTGTTTCATGTCTTTGTGTATGAGACTAGTCAGATTAATGGGTCTGTAGTTTCCGGAGTTAGTTGATGGTTCACCCTTGTGAAGTGAGATAACTGTTGCAGTCCTCCACACTTGTGGTACAAAGCCTGTTTTGAAGTTACAGTAAAAAAAAGTGACTCAAATGGTTCTGATAGGTCATATCTCAAGCTATTTAGAAGGCATCCTGGGACACTGTTGGAGCCTACTGAGGCCGTTTTTTTGGCTATAGCATTCGCCAACAGGACCTACTGGGGGTTACACTAGTAGGTATTTTATGGTGGGAGATGGGTGAGTGTGGGTGAAGTTTGAGCTAAATCTGTCATACAGCAAATTTGCTGTGTTGCTCTGCTCAGTGAAAGAGGCTCCACTGACCCTCAGTTCGGCACACTGCTGCATGCTGCCTTTGAGGCTATGGACATAGCTGTAGAACATCTTGTGATTATCTTTAGCCTGTGAGTCTGTCTTGATCTACTGTTTGGCCTTGCTTGACTTAGTCTTCTTAATCTCCTGTTTAGTTTAATCAGAGAGCTGTTATCACTATGGGAGTTGCGCTTCCTGATATTAGCCGTGACTTTTTTCCTTTTGTTATATAACCTATGAAGGTAAGGATTCCACCAGTGTGGTTGGTTTTTAGAGTTTGTTTTGGGCTTACTTCTAGGAGGTACAGCAGCCTCTATAAAGCCATTTATATGGTTTCACAGGGTCTCCGTGAACAATTCCGGAGAGGTTGCTGTGAACTCAGAGATAAGAGGAGCATTGCATTTTGACAATCGCTTAAACAGGATGTAAGTTTCTTTGTCATAGTTTGTAATTGTTACAGAGTTTGCTAGGGCTACCAGAGGTATCTATGCTGCTGATTCCCACTAGGGATATAAAGGGTTTCAGAAAACAAATCAAGAAAATTGAAAGAACTAGTTCAGAAAACAGCTCCAGCCAATAATAACCAAGTCAAATTGTTAATTAGTAGAAAGACTTTCCCAAAGTGGCTATTTATTACTTCCTGAAAGTCATCTGGAACACACTGATGGACTTTTCACCAAGTTCAAATGCTTCCTGCTGCAAAAGGACACAGCATGCTACCCTTTTCTACAGAGCACCATAACTGATGTCCTCTGCATATCTACATGGTGAGGTGAATGACTACTTTCTGTATGCAAGGAATTATGCAGCAGAAGTGAACCTTCTGATGAACATCTGACATGTGAGATGTTCAAACAGCAGGATCATTTCTACAATGCGATTATAGAAGGATGGGACTTGCTTACAGGTAGACTTCAGCCTTCAAGCCATACTTCAATAGCAATCTCAGACATCCATTAAACCAAGAACAAAACTACCTAACCCATTAAAGATTACAATCCAGAAAGTGATTTGTAAAAGAAAGAGCAACTCATACCATCTTCAGTTCTTTGCTTGGAGCAGAGTCACCAATACATTTATCTGTATCCTCTAGCTTCTTCAAACAGGGTAGAAACATCAGAAATGTCCAAGGAAGAGATGGGAGATATAAAAGCAATACTGACTTGGATATGATTACTATGGCAAGTACTGAAGGGCCAGAAAGTGAAGTGTATAGTGAAAGAAAAAAATGAATCAAGGTAACCTCTTCTTTTTTAAAGGGAAGTTTGAGGTTTCTGCATACCTATGTGACAGTGCCAGTTGAAACTTGTGAGAGGGGGTGGTGTTAGTATCAGAAGCAGTCCAAAAACACTTCTGTAGTATTTCCTGACTTCAACAGCAAGACTGTAGAAAACGCAGCTCATGAAGTAAAGCTATATCACTGCAAATCTGATATTTGGTCATGGCTGTGTGTGTGCGTGTGTGTGTGCGTCTGTGTGCATGTATGTGGGGGGTTTAAAGCCTAAGGCATCTTAAAAAAAAAAAAAAAAAAAAACTAGCTATGATAGAACAGCAATCCAGGTCAGTGATGTCTCGTAATGTCAGTGAAAAGGGCTCAATAAATGATGAAAAAACACAGAAAAGGTAATGAAAAACCACAGGTCATACATTTATTTGTTGCATTTGTTAACCGGGAAAGTCCACCGGGCCTGGAATGAGCTCATTTTCAGTGGAGGCCCGGAGAGAAAAGCTCCACAAAATTACATACAAAGAAAAATATTAATCACATAACAGGAAAAAAAATAATACAGTATTATTACATAGAATCAAACTTTTAATAGAACAAGAGAGAGAAGATTGCAATCACTGCCATGTAGAAGCAATAAATGACATTTCAGTGACACATTAGTTAAGTATATCGACAAGGTGCACATGAAAGTGATGCATCTGCAGGTGCATAGCTGTGAGATTAAGTACAGTGTAAGTACAGTAGAAGAAAGAAGGGCAATGGGTGGAAAGTACAGGTTAAAGTGACAGGGAGGAAGTAAGTAGGCAGAGTGGAGGAAATGAAGTGATAGTAGTATAGCACTGGGGAGAAATCACAAGAATTCAGGTTGTGTGTTAGGGAGCAGGAGTATAACAACTGTGAGGAGAGATGTAGTTTGAGGGATTTTTTAAAGGAGCCCGGGTTGCTGACTGTTCTGACTGAAGAGGGGAGCTTATTCCATGCCTTAGAGACATTATAGGAATACAACATTTGACCGGCTGATACATTCATTATCCTATTACCTACTTAATCCAATTCAAGGCCACAAGGGAATCACACCCTGATAGTGGTACTCAGTAAACACAAGGAGCAATGCCAAACCTAGACTGGTACCAGTGCATCACAGTATACACAAGGCAATGTGAAGGACTGCCAAAAAACTCATGGCATGTCTTTAAGATGTGGAAGATACTGCAGCACACAGTGAAAAAAAAACATGGACACAAGGATGACAAGCAGACTCCACACAGAAGGCACAACAGCCAAGATCTGAACTTGAGAATCCAGCAATCTGAACAACAACGTCAACCACTGTGCCACCCACAGTTCACTTCAATTACAAATATTCCTGTTTTAAATTGAAAAAAGTCAAGGTTATTCAGAGAGAAAAAAGTGTGTTAAAAGTTCATAACTTACCTTGTAAAAAAAGTATTGTACAAGTGTTGCTATTCTGACATAGTATAAATGGCCATGGACCAGCAACAATCTGGAGAGGTATTTAAATCGTGCTATTGCATAGTCACTGTTTCTTACAGCTTGTCTTCCTTCTTTGCCCATGATTCCTAAAAAGAAAATGCACATTGAAAAATGAAATTATGTACATTTAATAACAGGTCAGCTTACTCTGTTTAAATCACACTGACACAAATGTCCTAACCTCTGTATGTATATTAGAATTCCTGGTCTAGCTCTCGAACAAGTACTTTCTTGCCTCTCATGCAAAAGTATGAAAATCTAACATAACATAACATTAATACAAAACAATTTAATATACTAGTTGCATTACTGCCAAAATAGGTTTCCACTACCAGTTGGTGCATACTTTCACTTTAAAAATACAAGTCTTCATAGGAAATTACCAGGCTATCGATCCAGATTTAATTTTAAGCCTAGCCATTTAATCCAAATGTAAAACCATAGAAATCCTAGTCAAAGCTAAAGATTGCATTTAGTGATGACTGCCCATGTCCAGAAGAATTTATGGAGCCCCATCCACTTGTCCAGGTTTCTCTTGAACAGTGTCATAGAGATTGCTCTGTTTCACATGAACTGGTAGCCTGTTCCTTGTTCTGGAAAAAATATACTTGTACTCTTAAAGACAAAGGAGATGGCCCTGTATGTGAATTATAGACCTATATTACTGCCCCCCCCCTATATTTTTGAAAACTCAAAAAAACAAAAAACAAAAAAGATAACATCAATATTCTTGTTTACATACCTATCAATTCAAATAACATCATCCATTTCAAGGTCCTGCATAATCTTACTTATACCAGCAAAAAATAAGGTGGTGTGTAAGGAAGAAAGGAAGGAAACATTATTAGGAAGGATGCCAGTTTACTGTATGACACACACAAATGGATACAAGTTATGCAGGAGTAATCTGGGGTAATGCCAATTCATTTACCTCACTAACCTTACACTGACAGTATTATGTGGGAGTGAACCATAAGCCCTAGTGAAAAAACACAGAGAAAGAGAGAACATGCAAAGCTGTACTTGTCTAGAAAGTACTCAGTGAAATGAGTTAGTGTCTTTAAATTCACGAGTCTCTGCCTGCATGATAATTAGTCTGTATGTTCAGGATGAGTTAGGCTTGTAATTTTATTTTTAAATTGAAATGGCTCAACAATTAAATTTTATTTAAAAATATTTTAGAAATATCAGAATTTATAGTTTTTATCCCCTCATAACCATGTTCACAATAACTGTTCATACTTGTCACAGCTTTTCATACACTCATAGCAGATTACTAGGCAAACAGCTTAACAGCTTTTACAAGCCCAGCCAATATAATCAAATTTTACCCAATATATGGTCCCATAAGGGCAAGAGGATGGAACATGTTTGTGCCTATGCTGCGAGCATCTTACAGACTGACCCTGTCCATAAAGGACATAGAGGCTACCCCAGGTGTGAATTTGCGATTCCCCATCCATTCAGCCAAACTATGTTTGAAAAAGACCAGGGAAAGGCTCTGCTTAACATGAATAAGAAGCCTCTTCCAAAGAAGGGGCAATCTCTGAGACACATATCTCTCTCTCCAGCATATGTTTTTTTTTTTTTGAGTTGCTAATTAAGTTTAAATCCCTAGATAGGGTGACCCTTATGCTGTGTGACTTGCAGATATGTAGCGGCTCCATCAAGGCTGGATTTAGGGTCTATATTAGTTTGCTGAAATGTCTTTTCAGTGAACACATACTCGTCGACCCTTATTCAGTGAAAATCACTTCCACAATTCACTGAATATTCTAAGGGCAAAGATGCAGTTGGCCAACTATACAACTTTGCCCTTTTCTCCACTGTAGTGTGATCTCGGAGTTGGTATACATTGTTGGGGGAAGTGTGGGGGGCACAGCCCTACCACATCGGGGGTGGGTGGGGGAAAAGCCCCCTACTTGTGTGGGTTTGATTTAGCAATATTTGGGTCTGTTGGGTTGTGATCAAGTATTTCTTTGCCCTTGGATTATTCAGCGAATTGCGAAAGGGTTGACAAATACGTGTTCGTGGAAACTGGGTTTCGATGAACTAATATAGACCCTGGATTTCAGTTCCTTTTAGGTCAGACATAAGTCACCCCTTAATAGTCAGTAGGAGGCAGAGTAAGGAGACACAGCTTTAAGTCTGTCCACATAAGACGTTCTTTACACCCTGTATTTTCTTTGTAAGTAACCTCTGAGGTCACTCCATCTGCTTTAAGCAGCTAGTCAAGTATGTGCCAAACCGAGCACTGTACTCGATTATTGGTCTAATGAGGGCTTAGTACAGTGGGATAATAATTTCCTTGGATCTGGATGCCATACCTTTTCTTAGAGTTGTGCCACACAAAAGGTATTCCTCACCACTGTGGACACATGGTCAAAGTTCAGGCTATTATCTATCTGTGTACCTAGATCTTTCACCTCTGAAAATACTCTTAGAGGTGTACTATTGATGCTGTAATTTGTAGGGGCATTTGACTTCCCAAATTGTATGATAATGCATTTTTTCACATTTAGTTTTAGGTCATGACTTTGGCATTAATCATTTGTCTGATTTAGACCCTCCTGAAGGATATATACATCATTGAGGGATTCAGTGATTGCCCCCAGCTTGCAGTCCTCGGCAGACTGTCATCCAGAGGCCTTCCACATTAGCCTTGACTTCCGAGAAGCATATTCTAAACAAGAGTGATCCCGGCACTGAACCCCGTATCACACCACTAGTAACTGGCCTCTTGTTGGATCTGGATTCACCCACTTTAACCACTTATGTCCTGTCCATGAGCCAAATGGCTATCCATCTGGTGACATAGGGATTTATGCCCAGTTTTGTGAGTTTATTTATAATACCTGACTGGGGTAATGGATCAAATGCCTTGACCAGGTCAAGGTAGGCAGTATGCACTGTTTTACCCTCATTCATGGCCTTAATGACTTTCTCAAAGAAATCCACCAGATTCAGTAGGCATGACCTGCCCTTGCCAAAGTGGGACGGGTCCAGTGTTTGGTGGTTTCTTATGTCATTATTTATCAGGTCCGTGATTATTTTTTCCATGGCCTTACATACAAGACTAGTCAAACTTATGGGTCTATAATTTCCCGGGTCAATAGATGGTTCCTCTTTATGCAGAAGGATGACTGCTATTCTCCTCCACTCTATTGGGACAAAGCCATTACAGAGACTGTCGTTAACAGAGATCCTAATAGGCCTGACAAGTCCTGATTTAGGCTGTTTATAACGCTTAAAGATATGCAGGTAGGTGCGTGCATGAATGGGTGTGCCTTCGTTGAAGGTTGAGCTGGCACCTCAGCACCGTAAAAATCTATTGCCAATCATAAATGGACCGGCGTTCCGCTGTGGCGACCCCTAACCCGGAAAAGCTGAAAAACATTACTATAAGGCAACCTCCATTATCATCAGGCCCCATTGAAGCGGTGTTTTTTGCTTTAGGGAGCCCAGTGGTAACCTGTTCCTTGGTGATAATGAGGCGGAGTAGTTGAGGCTGATGGGGAGGTAAAATGTGAACTGAAATGGTCAGCCAGCTGATTTGCTATATCTTCTGGCTGAGTCTAGGAGATGCCACCAACAACTAATTCTGCATATTGCTGGGTGCATGCCCTTAAGACGACAGACATAACTGAAAAATGCTTTATGGTTATCCTTAGCTGTGGAGGCTATTTTTATGCCAAAGTCTGCTTTCAGAGAGTTGACTAATTCCCTGATTCACTTGTTTAAACTAATGAGGAACATTTTGCACTGTTGTGCACATTTCCTCTTATGTCTTGGCAGGATTTTGTTTCTTTCTTTTGTTGTGCAACCTAACACCAGGAGTCCACCAGGGTGGCTTGTTTTTGTGGTTTGACCTGTATTTATTTCAGTCTGATACTGCTGTTTCTATGCAGTTGTTTATATGATTGTACAGGGTTTTTGTGTGCACCTCTGCATAGGTTTCTGCATTTCCTGGATTTGGGGGAGCTTGGAAACCTGCTATGCTGTCCCTTCATAGGGAGTAATTTACCTCAGAGAAGTTCTTAAAGTTTTTGGGGTTAGGTGAGGGGAACTAGTTTTACCTTTATTTCAAGAGAGTCCGCTTTCTGATCTGATATTACCAGTGAGGGCATCACACGTGGGGGGGGGGGGGGTCTAGCACTCTCCCATATTTGTGAGTACCACATCTAAGATATCTTCAGGTATAATGCATGAGTTTCCTAGTTCATGATGGGGGACCTGTAACTATCAAGAACATGGTAATGGATTATTCCCATGGTTAGCTGGACATGGAATAGCTCAAGCATGTCATACTGTTTGACCAGCCCTGAGGTGTGCTTATCCTTTATGTAGACATATACACTTTTGCAGTTTGCTCTTTCATGTTCAGTGGGTAGCTGCATTGTATGAAAAGCATTATAGCCATGCACTGCAGGAGTGATTCTCTTGGTTTTGAAGCATGTTTTAATAAATGGACAGATATCAGCATTCCCCAGGGTGAGGACAGCTTCTAGGAACTGCAGTTTGTTAATCAGACTGATAGCATTAATTATTAACACCTTTAGCTTGTTCTGACTAACTTTTGTAATGTTTCAAGTTTTTTTCTGTTTAGAAATGCCTGAAAAATGCATTATAGGGGTGGATAATGTTTTGGCCAATATATGAAAGCCTAGAGGTGACAGGTGAAGAACATCCCTGGCAAAGCAGTGTGGCCTGTCAACCATGTCCTCTCAGGCTGACAAGTACTGGACCACTTTGGAATGACATCAGTAGATAAAGCCAATTGCTAAAATCGATCATTTTCCCCTGGTATTGTGGCATCATCCTAGGAGATGGCAGAATGCTGCTCAATGCTAGGCTCATACCTGCGGTTTAGTAACCATGTCCTTCACACTGATGTTAAATAAAACTGAGAATGGTTATGCTGAGTTGGAGGGGTGAGGTTTGGGACATAAATGAGTAGTTAAGAAATTTGTTTGCACACTGCCATTGTTAACATACTGCTCGATATACTAATGTGATGCATTTACAGATGTATCTTGCTAAATTCATTTGTGATGCTAAAGACAAAAGTTGGATATGATAAAGGACACCAGTGTGGGTTACATAATTTGGCTTATAATACAAATCTGGAGGACAGTGCATATTTTATTAATGTTAGTGAGAAGTGATGAATGTGGTCCTCTGGAATGTGAAGTGAGAATAATGATGAAGAAATGGTGTGGCAGTACGGCACGCAATGCTGAATGAACAGGAGTATTTAAAAATGAGACAATGTGATATGCAATATTGGCAGTGCTAATTGTGCTTACAGCACTGCATTAATCATAAACAGACATTAGTAAGTAATTTGATAAATGCTTGATGAAGGCGCATGTCTCCTTCTCAGGGTGCAGATGAGAGGCATGAATGGGATGGAAGACCACACTGGCTTAAATTATACAGAATGACTAAGGAAAGAATGAGAGGTTTGTATGGATAAAACTATGGAATGGAAGAGCAATAAAAATTACAGAATTATTGACAAAAAAGTACTGTGACACAGCATATTCTTTTAAAGTATGACATGAAGAAATGGAAGGACTACTAGTGTATAAAAAGCCCAGAGCATTATAATGGGTAGAGCAGAAAGAACTAAAGAGTGGACAACTTAGGAGAAGTGATGAGTGGATTACAGCCCATACTGCCCTAGGCCAGGGAATATAACCGGTAAAACAGTACCTATGTGAGTTTGCTGACAAAGTATTTGACAGAGAAATACTGAAGTGAAATAGATAAAAAAATGCTTCTCATTTCAACCTCTTATTTATCAGATATGAAGTAGGGCAGAGATGACTTAGGGATACACTGATTTAAGAGTGCATAGCTCCAGGTTGCACGCGTTACATTGAAAATTATGCATAATGGGATGACTTCCTGATGCAATTACCCTTCATTATGGAAGAATTTCCAATTGCCCAGCTTTCACTTTTAAATAAAATACAGATGTGGAGAAATCATGAAAATTACAATACTGGAAAAAAGTAAAAAAAAAAATAATAACAACATTTGTTTAATTAACATTCTGGGAAATAAAACACTGTTGGTAATAAATGGAATGCTGAGGCAAATGCGATTTGGATACAAAAACATCTGAAAAAAGATGAATGTTATAATGAAAGTTTTACTGTACGTATTAATTTATTAATTTTGTTTGGTAAAAAGCAATAAACCAAAAGAAAAAAAAGTAAAAGATTGGAGAAGGCTTTACTGGGCAAAGGGTATCACGTTTTCATTGACGACAACAAGGCCCTAACATAACGGTTCTCGATACTGCCTGGAATCTTTCTTTACCATAGTGGGTATAACAAAAGGCAATAGCTGAGGACAACCATCTACAAATGGTCTGCTTTGACACAGGTTGTCCTTTCTTTGTCTCAACACGAAAAACAAACTGCTGACCAATATTTTTAAAGGACTTGGTTCTGTCAAGATAGGACCTGTGCTGCCTATGCACATCTAGAGTATGAAGAATCCTTTTTCCCTGGTTCTGAGGATCTGGATAATACACTGGGTGATTGATGGCTTGATTCAAAGTCAACTCTGCAACCACCTTATGATTTATTCTTAATGATACCTTATTCCCTATGGGATAGCACATAGGTTTCACCCACCATGACAGCTTGCAACTCAGATACTCTTCTTGCAAATATCATATAAATAAGAAGAGCAGTTTTCCATGTAATGAACTTTAACTCTGCTTGATTTGAAAGCTCATATGGAGACACCAACATAAAGTTAAGATCCCAAGAAGGAGTGTCCTCGTTTAGGAGGTCTTAAGTGTAAAACTCCATTCAAAAAACGTTTTGCCTAAAACATAAAAGTGGATGATCCATGGGCAGACATGCTGAAATGGCCACAAGATGTACCTTGACAGAGGAGTACAAAAGGGTAGAGGCTAATAACTCACACAAACATTTGAGCACCAGTGCTACATAATCCCTGAGAGGGTCATGGTTATTGGCTAAACACCAAATAGAAAATATTTTCTACTTGCTGATACAAGACTTTCTAGTATCATGTTTTCTTGCCTTATTTAGTACCTGTTGCATGTCCTACGAAAAGAGGTGCATAAAAGGAAATAGAATTGAATCATCAAATCAGTTAGTTGAACATGATTGAGACTGAGGTGCGTCAAACTCCCCACATCTTGAATATGTAGTTCCAGTTTCTGAGGAAGTTGGTGGTAATAGCCATTAGCAAATTCCATAACAAAAGGATAACCAAAGCTGCCTGGGCCAAATGGAGTCACCACAATTACTTCTGTAGAGTCCTTCTGTATTTACAGAATCACCCTGGATATTAGTGGAAATGCACGAAGGAAAAATTCATGTCAATGGGAATGAAAAAGCATCCGTTTTCCTGCTTGTAAGGGTTCTTGGTGCAGTTTTTGATCTGTGATCTATTTTTAAAGGAGTCAAACAGATCTACTCAATGTGTTTCTCCCAATGGATCAATTCCTGGAACATCCCCTTGTTAAATTTCCATTTGTGAGGGTCTGTCCTGGTTCTGCTCAGCTTGTTTGCCACTAGGTTTTCTGTGATGGAATATAGGATGGTTGGAGGGGTAATGACAGCTGAAGAGCTACTTCCCATACCATTAATGTCAGCCTGCACACAGACTATGACCTTGTACTCCCTAGCTTGTTGATGTTCCCTGCAATCACCTGAAGAAGTTCTGGAGACCACAGAAGATGAAGAGTTTTTGGGGCATGGATCACTGCCAAACTTTCTTTGTCATTTATGTGCTTTGGTCTAGCTGAGGAATGCATGCACCTTTACACCCAATGAAATTGTCCCAAGTGAAACCTGAGGTATCTGTAGTTACAGACGGTCTTGGAGGAAGAAGAGAAAAGGGGAGAACTAATTTGTTTGTATATGTAGTATCCACCAGTGCAGTTCCTTTTTCAGAAAGTCCAAAACTAGAATCTCAGATTCCTGAGGATGCAAATGTTGGGTCCCATGTGTTTTTTTTTTGTTTGTTTTGTTTTTCTTAAACACTGAATCTTTTCCATGTGTAACCTGGCAAGAGGAATCATGACAACCAGAGATGTCATGAACCTAACGAACATGAGATACTCTCAGACTAAAATCTGAGAATGGAATGAGAAGCTCATGAAGATTTCAATATAAAAAAATCTTATCACCTCCTGTGTCAAAAAAGCCTTTTTTTGCATGGTGTCTGAAAGACATCCTAGAGAAAAAATTACATTGTGACAGGGTCAACGTGGATTTCTGGATCTTTATTTGGAACCCCAGAGTGGTCAGAAGAAATAAAACCCATAGTAATTTGACACCTGGGAAAACACTCAGGAAAGATTAGTAAGACTTCTAAATAAGGAATATGAGAATGCCATTCAGTCTGCAATGAGCTACAGCTGGAGCTAGATACTTTGTAAACACCCTTAGAGTAGTAGATAACCCAAAGGGTAATGCAGAGAATTGATAACGTGGCCCGGACACAGAAAATCTGACTACTTTCCTGAAGCCTTTGGATATAGGAATGTGACGACATGCATCTTTTAGATCTAATGCTATCACAAAGCTTCCCTGGGGAATGAAAGGTAATGTACTCTGAAGAGTCAACATCTTGAATTTTTGAACTTTCACATACAAATTTAGGAAGTTAAGACAGGAATTTGTCTCCAAGAAGATTATTTCTGTGGTAGCAGAAATACAAGCTTTTGCCCTTTTGAATTAAGGACACTGATTCTAGGTGTCCTAGAGTGGGTAAGAGCAGAAGATCCTGAGGAAAACATTATGTACAGTTCCGAGGGTGGGGAGGAGACCATCCAGGTGCAATTAACCATAGGCAAGACTGCTCTGCAAATTGTAGCATGTTACAGGCCACCATCACAAACTCAGGAACCTCACATGGCCTTCCTGAAAACACTAGAGGGGATAAATGTATCACCAAACACCATCATACTAGCTGACTTCAATTACCCTAATATAGACTGGGAACACTACTCAAGCCCAAACACCCTAGCCCAAAAGTTCCTGGAATTCATAAACTCAAATGCCATGGAACAACTAGTCACCATCCCCACAAGAGGAGAAAACATACTTGATCTCATCATCACGAACATGGGAGCACAATGTTCAACACCGGAAGTATACCCCTCACTGGTGAGATCAGATCACAAACTAATCTCGCTGGAGGTCCTCATCCCACCCCACCTGAAATAAAAGACCACAGTAAAGAACTTCTCGAAGCCGACTTCACACTTCTAAAGACTAGTGTGGTCTCCTTTAAGGCCCCGAGCCGACGGAAAACAGTACTCAAGCCGCTGAATCACTTACAAATGCCTTCTACCAGCACCTGCAGGACTGCATGGATAAGGCAATCCCAAGCAAAACAAAGACTCTTTGTACCAAAGGCAAGCGTCCACTCTGGTGGACCCCAGCCATAAACAAACTCTACAACAAAAGGAGGAAGCTACTACAAGATAGAGCAAAATCCTTAAAAGGTAAGACACCCTTGATCACTATAAGTAAAAACTAAGAGCTCTCATAAAATCATCCAAAGCAAATTTTGAGAGAAAATAGCTAAAGACTCAAAAGACAATCATAAGGCCTTCTTTAGCTATGTTAGAAACCTGGGAGGAAACTCCCAGATATGCTCAGAACTAGTTCAAAATGATGTGAAGATTACTGATCCTACAGACATTGCCAACATACTGGCTGACAGGTTCAGTGCAAACTTCTCCCCTCCCCAAAAGGAGAGATATCTATACCAAGCGATTGCAGCCCCCAAACATCTCCAACGCCCAAGTGAGAACTGCTCTCTCCAAAGCAAAAACACAGCATCCATGGGACCTGATGGTGTCCCCGGCTGTGTGCTCCACAAACTCAACGAGGAATTAAACCCACAGCTAGGACAGCTGTTTAATCATAGTCTTACCTCTGGATACGTACCCAGGAGTGGTGCACTGCAACTGTGGTCCCACTTCACAAAGGCGGTGCCTCCACCGACCCTGGAAATTACCGGCCCATTAGCTTGACAAGCCTTATCTGCAAAGCCATGGAGAGGATCATAATGGACCTCATAAATAAAGACATAGGAATTTACAGACTTTGGATCCATCCCAGTTTGGCTTTGTCAAAGGCAGATCATGCCTTCTAAACTTGGTTGACTTTCTTGAAACAGTCACCAAAGCCATTGATGAGGGAAAGGCAGTCCATACAGCCTACCTCGATCTGGCGAAGGCCTTTGATACAATACCCCACTCGGGTATCATTGAAAAACTCATCAGCTTAAATGTTAACCCATACATCACAAGATGGGTTGCAAACTGGCTGAGTGACAGAACCCACAGGGTCAGAGTTGCTGGCGCCATGTCAGACTCAAAGCCTGTCACAAGTGGTGTACCACAGGGCTCAGTCCTGGGCCCACTCTTGTTTGGCATCTACTTTTCAAGTACAAGCAAACACAGGAGGGTTATGGCTGACAAAGTTTGCAGATGACTGCAAACTGGGCCATAGTAGAAAACACATCTGACACAGATATCCTTCAGAAGGGTCTCACAGAAACGGATAACTGGTGCCAGAGCCATGGCCTAAAGTTAAATGCCAAAAATGCATAGTCATACCCTTCGGGAAAAACAAGGTTACCCCTAGCTACCAAATAGGTGGCAATCCACTGAGTACAGAAGAAGTTATCAGGGACCTGGGGACCCAGGTTGATAGTAGTCTGTCATTCGACACCCATGTAGCTAAAGTAGTTAGGAAGACCTTCTACATTGCCCACCTTATCATGAAGGGATTCTCATCTAGATCAAGGGAGGTCATAGTCTCCCTATACTCATCACTCATCAGACCAATGATTGAGTACAATGCCCCATTCGGAATGTATCTGACCCGACACTTGCAGCAGCTGGAGAGGCCACAAAAGTTCCTCACCAAAAGGATAAAGGGTCTCAAACATCTGTCCTATGCTGCCCGACTGAAAGAACTCCAGCTCTATTCAGTCGCCACGCTTGCTCAGAGGTGTCCTTTGCCTAACATACAAGGCCATGTCAAACCCAGAATTGATGAATATGTTTCACCTCAAAAATACTAGATCCGTCAGAGCCACAAGGGCGGAGACTTAAACCTCGACACGGCTATTAATAGGACGTGCTGGAGGGATAGATTCATCACCCAAAGACTCCCTATGCTGTGGAATAAAATCCCGGTATATGTGAGGCAGAGCACCTCGCTGGCCTTGTTCAAGAGAAATCTTGACCAATGGATGGGAGATCGCAGATATACCCCAGGGATTACCTCAGTGTCACTGCTCAACAGAGGCACAGCAAAATAATGGGTATAGTTCCCCATACTAAAGGGGTGGCGTAAGCCACAAAACTATGGGCTAGGCTTGTAAATGCCCTCGGGCAGATAACCTAGTATGAACCTATGAACCTATGAAGTGTTTGTATCCAGTGCCAACTGTACTCCTGAGTCACTATTAATAGCCAGGAGTCTGCCACAACTCTTACCAAAGGGGGATGTTTAGAGCAACTTGCTGTGACAGATTCTAAGAAACAGGGGCAGGATGGGTGGTGGCTGAAAGAATACTGGTGTAGTCATTTGGAGGTTCTTTTTTAGGAAAGAATCCTTGTTGTTTGTTTCCCTCCTGCCAACTCTTTTTATTTCCCAATTTAAGTTGAGAAGGTAGGGTTTGTTTATTCAGTTTCTTAGATGTGAAAGATCTGTGAGATATGTAAGGGAGCCAGAAAAATCTTCGAACCTCAAAGAATTAACTTCATTCTCTCATCAAACTGCTTGAGGACCTGAGTAGTAGATGGGCCAAATAAAATATCATTATCTATAGCTGAATTCAGAATTTCAAGACTCTACCTCATCAGAAAACCGCTGATTACGTTTCCAGGTATTTCTCCTAAAAACTGCAGTGGAAGCAGTGACCCTAGATACAATACAATCACAGACACTCCTTAAGGCATGTTTAGACACTTGACAAATGTTAGAAATGATAGAATTGAGACAGGTACTACATTCAGGGGGAAGTGTGGTAGCTAACTCTCTCAAACTGTCTGAAGAAATAAGTACAAATGTATAGCCTTCTTGTGTGCGGACTTCTTTCCTTTTCCAATTACAACAAAACAAGTTATATATAAATTGGGTTTATTAGAGTTTTCTAGTTAGAATTTAAATATACATTAGACTCCCTCTTATCCGACCTCTCTTTAACCAGCCATCAAATTTCTGGTGTATCCCTAACAGAGAACAGAGAAGAACAACACTTCTGCCTCCTCTGGACTACATAATGACAGACATTTGAGTTTTATTATTTTATTATTTATTATTTATTTGCAGTTGGTTTACCAGGATAGTCCATTGGGCCAAAAAGAACCCATTTTCAGGAGTCCTGGAGAGAAAAGCTCCAGAAAAATATAGATTACAGTAGGTATTATACATGCTTAAACATTGTAAACTTTCAAGTAGACAAGTTCAAGTACAATGCACAATTATTACAATTAATTTAACAGTGTTAAAACTAAAAAGGATTATACATAAAATCAAATTACTAATTTAAAATTCTACTAAAGTTATTTCATAAAGAGAGTTCTCCATGTGAGAGGAAGAGTGTAGAGAATTCTTACACATTCTATGGTTATAGTAGGAATGTAAGAGGTATATATAATGAGGGGGAGAAATCAAGGGTGTAAGCAGGACTAGGAGGAAAAGGGGATGTTCAATGTAGTTAAGTAGGGTGGGAGCAAGAGCATTCCCACTGGGAAAGTAGATGTGAATGAAGAGATTTTTTGAACATGAAATGGTTAGAGATAGTACGGATAGATGGAGGTACAGAGTTCCAGAGACGTGCTAAGCCATGTGAAAGATGATGTTTGCCTGGGGGACGGGTTGGTTTGTACACTTCTAGTAGATTTTGGTTGTTGGACCTTAAAATTCTATGAGGTATGTGCATTTTGAAGACAGAAGAGAGGGAGGGACAGAGGGAGGGTTTGAAAATTAGTTTGTGCGTAAGGGATAGTTGTGTGTAGGTGAAATTATTGGGTAGTTCTAGCCACTTAAGTTGTTGGAGAGAGGAGCAGTGGTGGGAGGAAGACTTTTGGTTGGTAGCAAACTTGGCAATTTTATTGTAGCAAGAGGAAATTTGTGTTTTCAGGGAGATTTGTAGGTTAGTTAGTAGTGGAGCTCCATAGAGAAGGGAGGGAATAAGAAAGGAAGTAGAGCGAGTGATTTTAGTAGCAGTTGTAAGGTAGAGCTTTTGTCGATAGAGCATCCCTAGTTTTTGATGGGGTTTTTTTATGTTTAGTTGTAGATGGGAGTTGAATTTTAGTTGGTTATCAATTTGGACTCCAAGTAGTTTGGTCTCTGTCACTAGTTCTAGTGGAATGTTATTCTCACTAGTAATAGAGAAGTTGTTTGTATTGAGAGAGTTGAGTTTAGTAGGGGTGAATATCATTAATTTGGTTTTAGAGGTGTTGAGTGCTAGGTGATTTGTTCTCATCCATTGTTCAATGGTTGAAAAGGCATCTTGAGTTAGCTTTATGAGAGTAGGGATAGTTGAGGCAGTGCAGATAATGGTTGAATCATCTGCATATTGGATGATATTGGAGAGGGGGATATCTTTGTGGAAATCATTTATAAATATATTGAAGAGGAGGGGACCTAATATGGATCCTTGGGGGACACCAGTTGGGGTGTTAAGAAATGAGGATGTTGCCTTTTTCCATTTTACTGCTTGATATCTATTAGTTAAGTAGCTAGAGAACCAGTTAAAAGTAGAGGAAGATAGGTTAAGTTTGGAGAGTTTGGGTAGAAGCAGACTATGTGATATAGTGTCAAAGGCCTTAGAGAGGTCAAGTAGAAGCGTAGAGACAGTAAGGCCAGAGTCCCTGGCTTTGTTTACAGTTTCAAGGAAGGAGAGGAGTGCTGTTATAGTGCTGTGATTTGGTCTGAATCCATGTTGTGTAGGAGAAAGTAGGTTATCTATGAGATATGGTAGGAGTTGAAGTTGGATGCACTTTTCCAGGAGTTTAGAGATGGGAGATAGGATAGCTATGGGGCGGAAGTTTGAAACATTGTTGTTATTGCCACCTTTATGTAAAGGTATGATGAAGGCCTTTTTCCAGATTTGGGGAACTATGTCTTCTTGAATTGATCAGTTGATTAGTATGCTAATGGGGTAGGCAATTGCTTCAGCTGCTGAGCTGAGAAAGTAAGAAGGAATGTCATCAGGAACATTGGTGCATGGTTTTAGTTTCTGAAGGAGTTTTTGTATGGTGGATGTGGGTATAGGTTTGAGAGAAAATGGGGGTGTGCAGAGGGGGAGTTAGGGGTTGAAAAGGAGGGGGAAGGGAGAGTAGGAGAACAGGTGGATATTAGAGGGGGTGGAGAAGATGGGGAGGGAGTGAGAGTAGGAGATGAGGTGGATGGTAAAGAGTTAGTAGATATGAGTGTGGCATTGGATATAGTGTTGGGTTGAGTGTAGTAGGGGTAGGATGGAGGTGAGTTGGAGTGTGTGTTGTTGGAGAAGGAGGAGGTTAATTTAGAAATAGATTCAATGAAGAAAGAACTGAATTGAGTATCTAAGTCTATATCAGTGGCATTAGGGTCAGGTGTTGGGGTGACTGTTTTACTGGGATGAAGCAGAGTGGAGATACTTTTCCAGAATTTTTGAGGATTTGTTTTGTTTTTGTTTTGAAGTAAGTAAAAGTAATTTTGACGGTCAGAGATAAGTTGTTTTACTCTGTTTCTAAGAGTTTTATATTCATTATGGATGAGGGGGGTCTTATTTTTCTGGTATTTTGCCCAGACTTTGTCTCTTTTCTGCATGGTAGCTAGTGTGTTTTTGGTGAGCCATTGGGCAGTTTTAGTTTTTATTCTTTTTGTTCTTAGAGGAGCATGGACGTCTAGTAGTTTTAGGAATGTGGTGTTGAAGTGAGCGACAGCGTTATCTAAGGGTAGTGTTTTTAGACAATTCCAGTTTATTGTTTTTAGGGAGTTAGTAAAGGTTGATGGATTAAAATTTTTATGATTACGTGTTGTAATATAGTTATGGGTATGATGTTGGATTAAGGGGAGTCGGTGAGTGAAGATGGGTATGTGGTCACCAAGGGGGTCGGGAAGAGTTCCACTGTCTGAGAAATAGTGGGGATGAGAGACTAAGATCCAGTCCAGGATACTGCCAGTGGAGAGATGTTTTGATGGGTATGTGATAGAGGTGATTAGTTGTGAGAATCTATGTAGGTTGATGTTAAGTGGGTTTGTGGGAGACTGAATGGAGATCCAGTTAATATTCATGTCACCTAAGATTATAGTCTCGTTACTAATGTTGTTGGTAAGCCAGGAGAGGATGTCTTCCAGTGTGGATACATTATCTCCTGGGGGGATGTAGAGTGAAACTATACATATGTGTTTGTGTTTGTTAACTTGAAGTAGTGTTATGAGTAGTTCTGCGTTTTTAAATTGGGTTGTGGGTTTGTTGTAGGGGGTAACTGACAGGGAGGTTGAGTAGAGAAGAGCTACTCCTCCACCTTTTCTATGGGGCCTGTCTCTTCTGATGATAGAATAGTTTGGTGGGCGTATTTCTGAGTCTTTTATATGGGGCTTTAACCATGTTTCTGAGATGGATAAGATGTCTGGTTTATGATGTGTTAGCCAAGCATGGAGGTTTAGGACTTTGTTCACTATACTTTGAGAGTTTAAGGCAGTGAGTATTATGGATTTGTCCTTAATTGTTGAGGGGGGGGCCTGGGTTAGGATGGATATCACCTGATAATAGATTGCTAATGGGAGATAGGGTTAGGTTGGAGAAGTAGTAAGACAGTTTAGAGAAAAGGTCAGGTTGTATTGTGCTTTTGTAGGATTTAAAAAGTGTTATATGTAAAGGGTATTTCTGAGTGGTTATAAGTTTAAATGGAAAACGTACAAGGTTATTTAAGGGGCATAGATGGGGGGAAATTGGGATGTTTGAGTGAGGTAGTATGGGGCTAAAATGGTTAGTTACATGGTAGGATTGGGAATGGTTGGAAGAAGTAGGCTGTGTAAGGTGGTAGAGGTAGGTTAAGGTAAAGAGTAGAGTTAGTGAGATGGGGAAGAATGTGGGTTGTAGAGGCATGCTAGAAAGGAGGTAACTTTAGTTGTTAGGTAGTTGGTGAATTATGTTTGGAGATGGTAAAACAAAATGTAAGGATTTTTAGAGAGTAGGTAGAGGAGAAATGTGAGAGTTGTAAAGTGTAGTGGGGGATGTGTTATGGGAGTGGAAATTGAGGTGAAAAAAAGTTATTTGAGGCTAGGTGGTGTATCTAAGGGAAGTAGGTAAAAAAGTGTTAGTAGTTGAAGGAGTGTGTGTACTGGAGAATTAGAGAATAGATGGACTAAGATGGGTGGTGTCTATTAGAGGTGAATGAGGTAGAGCAGGTGGGAAGGGTAATGGGTGTCTCGAGTAGTGGAGGGTGATTGGATTATGATCTGAGGGGGTGTGGTTAATGTATGGATAAAGCTAGAGCTGCTGGGGGCGGGTGGAATTTGGGGGCAGGGTAGGGGAGCGGAGTGATCCCGCAGGGCGAACGGAGCGGGAAGAACTAAAGGAGTCAGAAGAGGATCAGAAACCTATCAGTGAAGTGTTAATTAGCAGAAGGTAAGTAGTAGGGACTTAGAATTAGTGGGTTGGAATGGGCTGGAATGTAATAATAGTGAGGGAGAAAAGGAAAGTAGTAATAAAAAGTGTTAGAATGTAGCAGAGAGAAAAAAGAAAAGTTAGAGTTTACAGTGAAAGTTGGAGTAAGTAGCAGTAGGTATTAGTGTGGGGAGGGTGCCATCTAGTGGACAAATGCAGAATTGAACTTTGGTACACCAGGGCCAACCCAGGTCAGGGTTAGACTGAAGGGAGGAGGGAGCAAGTCAGGGAACTAAGTGAGGGGGAAGAATGGGATAAGAAGAAAGGGGAGTTTGTCTGCTGGCTTTCCTGGCAGGGAACAGATAAAACACCTAGCAGGGTTTACAGACTATATTAATGCAAAGTCTGGCAGCAATTACATCGATATGAATGCAAGGTCTGGCAGCAGTTACACATACTTTCTTAGATTCTGGGAGAAGCTTCGTGGAGGCAGCAGGGTATGCTGAAGTTGTTTAAGCAATTTGCTGGGAGTGAAGAATATTACTTTAGGTGTGGGTGTCCACCAGGCTGTAATCACAAGGGGTAAGCCAGGATGAAAAAGCTGGAGGATAAGAGAAAGTGAGGAAATGAGTTGTACTATAGTAGTTAGTAACACAGTATCAATTGAGCAGTAAGCACAACAAACAATAATTATAGTATAGTATAGTTATATACTATAGTATAGTATAATATATAGTATAGTTTTAGACTTCATATTCATTAGAAAAATGTATACTAACACAAATACTGTTATTTTAGCTGATTTATAACCTATAAAATGCTATTTTGCATGCATTTTCTGATTAACAAGCTATTCATTTATCCAGCCTTAGATCCAATCCCAGCAAGACCAGATAAGAGGGAGTCTACTGTAGCTACTTTTTAATGTGTATACTTTACTGTTTAGTGTTATAAATATTAACACATTGGTGCAGTTGATAGATAGGGGCTTCTTTCCTTCAGTGTCATGGAAAAGCAAGCAAGTTTTAAAAAATGTTAATTTTGTGGAAACAAAATACTACCCAGAGGGCATGCAAGACCTGTGTGTAGTGTGACTGGGCATTCTCCATATGTCCACTGATTGAGAAATATGTGCAGGGTTTGGAATAATGTATTACAAGGCCTATTGCCACCAAATCCAGTGGTGGCAAAAATTGAAAATAAGCTTCTCAAAAAGCTTCAAAACAAAGATCCCGACTCCAAGAAAAGGCATTCTGACTCTATGGCTCCGACTTTGGCTCTGAAAGTTCTGATGTTTGAACTGCCTGTGACCCACACCACAATGTACACCACACTGCCATATCCACAGTCTTTGAATCAGACTTTTTTTTAAACACCTTTATTGAATTAGCACTTGTGACATAGGCAAATTTACATTAATATAAAAGTAATCAAACTGTATTAAAAGTTCACATTTACAAACATACTTCACATATATTGGTATATATCATACAACATAAGCAATGTTACATAAATTATTAAATTCCTGTCTTTTTTTTTTTTTTTTAAACAAGAAATATCTTTATTAAACCATCACTTACAGCATAGGCAATCATACATTTTATATAAATGAAAACAAACCACAATGACACAATCCTAGTTGCAAGCATTTTACATCACAAACCATACTGAAACACTCGCAGTTGCAAACATTATACACCACTTAAAATCTGCCCAATCATTTTCAGCCAAACATTACATAGCTCATTTAAGTACTGCCTTCTTTAAAACGTCATTCCTCCCCTGTACGTATTATTCCCAGAAGTCCCATTTTTTTCCGATGTAGTTTGCTCCTACCCTTTTCTAAAGATCTCAATTCCAGTTGTTTTATCACTGTTACTATATTCACTGCTTCTAGTGTAGTTGATTTAAATTTTGATTTCCATTTTCTAGTAATTGCTTTTTGGCAGCCACCATACTTAGACCTTACCATGTCTAGGCAGTTCTGATTCTGTATCATAGCTCTAAAAAATCATCTCTCATATCACAGCAATCTGTCCACCCAGCATCTCCGACAGTGCATCCTGCAGGGAATGATAATGTGCGCCAATTCATCTCACTCCCAGAAAATATATTCCCAATTACCTCTTTCTTCCCCATCACACCTTTAATATTTGCTGTCTACCAGAAGAAAATTTCTCTGGAGTCTACTTGGGGTATACAAATATATATGTAAATATTTCCAACCAAAAATCCTAAATCTTGTAGATTATGTTGCATATTTGGGAGAATATCCCATTGTTTTTTTTTTTTTTTTTTTGAGAATTGCTTATCCAATCTCTTCCCAACCCTTCCATTGATAGGGAAGGCAATCTCTAACCTGTAGTCCAAATACATTTTTGGCATCTTCCCATGCTATCATCTTTCCCTCTCTGGTTATTTGCTCCTAATATCTTGGTTCCTTTGCCAGTTTCCTCCAAAAAAAATTCCAGCCCCCTCTTGCCTATTCTCTATATCTTTAACTGCAGTCATCCCTATCGGCAAAATCTCCTTTCTCCATTCCCGTGTTGGCTTAGCTCTTAGGATACTTTCTGCTACTTTATGGATATAATACTCTGTATGATTGTTATTCTCCTTAAAGGCCTGTACCCAAAATCACAGTCTCTCCTTGTTTCTTCAGCTTCCCCTGTTTTATCATCATCCCTTTCCCCTTTCAATTACCTATTTTTTGGCTTGTGTTACATACAGAAGCCCTAACTGTGTAGTTCTGAAATATCCATTCAATTTGTGTAATCCCAACTGCCCTGTTCTACTGGAAGAATCAACTTATCCAACTTGACTCTTACTGTCTTCCTTGCCCAGAAAAAGTCATTCAGCTCTTTGTTAATTGCTATCCACAACTTCACCTTTGGTTGATAAAAATATGCCTATCTTGTGTATAACACTAAAGGTACTAAAAACATTTTAACTACTTGTATCTTACTATCCACATCCACATTACAAAGCTTCCTTTTTCTCAGTTTTTGCATTATCTTTTGTTTAGTCTCTTCCCACATATCCTTAGCTGCCACACCAGAATCATTTTTAATCTGTATTCCTAAATACTTAATTTTATCATGTCCCCACAGAGAATGCCAAACTAACTCACGTGTGAGTACATAATTTACCGCTATTGCCTTTGTTTTAGCTCCATTAGCTTTGTATCCGAAAAGATTTTAAACTGTCTCAAAATGTTCAACAACACTGTAATGTCTCTTTCTGGTTTTGTTAAGTATAATATCTGCAAACAGAGCCAGCTTTTGTTGCCTACCATACCAATTATATCCTTGAATTTCTGATTCCCTTATTTTTTTATTTGCATTACATTTAGAACCTTTGGCAAAGGGGAAAGAGGACACCCCTGCCTGGTTCCTCTGCTCAAGCAAAGATCATCAAAGAGGACTCCACACACTTTAATTTTTGCCTCCGATCCCTGATATATCCTCCTAATCAACCTTATAATTTTTTCAGGAAATGCAAATGCTTTCATTGCCCTGCTCATAAAGTCCAAGCTTACTTTGTCAAAAGCTTTCTCTGCATCAAGACCCACCAACAGCAATGGTATTTTCTTACATTCTGCTTCTCTCTGGATTATCAGTGTTCTGTTAACATTGTCAAATTCTTGCCTCCCCCTCCACAAAACCACACTGATGCATATCTATCACTTTTGGCACTATTTTAACATTATTTTAGCCAATATAGATAAGAACACTTTATACTCCTGGTTTAGTATTGAAATGGGCCTGAGCGGCTGCAGTGGTGCAGTGGTTAGCATTGCCACCTCACAGCAAGAGGTTCTCCAGTTTGTACTGTTGAACAAAACCTTCCAAAACTACATCAGCTTTTCCATCCTAGCTTCCAAACTTGCACAGGAATACTAACTATTCCTGGGGACTTTCTTGTAGACTGGTTATACATCACCATTTTTATCTCATCTCCTCCTATCCTAACCATTAGTAACTGAGCATCATCTACCTCTAACCTTGGCATATTTAATTCTTCCATAAACATTTCCATTTGTATCTTTTCTTGATTTCCGTATTTCTCTGCTTTATACAGACTTTCATAAAATTTCCAAAATATTTCTAATACCTCTAGAGGATCTCTTATTACTATCCTTGTTAGAGGCTCCCTAAGCTTGGCATCAGCTCTTCCTACTTTCTGTTGCCTAAGTCATTGTGCTAAAGGTTTTTGTGCTCTAGTGTTATCAAAAAACAGCTGCTTACCAAGTAATCCTTCCAAACTCGTGCATATTATCAGTCATCTTCTGCATAGCATTTTGCAGTTGATCCTCTTCTTGTTCTCTGAGATCCCCCCTATTCTGCAATACTTTTAACATTTGTCAGTCCCTCTAAATAATTCTTGTTACTTCTTAACCATAGCTCCCTTTCTTTTATTTCCATACCAATTTTAAACTCCATCTTTATTTTATCCCATTCCCTAGCTATATTTTCAGAAGACATTTCTATCCTCTTGAATAGCTCCTGAATAATCCCCACTACCAATTCCTTAAACTGTCTCTCTTTTCAACAGATAGGTGGAAAAGTGTCAGTGTCTCATTTTTATTTCATTACCCTGTGTTTTTATTTTAGTTATTATTGCCCATGATCTGAAATAGTTATTGGGTAAGTATTAAGACCATTAATTAAATGCACATGTTCCTGTCAAATGAAAATTATGTCTAACCTAGCCCAGTTTTTATATCATGGGGAACAATATATAAATTCACTCCAAACTCCTATTACTGAATTCACATCTTCCAATGCCAAATATTTTCATAAACGTCTTCAAAAATCTGCCCTTCTTTGTTATCCTTTCCCTTCTGCCCCCCCCCCCCCAGACACATCTTCACTGCTGAAAATGAAATACGAGTCCCTACCTATAAGTAATATTCCTTGCTGAAAGCCGACTGTTTCTCTCAGAATTTTCTTACGCTCCATTATAGTAGTTTTAGGTGGAATATAAATAGATGCTAGTGTAATCCTCCTCCCATGCCAGTAGCCCCTTAGCACTACAAATCTGCCATTATCATCTTTTATTAACCTCTTCTATAATGATTGGAGCTCCCATCGCAACTAATATAAGTACTCCTGTTTTCCTTTGTCCCAGATATTCCACTGAATACCTATCCTGAAAATCTTTATCAGATTCACATGTTCAGTTCATTCCAAGCGCATCTCCTGTAACACAGCTATTTGCACTCCACATTTTTAATACTGTTCACCACTCTTTCTTTTTTGTATTCATCTGTGAGACCACTGACATTTAAAGACATTACAAAGAACAGCACTCTATTAAAAAGTTATTATTCCCACCCTTTTTTTGTTAAATGTCTAATTCCAGCTTTTGTGTTACATGCATAAACTGTTTCGCAGGTTGAAATTTTATTTATTTTATTTTACATTTGTTAACCGGGCTAGTCTAACCGGATATATTTCCATTTTCAGCAGAGGCCCGGGGAGAAAAGCTCCACATAGACATAAAACAATTACATAGTATGCAAAAAAAGAGCAGAATAAAAATAATGAGGGAATAGACAATATATGGTATTATATTATAGGATACAACAGTCTTGAAATAAAAAATGCACAACTTATTTAACATTATTTAACATATTAAGATGTAAAAGAAAGTAAAAGAAAGAATAGAAAAGACATTAATAGACAAGGAGTAAGTAGATTAGTTACTTTTATAAACTGTCAGCTGTCTATAAACAATTGCTTCTTGTCGTATCCATTTGAGCCTATGTCACATCTTACAAAACTTTTTGTTTTACTGAAAACCCTCAAACAAAAAACAAACATCCGCAAAACCCCTCTAAAACCTATTAACTTAATACTAACAGACATAAGTATGTACATCTTCAAATACTGAAGTTTTACCTTCCTAATAGGAACAAATGTCCCAAACTGACTCCACATTCAGAGATCTGAGTTAACCTAAATGAAAGGTTATCCATGCCAAGACATATGGTGTAGCCTGTGCTTCTACTAAGTTCTAACTGTTTTTTTCTCATCTTTATAGCTCTCTCAGCTGGGAAAACTCCTGAATGCTTTCAGAGAACATTACCTCCTAGTCAGTTTCTCTTTTCATTTTTTCCCTAGACAATCACTCTCCACCAGACTGTAACCAATTTTGCTTTATCAGATTGTCTCCATGGAGATATGAGAACCAGACAACCAATTTCTTATTATCAGATTGTTTCCATGGAGACAAAGTCTAGATACAGCATTGCTATTAAGCATACACTCATTTGTTAGGGAAAAAAAATCATAATACTCAATATTCATTGTCATTTACTTGCTTTCTCTTAAAACTTGTTACTAAATCAAAATAAAGTCCTTAATCCAGTCATTCCCCATGCAAGAATGAGAAAAAGCACATTATTTTTTTCTTTTGTCATGCTTTTTTAACCAGGCTTTTTTTTTTTTTTTTTTTACATTGCAGTACCTACATTTCTTAGAACTGAATAAGAAGAAAGAAAGAAAGGAGATAGGAGGAAAAAAAAAACAAGAACAGCACCCGTTTACAATCCTCATTACACTTAATAGTGACTGAGAAAACCTGGCTTTGTAGCATGCAAAGAAAACCATACACCACAAAAATAGTACTATTAAGACAAAAATGTTTTCTTTACTTAGTTAACTCTCTCGAGACTGCGGTGGTGGTGCTGCTGTGGTAGCATTGTCGCCTCACAGTAACACGTTGTCCTGTTCAATTCTCAGCTAGAGCATCTTCTGTGTGGAGACATGATTAAATGGGCGTACTTTCATTGAAGGTTGCGCATCAGGGCTGGCAACTCAGCATGTAAAAATCTACTGCCAATTATTAGCGGACCGGAGTTCCACTGTGGCGACCCCTAACCGGGAAAAGCTTAAAGACACAACAACTTGGTTAACTCTCTCCCCTCTCTTCCCCCCCAAAGCATTTTTCCGAACATTAGTGACATGAAGTAGGGCATATGCTGTAGAGTTCCCCACAAGTCCAACATATTCTGAAAAGTCCAATATTTCCATATTTTCTTGTTCTGTCATATTTCACAAATATAATTATTGCATTGTAATACCACATTAAGTTACTGGTTTTATTACTGTTCATCTCCATCTCCCAAATACTGTCTCTGCTTCATTTCCAACATACACTTGATTTTTCTAGCCAACTCTCGTGCGCCCTTCTTTCTCTCCAACATTTTCCTTTGAAACATTGGAAAAAGTTTAAAAGGTACAGTCTCACTGTGGTCTCTACTACCAGAAGCAGCAGCAGCAGAACCTCCTTCTGTTTCATAGCTCACTTTTTGTTGGATAAACTTCTGTATTTCCTCCTTAGCATGTACTTCATCAAAAAATTATTTTGTCCCTCCAGGGAAGAACACCTTGGAAACAGCTGGGTACCACAGTTTGAAACTCACACCTGAGCCTCAACATTCCCTGAATAGTGGAATATATTTACTCCTTTTCTGCTTGGTGTACAATGAGTAATTTTCCACAATCACTCTGCCGTTTCTCACTTTTAGTACTTTGCCGTTCTACCACAGTTTTGTCAGAATCAACTCCTTCTGCTGGTAGGATTGCATCTTTACTATTAAACATTTAGGCTGCTTTCTCATAGCCAGGTTTGGAGCATACACACAATGTGCCCTTTCAACTAACTCCTCCTGCTGTGGAATACCAATCCAGTTGCTTATTTGTGTTTTCATAAATGTAATGCAGTCTGCTCATTCCAGCTTCTCTGGTACAGCTGAAAATCTCAGGTTTTCCCTACATACTCTATCCTTTATTTTTTTTGAAACATCTCTTCCTGAGCAGTCTCATATTCAGCCAGTCTTTTCTTCATTTCAACCTCTGATTTTTGCAGCTTTATCACCTCATCTGAATATCTGTTTAAAGCGTCTTCCATTTTCTCCGTATTTTGTTGTTTGTGATGATATAGTCCATCAGTGTTTTATTTATTTTAACCAGGTCTTTGTGCAGTTTTCTTATGTCTTCCTGTAGATTACTGAAAGTCATGTCTGGAGGTTGCATTACTTTTTGCTGAACAGCTGCAGAACCTTCCCCAGTAAGGGTTTCTTCCTCACATTTTATAGCTGATTTTTTCCAGGTCCTCTGTATTTCTTTTTTCCTGGTATCCAGGCAGCACACTTACTGGCCAGTTACTGAAATTTACCCATAAACACAAAAGTCTACTGGCCTTCTCTGCTGAGTTTCTGCTTTCATACTGGGAGAGCTATAACTAAGCTGTTGCTCAATGTGCAGCCATCTTGGAAGACCCTTGAATCATATCTTGTTCCATGACTCCTCCACAAAGCAGGCATTGTTAGAAAAGTCAGATCAGTACCCGGTCTAGACTACTTCTTGGTGCTATCTAGCACTTCTTTCAGATCTTCTTAAAGTACTTCGTATGTAGACTTGGTCAATCTGATGCAGAAATTTCAAAGGACACAGACTGAAATGGGAGTCACTCAGGCCCCTTTGGCTCCAAAGGCAGTTGCATCTGTCCAGATGCTACTGATTTTAATTCCTTCACCAGTTTGACTGTTGGCAAAGGTGGTTTTAGAGCCAGATTTCCAAATGGGCCCTGTGGCTTTGGTGTAGACTTTACCTATACCCTCAGCACTAGGTGTTTTATCAAAATGACTCAAATCCTACACTGCCAGAGTGAAGTGCTAGACCTGGGGACCATAGCATATCTGAAAGTTTGCCGGACTGCTCCACTCCAGACCAAGACAAATGGGTAAGAGTGATAATACCTACATGCTATTCCGTGCCATTTTTCCTAACATCTTCTAAACCCAGCACACCCAAAAAGTGTCAAACAAAAAAAAAAAAAAAGAGAGAGTCTCTTCTCACCAAAAGAGCCAGCAAAGACATCCCACACCAGGGTGAGGATTTTATTCCAAACTGTTTTTTTCAGTTCTAAAGACAACACAGGGTCTCAGCGTACTCAAGTATGTCGGGATGACCCAATTCAGAATGGCCATGGTGCAACTGATTCTACCCTGTCTTGGGATGAATGAATGGATGTCCTTCTCGAATCTAAAAGAGGCTTACTTCCCCATCAAGATTTCGAAAGAGTCAAGAAAATTCCTCTTCTTCTGGATAGAGGCCGGTCAATATCAATTCAGAGTCTTGCAATATGGTCTTAACACAGCCTTCAAGGTATTCACCAAATGCATGGCTGTCATAGCAGTTCATCTAAGACTAATGGGATACAAGACTTTTCTGCACCTAGACTACTATCTCCTAACTGCCCCCCGGACAGAGTCCCTTGCAGAAGTCAAGGACTATTTCCTCAAGCTTTGCTAATCTGTGGGAATCTCAATAAACTTTCAGAGTTCAAGGTTTGCTAATCTGTGGGAATCTCAGTAAGCCTACAGAAGTCCAACCTTCATTTGACTAAGAGAATCACGTTCATAGAGAATCCATCTGGACACTACAAAGGCCATAGTCTGTTTGCCTCGAGAAAGGATTTTGAAGTCAGCACAGTTTAGTCTCTGCTTTACAACCCCTCATCTACTGCAGCCTTAGTTCAGAGGATGTTAGACCTCATGTCATCTTTGATCCTATAGGCAAGTTTTGTATGCTATCACATGAAGATTTTGCATTGGCTACTTTAGGCAAAGTAGGCATAGTGCATTCATCTCTTCTCCAAGACTGTCATAATAAATTCACGCAAGAAACACATGAGATGGTGGTTACAATCTTCAAAGGTCTGTTCTGACAAACCTTCCCTAACTTCTGCTCCTGTAGCAATCTTAACCATGGACCCACTCTCCCTAGGCTGGGAGGGTATGGTATTGTGAAGAGAGAATGGTCCAAGATCTATGGAAAGACAAACAGGCCAATGTTCTCAAACCAGACCCTGCAAGGTGTACTGAAAACCTAAACCAAAACAAAATGCATTGAGAAATGCCAACAATAGAATTTAAGATATAAATTTAATGTAAATAGTTAAGTGCTTTCATTCTTTGTGCATTTAATACAAAACTTCATCAAGACAAACATACAAAAGGCAGACTTCTTCATTCACAGCAAACAATCATGTGATCGCTTGCACCAATCAAAATAATTAAGTATTCAAAAGACGTATGGTTTGGATGAAGAAAGAGGTTCAAGTGAAGGCAGTCACCAAACAATTTATATAATGTTGCTTAGATTATATGATATATAATGCTTTTAATGTAAACTTGTTAATACAGTTTGATTGTTTTTATATAAATGTAAGTCTGCCTATATCACAAGTGATAATTCAATAAAGGTGTTTAAAAAAACTATTTAAAAGATCTAACAACTTAATTTTTAGCTTTAAAAATGTAGAATAAACTACAAAATCCATGTTGCATTTGTTATTTTAAATACATAAAAAAGAAAACATAATAATATATCAACATGTATTAGTACATGTTTTACTACATTAACTTAAAAGCCCAAGCATATAAAATACTCCTGTTGGTTATACTTTCTGTTCTCTAATACAGCTTTGTGGAACCATTCCATGCCTGTATCATGTGGTATGACTAAAAATAAATTTCCAACATCTGTTGTTATAAACATTACCCGTGTGTTATAAATGTATGTGGCAAACCAAATACCATGTCTTTAAAATTTCTATCCAAAAGTCATGCTAGAGGTTCTGTTTCTGAGCCTGAGGAAAAAGTATATGGTATAGTGGCGGGGCACATTGATTTTTATTTATCTTCAGTATTTCAAAAATATTAGGGACAACAGAATGTTTCACTGTCAAAAAGTTAGTAAATTCAAGGTCAAAACCAAAATCATTTGCCACCTCAATTAACCATGAATCAATGTGTTTGTATGCCACATTGATTTAATTCATTGATACAGGCAAATAAAATAAAATATACCATCATTTAAATAAATCTAGTCTAATCTGAAAAGTCATAACTGATTACAATGCTGCCTCCCTTATCTGGTTTCATTATTCTAAAAAAAATAACCCTTCATTAAAGATCCCAATAAAGAATATTCAGTCTTAGTTGAATTACAGTAGGATCTATTGGTTTTGTCCATCTCACAAAACGCTAATTCACATAGCTTTTCATAAAGAGATAACAACTGTCTGCATCGGATTAAATGTACTCCACCTGTTGGTGACATTTCTTGAGGTGGGTTTTTTTAGTTTTTTTTCTGGTCTGGTTTGTGTGCTTAGTCTTTTTTCTGCCTTTCAAGAATGCCATTGCAGGACCTGTTTAATTCCACTACAGACAGAATTTGTATTGCTACACTGGCTTCTATTAGTCCTATGGCGGGTGGATTAAACAGACTGATTTTCTTATTAACAGTGTCTTCAAATCAGGTGGAGAGTGCAAGTAATTGTGGACAGCCTTCAGAAAATATTTTCCACAACTAGCAGACTACAGAAAAAAAATAAAATGCAGATTCATGTAGCCATAAAAGCTACACCAAGAAGATTGGGGGGGGGGATAGGTGGGCAGTCTGAAGAACAGCAAGCAACCACAGCAGAGTCACCCACCTGCAGCTGAGGCAGAATAGGAGCCAGTGTGACATTTTTGCTATGCGCGCAGGGGAAGGTACTACCATGGAGACAGCAGTTTGCTCTATAGGTAAGCTGAGGATGAGAAGTCAAAAGTGGGGAATGGAGCCTGGATGGGTCAGTAAAGTGTAAGGTACAGAACTAGTGGTTCCGAGGTAAGTAAACCAAAGATTCCCCCACAAGCACAGTATCCTGCCCCAAAATCACAGAAGCTTACAATGTGACTACGATTTCAGTCAAAAGTAAAACTATTCCTCAAAGAAAGTTCACACACGGATGTATATAACTCCCTTAGAAATTCAATGAAAATCAGGCACATTTTACTCTCCTAGCTAAACAAAATCATTTTCATGGAAAAACGCAAGTTTTCTTCATAAAATAAAAGATAGTGGAAGGCTGTTCTCAATGGAGATTTATCTGCCCAGCTCTTGAACAATGACTGTTAACCAACAGTTTCATGGCTGCTGTCAGGAGTGTTCACTTCAGCAGCAAAAAAAGCCCAAAAATCTTTCACTCTCCAACTGTATATTCATGGAGCTCTGCTCAAGCTCCTGACAGTTTGGAAGTGTGGAAGACACCCTTAGCTTTGTGAAGTTGTTCAGCTGCACTGGGGGTTGAACCAATTGTAGCTTAGTTTACTGTAATAGTGACCTAAGTTTGAACATCAAATGGGCAGAATAGCTCTGAAGAAAGAGTGGTGGTACAGACTGCAAAAAAAAAAAAAAAGATAAATAAACAGCATATCTAAATGTGATTATATCTCATGTCCTGAGTAGACATGCAGATTGAAAAATTGGAGAAAGCTAGATTTCTGTCTACACAGGCTATTGGCAAATTCCATTAGCTTAAGATGCTAAGGAAAATGGCATTTTAAAATCAGATGGACTCTTCCATTAGAGAATCCTGCCTTTTGGTCTCCACAGAGTACCTGCAAGATTCCAGAGACAGATGGACAAAATTACTAGATCCATTGCCAGATATGCAGCAGCCTATATGGATGATGTAGTAATGGCTTCTGGAGAACTGCAAAGCAATCTACCAAAAGTTCAAATCATTTTAGATTCCCATCATCAAACTGGGTTAACTGCTGTCCCATCCAAGTGCAAGATCAGCAAGACAAAATCCGTTGAGTTATGCAACAGGTAGAGGGGGGATACAAAAACATAGGCTGTGAAAACTAGATCAGTACAAGTTACCTCCTTGCTAACTACTCAGAAATGGATTTTAGGCCTGGATAGCTGTTGTGCACTTTTATTTGTAATTATGACACCAATGGTTGCCCCTTGGCTGATGTGAAAAAGGGTGATTCCCCCTTGAAAGTAATTGAACACTTGAAGCACAACAAGCTTCTAGGCAAGTGAAAGTTACAACTCTGCTTACAACCAAAAGTAGCTGTTTCAAACATTTCCAAGCAATATTTAGTGCGCAAAGATGTCTCTGAAATAGACATGGGTGCATTCTTGTGTCAGACAACAGCTGGGCATAAGTAATCCACCTGTTACAGAATTTAAAACTCAGCAAAAAATGGTTATTTGTAGAGAGAGAGAATGCTTATCATAAAATAGGATCACACTGTTCTTGAGTACCATTTATTAGATATGTAGTTTTGTGTTGATCTCTGAACATGCTCCCTTTATAAAGGCTCTACTGTTAGAAAGACTGCAAACCAAAACTATCAAGATGGGCTTTGACCTCTAGCCCTTTAAGATGCAATACTGCCTAGGCTGCTTTAACTTACACGTGGGATGGTCCCTGTTGGGATTATGTCAACACTGGATGAGGCTAAAAACTGGAGATTCTATGCCAGTTTGAGGGGTCACATGGCATAGTGATTGCTAAACCAAGGAAGCACACTAGTTTCTGCAGAAGTGGATATGTTAATCTGAAGGGGCAACCAAGCCAACTCCATTGTGACCAATTGTGGCCATCTCTAGATATATATCAGGGTCACTTTTTCCCCAAAGAAGCAGATTTCTGACCTCTACTTTGACAGGGAATTCTGAAGAGGAATTTTAAAGAAACCAAATATGGAGGAGGAAGAAGGCAGTCTACAAAGTGTCCTCGAGATGTAAAATCTTGTAGGTGTCCCTGTAGTCTAAAAAAGATACAGAACAGCTTTCCTTCACAGAAGAAACTAATGGAGATTACCTATGTGGCAAACTGATGAAGGACTGGTGGCTATAAGTACTATTTGCTTTGATAAAACCTACACGAAGGTGTACTGTAACTGTGAAATTAACTCTGTAAAGGCTGTTGTGAATGAATTGGATTTTGTTTTGGTTACTTCCAAAGCTCTGCTACGAGAAAATATGTTCACTTTATCTTTGCAAATAAACATGATTTTTATGTATGGTTTGCCTCCATTGTATTTCTTGGAATTTATATTTTTAGAAAACATGATCAGTTGGCCGGAAACTTATTACTTATTTAGTTATTTATTTCCAGTTTGGTGACCGGGGAGATCCACTGGGCTCAAAGAGCCCATTTTCAGTGGAGGCCCGGGGAGAAAAGCTCCATAGTACAAAGTAAAAACTACATAATTCAGAATACATAGTACAGAGTAAAAGCCACATAATTCAAAATACAATACACAGTTGCAAAAGTTACAGTAAACAACTTGTAGGTGTTAAACAGAAAACTAAGCACAGTTGAACTGCAACAAATATACAATATATAATACATATTTATGTTTGTAGGCTGAGAACAGTATTAGAGAGTAGAATTTGTTCATAGGTTAGAAATGTCAGATAGACTTGACAATTTTTAGTTTCTCATAGGTACCTCTGTGGGCAAATATAAACCATATTTGGGCTACAAATGCCCCATAGAACTGAGACTGTGAATGCATCTGGCATGGCTACACAACAATGGGGATATTACTGGGGAAAATCATGTAATCACAGGTGAGTGTTGACCAGAAAAATGGTGCAGCAAGGCCATCATAGCAACAGACTTCAAGACTGTTCCAACTTTGAAAAAAAAAATAGGAAGGATGACGAGGAATCTTACTTAGTGATATCTGAGCACTGTGTCACCACTGAAAATGTGCAGTTGTGTTAAAAACTTTAATATCCAAACCACAGCGACTACTGGACTTACCATGCTTGAAAGTCAGGATAACTTGTTAACTATTTTAATTTCTACAATGGAAGGAATGAAGAAAACTCTTCAACTTTTGGTAACCCAAAACAAAGGGGTAACAAGTATCAAACATTCCAGTAGTTCGACCAGCTCAGAAGATGATGCTCAGACTAATTAATGTTGGTTCCAGTAGATTTAATGGTGAGCATTCAGCCAACAACACAAATTTAAAGTCTGCAGTAGTATTAAATCAAAACCTTGACCCTTTTGAGAGCTGTGACAGTGAACAGTCTTGGAGAATTAATTTGGTTGTTTGTCTTTCGGCTTTTCCCGGTTAGGGGTTGCCACAGTGGAACTCCGGTCCGCTAATGATTGGCAGTACATTTTCACGAACGTCGAGGTGCCAGCTCGATGTCCAACCTTCAACGAAGGCATGCCCATTTACACGTCTTTCGAAAGTCAACCAACCGCGGGGAGAACATGCAGACTCCACACAGAAGGCACTCCCCGCACTCCAGCCGAGAATCGAACGGGAGAACCTCTTGCTGTGAGGCAACAACGCTACCGCTGCACCTGGTGGAGTTCATAAAACATTTAATGACTTTGGAGAAGTGCCTAAACAAATTCAGTGCACTAGTAATTGAAAATAAATATTTTGAACTTTGTATATCACTTAATATAGTTCCGAAGGGGTTGTGCCTGTTCAAATATCCCAGTGGTGTAACCCCCAAGATGCTTTTTACAATGAATTAGTTGACTTTTTTAATATGTCTGGTTTACAGTTAATGAAGCTTTTTAATTAAGAACAACACTACTGCAATGGGTCAAATTAAAGTAAAAATACACTCCTTAGACAAAGCAGTTATGGATATATTAACCCAGGTACCACATCTTCAAGATGAATAAGAAGAAATCATTCAAAGTGTAGAGACATTCAAAAAGTTGACTGTCATAAAAAACAAGAAATTACAGCATAACAAGTTAGTGTATGCTAACAGGATGGTTTACAATTAGATTTGTGAAATGCAGTCAATCGAGAGTGACAATGTCAACTTGCAGTTTCCAAGAGGCAGTTTTATAACCCAAACACATCGATTACACTACAATGCATGGGTAGTGTATTTCGAGTATTTGAGTTTGGAATTTTGAGTGGAGATCACTGTTCAGTGAGCAACAGGAATTAACCCATTTCTTCACTGTAGTGTGATCTCAGAGTTGGTATATATAATTTGCATAGTGGGGTGCAGGGGCTTGCCCCCTGCAATATAGTAAAAGTGATGTACCATTGACTTTAGAGTGTCACGGAACATTACAATGCATACCTTGGTTTTCTGACATATCCTCCTGCTATGTCAAATACATCGAACTACGGGAGTCAATGTACTCGGTTTCAAATTTCCTGCATGTTCGCTGTTGCAATTTGCAAGATACTGGTTCACAGTTAAAGCCGACTGATGGATGCAGTTTCAAGGTTTCAATAGTAACAAAAAGTACAGTTGTTTACCTACCATAAATGTAGATGTTCGAGTGTATTCACTGTTGCAGTCATTACACTTGGGTTATCCTGCTGGCAGGCTACCCGCAGTCGGCCTGAATTCCAAAGTCCTGGTCCGGCGTCGGTTGCTGTCGCCTCTTCCCTGACGTCAGTGCGCCAGGGGTATAAAAGATGCAGCCAATGCCATTTTCTTCAGTTTTTCTTGCCCCAGATGTCAGGTGCCCCCAAAAGGGTAGGCTAAAAATTCTGCTTATAAAAAAGCATGCACTAATATAAACATTACCTTCATCTACAAACAAATACACCACATAGGTTGTATAGAATAGAGAAGAACAGATAAGTCCCAGCAATGAAAGGGGGATGGTGGGAGGGTAACCTGGACTGCAACAGTGAATGCACTCGAACATCTACATTTATGGTAGGTACACAACTGTACTATGTTCATTGTGTTTCACTGTTGCAGTCATTACACTTGGGTTGAATCCCAAAGCTGAGGTTGGGTGGCTGGGCCTAAATAAAATTAGGAGTGGCTATGAGGCCCTGCAGAACTGCAGTGGCAAAGCCTGCTCTGGATTTAGAGTAAAGAGGTAAGTGGTAGTGCTTTATAAAAGTGTTCACTGAAGTCCAAGTTGCAGCCTCCAAAATATCCTTGGTTTGTACTCCTCTGAGGAAGGCTGCTGAAGTGGCTGATGCTCTGGTTGAATGTGACCGAATGCCCTTAGGCACTGATTTGCCATGTTGTAAATAGCAGAAATGAATGCAGTGGCCTATCCATTTTGAAATAGTCTGCTTTGAAATAGCCTTTCCTTGCGATCCTGCAGCATATGCCACTAAAAGTTGCTCAGTCTTTCTGAAAGCTTTAGTTTTGTCCAAGTAGAAGCGTGAGCTGTCTGTGTATGTCCAAAGAATGCAGAAGTCTCTCCCCTTTATTCTGTGGGTTTGGATAAAAGGTAGGCAAAATGAATGGTTTGGTTAAGAGCCAAACTGGACACTAACTTAGGCATAAATGTTGGGTTTGTCCTTAGAGAAACCCTGTCTGGATGGAAAATAATAAAAGGTTCTACAGCCATTAAAGCCTGTAACTCTGAGACTCTTCTTGCTGAAGTTATTGCTAGGAGCAGAGCTGTTTTCCATGATAAGAATTTTATCTCAACTGTATTGGCTGGCTCAAAAGGAGGCAGTGTGAGCTTTTCCAAGACAAAACTGAGGTCCAATGCAGGTATAGGTGCTCTCCTTGGAGGTCTTATGTTTTGGCCCCTCTGAGGTACTGCCTTAGCAGTGGATGTGAAAAATAGGTGGGTCCGTATTGTAATGAGCTGAAATGGCAGAGGCATGGATCTTAATTGATGAGAAGGACAGGCCTTTGTCCAGCATCTCAGTTAGGTATTGTAAAATCTGAGGAATACTTGGTACAAGCGTGTCAATTCCTTCTGCCTGGTTCCAAGAATCTCTTCCATTTTTCTGCATAAGACTTTCTGATGCTGGGCCTCCTGACCTCCAAAATAACATCCATAACTGCTTTAGAGAGAGGTGTGTTCTGAGTGGTTATATTATCCGCCAAGCCGCCAGATTTAGTGTTCTGAGTTGGCTGTGCAGGATCTGATTGTTTTGTTGGGTCAGTAGATGAGGAATTTGAGATAAAGTCCAGGCTGGGCTTTGAGACAAGCTCTTTAGGAGTGGATACCAGTGCTGGCGTGGCCAGTCTGGGGCAATCATATCATGTTTGGCTTCTCTTGTCTGACCTTTAGGAGTACCTTGGGGAAGAGAGGCAGTGAAGGAAAGGCATATACTGTAAGGGTTTTCCAGCTGAATGATAGAGCATCCACTTTCCATAAGTCCTTGTGCAGAATCTCTGTAGTTGGCAATTGTGAGCGGAGGCAAATAGATCTATGTCTGGGCATCCCCATTTCCTTGTTATCTTGCTGAAGACTTGTGGATCTTGTTTCCACTCGTGAGGATCCATGAGGTTTCTGCTCAGTTCGTCTGCCAGAATATTTGTCTTTCCTGGCAGGAATTGTGCTTGCAGGTGCACTTGATAAGTCAATGCTGTGTTCCACAAAGTCATGGCTTGTCTGCAGAGGGGGTAGGAATGTGTGCCTCCTTGCTTGTTTATGTACCACATGACTGTAGTATTGTCCGTCTTTATCATCTTTATCAGCAGTTGTCCTGGATGGAGTAGATCCTTGAAGGCTGTCAGGGCATTCTGTACAGCTAGCATCTCTTTTTGATTGACATGAAGATGCATTTGGCTTGTGGGCCATGTGCCCTGAATACATTTTCCTGCCATGTGGGCCCCCCAGCATAATCTGATGCATCTGTTGTTAGTGTCTGCTTGGCTGTGGGTAAAGTGAAGGCTGTCCCTTGTTGTGGTGACAGGCCTGTGCCCACCATCGAAACTCCTGTTGCAGGCAGGGAATGAGGGTAGCTAATGTTTCCAGGCTGTGGCAACGTTCAGTCCAAACACTTTTTAGATACCATTGTAGCTTCTGCATATGCAGTCTTGCATATAGAATTAGCAGAATGCAGGATGTCATGAAACCCAAAGCCTGCATAATTTTTCTTGCAGATAACTGGGTCTTTGTTGCCATCTTTTCAAAGTAATAAGTCAGTTGCCTTTGTTTGTCTGGCGTGAGATAAGCCATCTGGGCAGTTGTATTTAAGCTTGCACCCAGGAATATTATCTCTTGAGAGGGTACTAGTTTTGATTTCTTTTCGTTTACTGTGTACCCTAGGCAAATTAGTAATCTTTTTACAAAGGCCAGATGCTTCAGTAGAATGTCTTTGTTCTCTGCTTGAATAAGGCAGTCGTCCAAGTAGGGATATATTTGAATTCCTCTGTCTGTAAAATGTAATTACTGGTGCCAGGCATTTTGTGAAGACCCTGGGCACAGTAAATAAGCCAAAGGGCAGTGCAGGAGCATAGCCTTAAAATAAAATTCTTTTATATCACTTAATATAGTTCCGAAGGGGTTGTGCCTGTTCAAATATCCCAGTGGTGTAACCCCCAAGATGCTTTTTACAATGAATTAGTTGACTTTTTTAATATGTCTGGTTTACAGTTAATGAAGCTTTTTAATTAAGAACAACACTACTGCAATGGGTCAAATTAAAGTAAAAATACACTCCTTAGACAAAGCAGTTATGGATATATTAACCCAGGTACCACATCTTCAAGATGAATAAGAAGAAATCATTCAAAGTGTAGAGACATTCAAAAAGTTGACTGTCATAAAAAACAAGAAATTACAGCATAACAAGTTAGTGTATGCTAACAGGATGGTTTACAATTAGATTTGTGAAATGCAGTCAATCGAGAGTGACAATGTCAACTTGCAGTTTCCAAGAGGCAGTTTTGCGAACCCAAACACATCGATTACACTACAATGCATGGGTAGTGTATTTCGAGTATTTGAGTTTGGAATTTTGAGTGGAGATCACTGTTCAGTGAGCAACAGGGAATTAACCCATTTCTTCACTGTAGTGTGATCTCAGAGTTGGTATATATAATTTGCATAGGGTGTGGGGTGCAGGGGGGCTTGCCCCCTGCAATATAGTAAAAGTGATGTACCATTGACTTTAGAGTGTCACGGAACATTACAATGCATACCTTGGTTTTCTGACATATCCTCCTGCTATGTCAAATACATCGAACTACGGGAGTCAATGTACTCGGTTTCAAATTTCCTGCATGTTCGCTGTTGCAATTTGCAAGATACTGGTTCACAGTTAAAGCCGACTGATGGATGCAGTTTCAAGGTTTCAATAGTAACAAAAAGTACAGTTGTTTACCTACCATAAATGTAGATGTTCGAGTGTATTCACTGTTGCAGTCATTACACTTGGGTTATCCTGCTGGCAGGCTACCCGCAGTCGGCCTGAATTCCAAAGTCCTGGTCCGGCCGGTTGCTGTCGCCTCTTCCCTGACGCCAGTGCCAGGGTATAAAAGATGCAGCCAATGCCATTTTCTTCAGTTTTTCTTGCCCCAGATGTCAGGTGCCCCCAAAAGGGTAGGCTAAAAATTCTGCTTATAAAAAAGCATGCACTAATATAAACATTACCTTCATCTACAAACAAATACACCACATAGGTTGTATAGAATAGAGAAGAACAGATAAGTCCCAGCAATGAAAGGGGGATGGTGGGAGGGTAACCTGGACTGCAACAGTGAATGCACTCGAACATCTACATTTATGGTAGGTACACAACTGTACTATGTTCATTGTGTTTCACTGTTGCAGTCATTACACTTGGGTTGAATCCCAAAGCTGAGGTTGGGTGGCTGGGCCTAAATAAAATTAGGAGTGGCTATGAGGCCCTGCAGAACTGCAGTGGCAAAGCCTGCTCTGGATTTAGAGTAAAGAGGTAAGTGGTAGTGCTTTATAAAAGTGTTCACTGAAGTCCAAGTTGCAGCCTCCAAAATATCCTTGGTTTGTACTCCTCTGAGGAAGGCTGCTGAAGTGGCTGATGCTCTGGTTGAATGTGACCGAATGCCCTTAGGCACTGATTTGCCATGTTGTAAATAGCAGAAATGAATGCAGTGGCCTATCCATTTTGAAATAGTCTGCTTTGAAATAGCCTTTCCTTGCGATCCTGCAGCATATGCCACTAAAAGTTGCTCAGTCTTTCTGAAAGCTTTAGTTTTGTCCAAGTAGAAGCGTAGCTGTCTGTGTATGTCCAAAGAATGCAGAAGTCTCTCCCCTTTATTCTGTGGGTTTGGATAAAAGGTAGGCAAAATGAATGGTTTGGTTAAGAGCCAAACTGGACACTAACTTAGGCATAAATGTTGGGTTTGTCCTTAGAGAAACCCTGTCTGGATGGAAAATAATAAAAGGTTCTACAGCCATTAAAGCCTGTAACTCTGAGACTCTTCTTGCTGAAGTTATTGCTAGGAGCAGAGCTGTTTTCCATGATAAGAATTTTATCTCAACTGTATTGGCTGGCTCAAAAGGAGGCAGTGTGAGCTTTCCCAAGACAAAACTGAGGTCCAATGCAGGTATAGGTGCTCTCCTTGGAGGTCTTATGTTTTGGCCCCTCTGAGGTACTGCCTTAGCAGTGGATGTGAAAAAAATAGGTGGGTCCGTATTGTAATGAGCTGAAATGGCAGAGGCATGGATCTTAATTGATGAGAAGGACAGGCCTTTGTCCAGCATCTCAGTTAGGTATTGTAAAATCTGAGGAATACTTGGTACAAGCGTGTCAATTCCTTCTGCCTGGTTCCAAGAATCTCTTCCATTTTTCTGCATAAGACTTTCTGATGCTGGGCCTCCTGACCTCCAAAATAACATCCATAACTGCTTTAGAGAGAGGTGTGTTCTGAGTGGTTATATTATCCGCCAAGCCGCCAGATTTAGTGTTCTGAGTTGGCTGTGCAGGATCTGATTGTTTTGTTGGGTCAGTAGATGAGGAATTTGAGATAAAGTCCAGGCTGGGCTTTGAGACAAGCTCTTTAGGAGTGGATACCAGTGCTGGCGTGGCCAGTCTGGGGCAATCATATCATGTTTGGCTTCTCTTGTCTGACCTTTAGGAGTACCTTGGGGAAGAGAGGCAGTGAAGGAAAGGCATATACTGTAAGGGTTTTCCAGCTGAATGATAGAGCATCCACTTTCCATAAGTCCTTGTGCAGAATCTCTGTAGTTGGCAATTGTGAGGGGAGGCAAATAGATCTATGTCTGGGCATCCCCATTTCCTTGTTATCTTGCTGAAGACTTGTGGATCTTGTTTCCACTCGTGAGGATCCATGAGGTTTCTGCTCAGTTCGTCTGCCAGAATATTTGTCTTTCCTGGCAGGAATTGTGCTTGCAGGTGCACTTGATAAGTCAATGATGTGTTCCACAAAGTCATGGCTTGTCTGCAGAGGGGGTAGGAATGTGTGCCTCCTTGCTTGTTTATGTACCACATGACTGTAGTATTGTCCGTCTTTATCATCTTTATCAGCAGTTGTCCTGGATGGAGTAGATCCTTGAAGGCTGTCAGGGCATTCTGTACAGCTAGCATCTCTTTTTGATTGACAAGAAGATGCATTTGGCTTGTGGGCCATGTGCCCTGAATACATTTTCCTGCCATGTGGGCCCCCCAGCATAATCTGATGCATCTGTTGTTAGTGTTTGCTTGGCTGTGGGTAAAGTGAAGGCTGTCCCTTGTTGTGGTGACAGGCCTGTGCCCACCATCGAAACTCCTGTTGCAGGCAGGGAATGAGGGTAGCTAATGTTTCCAGGCTGTGGCAACGTTCAGTCCAAACACTTTTTAGATACCATTGTAGCTTCCGCATATGCAGTCTTGCATATAGAATTAGCAGAATGCAGGATGTCATGAAACCCAAAGCCTGCATAATTTTTCTTGCAGATAACTGGGTCTTTGTTGCCATCTTTTCAAAGTAATAAGTCAGTTGCCTTTGTTTGTCTGGCGTGAGATAAGCCATCTGGGCAGTTGTATTTAAGCTTGCACCCAGGAATATTATCTCTTGAGAGGGTACTAGTTTTGATTTCTTTTCGTTTACTGTGTACCCTAGGCAAATTAGTAATCTTTTTACAAAGGCCAGATGCTTCAGTAGAATGTCTTTGTTCTCTGCTTGAATAAGTTCAACAACTCCAACACTGAAAAGAACAGGAACTTACCAAAGAAACTCGTGCACGAAAGGATGTAAATTCTTTTCTTTTATTCCACAATCCTATAGCAGTTAAGCGCTTTCAACTGGAACCCAGTCTTCTTCAGAACAGTCAACAAGCACCATAACTTCCTTTTTATACATAAACCAATACAATCATTTTAAAAATTGCGCCAAAACATTTAAAGGTATAGTGCACATTCAGCAGCAATGACCATAAAAAATCAATATTTATAATCTTCCTAGATATTTGAATAAACCCATATCTAGTGTATACAATAATTATACTGTCAAACTATTAAACTATATAAAATATTTATAAAACATTTGTATATTTAAAATTATTTTTAAACATGTATGTAAACTATATATAGTATATAAAAAACTAAAAACTCTATTTCATATTCATACTACTATCAATATTGGAAGACTTGAGACTTTTATTAAATCAATAAGTATATTACCAATACTATAATAACTCAATGACTTATACTAAGAGAGGATCAAGAAAGGTTTAATACTGATGGACTCGTTTAGTCCTGGGGGTCTAGTAGCCTAATAAAATCTGCCATCTGCTTTCCAAGGCAGCCAGTTTCATCTTCCAGTTTCCCCCAAATGTTGAATAACTAATGGTATCTATGATAGCAAACTGAAAAGTGTGCTCTTTACCATATTCATGGATATGTTTAGACAATGCATTCTTCATGTCCTTCCTCTGAATACGTAAAGGTGTTCATATATACGCTTTTGAAAACTCTTTCAGTCTTGCCTATGTAATACATAGGACAAGTACAACATGTAGCAATATATATCACCCTACTTGTGTTACAATTTCCAGTTCTAGTTCTAATACATTAGAGTTGAAGTTTTTAAGTCTAATGTATCTGGATTCATTAATAAACTTACACTGTTTACATCTGCATTTTGTTGTACCTTTGTACATATCCTTTTGGCATTATCATAATTGGCTTTCCCTAATAATCTTTTAAATTAATGCCTGTCTTATATACAAATTCAGGAGAATTTCCCATTGTCGCAAATTCAAAACAAGTATATTCCAATGTTGAAATATGTCCTTAATAAAACACGAGTGGATGTAGTCAAATACATGCTAGGCTAGAATAACTGGATGGCAGCCCTTCATGCTTTTCATTAACTATATATTTACCTAATAAAGACTTACCCCATTCATTCCCCATATTCAATTGTATCCAGGAGCATGTGGTCCGGATATCAGATTCTTCAGCATCAGAATCCTCATAGGGAGGAAGAGAGTATTGCTGTTCTGTAGAGGAGTCAGAGGAAATGGAAACCTGATCAGAAGAATCATATTCTGTGTCTTGCCTAGGCATCTTATCAGGAGGGGGATGGGAACCCCTGATCAAAGTAATTAGGTCTTCGGCCATTTTAACCATCTGTTTCTTAGGCATGGAAGTCTGTCCAGGAGAATGCTGTATTTGTTTCTTTGCCTTTAAAACTGTTTTAGTCTTTGCCTTGGAAGCTGAGGTTGGCTTGACATATAACTGTGTAGGTCTGAAAACACCCTCAGAAGCAGATGCCTGCTCAGTGGCTCCAGACCCATCTGAGGGAATAGTTTCCGAGTGTCCAATACCTTGAGTATCCAGAGGCCTAGTAGTCTCCACGTGAGAGTTGGAAGCAGCCTGTGGCTCTGAGGTAGCGGGCGTCAGGGGCTGCGAAAGCGCCTCACTGGGAACCGGCGACAGGCCTAGCGGAGGCCTTGTCGTCGGGTTTGGACCTCGGATGCCTGCCCTTTTCCTTGCGCTTTTTATAAACTCCGGTCGTAGGCTGTTCCGATGGCATTATATAATTAAACCTTCGGCCAAAGTAATGAAAGGCAAAATCGTACCGATGCTTAATAGTGCGTTGGTTAAATCTAGCACAAAACAGACAGCTAGCAACGTCGTGGTCTGGGCCTAGGCAAGGAATACAGTCAGAATGAAAATCCTTATGAGGTATTTGCTTCCCACAAGAAATACAATTGTTAACTTTTCTGATATCGGTCTGGAGCAAGAAAAAAAGTTTCCCCAACGGGGTACTTAGCTTTATTGAAGACTTCGGATCTGAAATTTGATTTTGAAAATCTCAGGAGTCGGCCAACTGGCACTTGCAAACTGCTTTTGCTTCAGGCACCATGTGGCAAGAAAGACTGAAGAAAATGGCGTTGGCTGCATCTTTTATACCCCTTGCTCACTGACGTCAGGGAAGAGGCGACAGCAACCGATGCCGGACCAGGACTTTGGAATTCAGGCCGACTGCGGATAACCCAAGTGTAATGACTGCAACAGTGAAACACGATGAACATCTGCTTATTTTGGCTTTATAGATACTTCTACAAACAATTATGCAAGTTATCCAAACAAGAGACAAGCACCTTTAAGACAGAAAGGAAGTTACTCAATCTTAATAAACGAGGCGATGGCAACACGTTGGGACGAGATGACGTCAGTAAAGAAGTGGTTACTGAAGAGACTGCGAAGTCCATAAATCATGAAGAAACTGCTCAATTACCTACCTTATAATCCAAACGACTGGAAACATAATTCAAAAAGTGTATTAGAGAAAGCCAATTAAAAAATCAGCCAGGGTAAATGGAAAACGAGGGGACAATGAAGTTTAAAGAATTGCTTACATCCTTTTCAGCCGATGAGGTATGAATTTAAAATTGCTAATTTATCAGATTTCAGTTTAACTCCAGAACATCATAAAGTCCTCAGGCTAGGCATTAATTTTGTGCCAAGCCATACAGCAGACTTAGTAGACACTTTTACAATTAAAACTTTTTACACAAAAACTGAATTTGATTTATTGAAAGATGTTGCCACTTCTAACAATTAAAAAAAAATTCTGTTTATAATCCTAGCTTGAATTATGCTAAAGAAATCGTTCGAAGAAGTGTGTGAAAAAGAAATTAGGAAAGCATTAAATAGCAAAAATAAATTTAAATATTATAATTTGACTCAAGCAGAATTAAGGGCATTGCATGAATTACAGCTAAAGAATGATTTACGGTTCAGGAGAGCCGATAAGGGTGGGGTGGGTTACTGGTGATGAGTGAAAGTAAATACAAAGAAGCAATGTACAACGGGTCTATATTAGATCACCGAGCGCTTAAAAAAGTGAATGGTGATTAATCGACCCTATGTAAGCGAAAGCTTACAATTTCGAACTGTCAGAACAGCGATTTTTTTCCTAGGGAAAAAAATTGCTGTTCCAACAACAACAAAAAAAACCCATACTTTAAACATTACAGTAAGTGGGGAGCTTCGCCCTCCACGCCCCCCGATGTGGGGGGCTGTGCCCCCACGCACCCCCTACTTAAATATACCAACTCTGGGACCGCACTACAGTGCCAAAAATGGCAACGTAACGAAGCGAACAAGCAAATTCTTTCCCAGGGAAAGAATTCGCTTAAAAGCCGCTTCGGTATTTTGCTGTTTCAGGCTTTTGAGTTTGACCAAGACGCTTTCGAAAGAATGCGTCTTCAGTCTTCTAATAAAACATGTTACAGAGTTATAGATTTAAAAACAGTATTTTATATGAACTTTTAATGAATGGCTATGTTAACTATGGTTTGTAATATTTTATGAATGTTGAATCTCCTAACTTAGGTGTCCTGTTTGGGATACCAAAACTACATAAAAATATTATGAACCCTCCATTTCGTCCTATTGCATCAGCACCAGTGTTTGTGATGGTATTGCTTTGTACTTAGATAGTTTGTTTAACCCCTTGGTACAAAATTTAGATTCCTATTTATGACTCTTGGGATGTCCTTGCAAAATTACGGGAATTTAATGTCAGTTATGACTAAAAACATGAACACATTAATTTTATAACTGTAGAGGTCAACTCATTACTTACCAGCATTCCACAAGACAAAAATGTTGATGCAATGAGAATATTTTTAATCAAAAATTCTAATTTCTCATCTGATAAAATATTTTTGTGTTGTTCTTTAAAGGAGGTCATTTTAGAAAATAATTACTTGACAAAAAATATTTTAAGCAAGTTCAGGAGGTGACAATGGGGTCCTGTGTGGCCCCGTCTTTTTCAAATTTAGTGTTAGGTTGGTGGGAACAGGAAATATTACCCAAGTGCTCGTTCTTTAACCAGACAGGGTTATACAAGCATTTTGCAGATGATCTCCTTTTTACTGTAAACTTGATGACAAAGGATGCTGATAGTTTTGTGCATGAACTTGATATTTCTGACTTTTTAAAGTTCAAGATTAGTGGAGTTGGTAGGAATATACCGTTTTAGATGTTAGTTTAGACTGGGACATAAACAAGAAAATGGACAGTAAAATTTAAAGGAAGGAGATGTTTTCAAATAATTATCTACATTTTAAAAGTATTCACCCTGATTTTATAAAAAGAAAATCCCCAGGAGGCAAATAATTCATGCATCTAGATGACCACTAAAGAACGAGATTTTTTAAGTGAGACAGTGGGGGTCTATATCAGAAGAGTGAAAACTGAAAACAGCGAACACTCTTGTATCGAACTTAAAAAAAACGAAACCACACAATGTCAAATGTACAGAACAGCGATTTCTTTCCCACAGAAAAAAAAATTGCTGTTCAAAAAAAAAAAAGTACAGACATAATACAGTGCAGAGCTGTGTCCCCCACACCCCCCAACTTAAATATACCAACTCCGAGATCGCACTACAGTGGAGGAAATGGCAAAGTCCCGAGAATGGCCTGGCGATTTTTCTTCCCCTGGGAAAAAAATCGCTGTTTCGGCTGTTCGACATTGTGTGGTTTCGTTTTTTTTTTTTTTTAAGTTAGATATAAGAGCGTTCGCTGTTTTCAGCTTTCACTCTTCCGATATAGACTCGATACAGCTATTACTGAAATGGGGGTATAATTATGAATTTTTGTATAGGGTAGCTATGGAGATATATGGCAAAAGGGAGACTTTTTATAAACCAGTTCTAAAGGGAGCTGACCTTGATGTTATAAGAAAAACAAAAAATATAGACCGAAGTCCAGCTTTTATGTCAGACATGTCTGTTGAGTCTAATGCTATAAAAGAGATTATTATAAACAACTGGAAGCTATTACAAGGGAACCATGATGCTTGAGATATTTTACACCAGCAACCTAGTTTTGTTCATCACAAAACAAGATGCTAGAGAGACCCAGAACTTTACTAAGAGCCACTCGCACAGATAGGGAGGTTGGCATGTATGCCTATGGTAAGTCCAATGTTTGCAGGTTTATCTATGTTACCAAGTATATTTACATTGAAAGTTTGAATTTTACTATTTATTTAAAAAAAGGTACTCCTGCAAATCTACTGGTTTAATTTACACTGTCACATGTTTGGGGTGCCCTTGCTATTATATTGGCATAACTACACATTGTTTAGAAAAACGTATTAAAGAACACTGCTATAGCATAAGGGTCAAAGGCAATAATAATGCCTTATACAAGCATTCAACAACTTGCTCCAACTACAAGAAGTTTGTGTTTTCTGTCACTGAATGTCTCTCATATGACCTAAGACGGGAATTACAAAAATAAGTTAGAAACAGTTGACGCCAAATGGCAGATGAGACTAAGTGCATATAAATGCCCAGGGCTTAATGAAAATATTAACATAAAGTGTTTTTTGAGGAAAGATTGAAGGTTTAATATTTAATTAAACAGAATGTTCAACTTTACATTAGTTTAACAGTACTGGCTAGAAGTATATATGAGGTTTGATTGTGTTAATTAGATGTTAATTTGATTGTTTAATTACTTATATAACATGTGTGTGTAAAAGCAGTTGAATGTGAGTTGATTTTTATTTTGAGGAAACCTGTTGACGAAAGCGTAATAAAACTGTTTGACTCAAAGTGTGGTCTAGTACATATTTATTCTTCTATAGTAATTGCTGTGGTTTGGATATTAGTGTATTTTTACACATTTTTATGCCTTTTGTTTGTGTGTGTTACAAACTTACAATAAATGTTACAGTGCTCTCGCTGTTGCATTCCTCCTAGGCTATCCTGCCCGCAAGAAGTTTGACCAGCCATCCCAACTTCTAGACCTGTAATTTCCCCTACAGCTTCAACTGACTCCCACCCATTACCACATAAGGATGTTTGTGTACAAGATGGATGTCAGCCAAAGTCACCTTCAGACTTTTCTTGGCCTGGTACAGCCAGGACAGAAAAGCCCAGTGCCACATCCTAAGTGGACCAGAAGGGGAAATTCTCCTGTGCAACAGGTCCACCCAGAGATCCTCGACCTCCTTCTCAGAGAAGCATAGTAAGGTCAAAGAGGGAGTGGACTTGGTAGATACAAGACAGGAAAGGTAAAATAAATAAATTGGATCAAATGGGTTCCACCTCAACTCAGAGGCCAAGAAGGAAAAATGTACAGTGGGAGGGAATCTGGACTGCAGCAGGGACTGTACTGAAACATGCTTATTTATGGTAAGCTCCTAACACAAATGTGCCATGTTTGTTGTACTGTAAACTGCTGCATTAATCAGGGCGATGACCTTAGGTGAAAGGAGGTCCAAGGCATAGGACAGCATGGCACTCATCATTCTGCAATCAGCTCCCTCCCCTACACCCTCTAGGTGTGTCATCTACTACTTCCCTCCATCCTGACTTCCCCATACCACCTGGAGAGATTATTTCTTTGTTTTTTTGTCTCATTTTTACACTTTGTTGTACTCTTCACCTTTTCTCTCTATCCTTCCAACACACCTTAACTGAACAAAAGTGCAATGCAATAACTGAAATAAGCTGGGGGTCCAGGGGTCTAGCAACCTCCCAAAGCCATGGGGTTTTATATCTTATTTTCGGAGTTTTTATTAAATGAGGTACTGAACAAAATCATAAGCAAGGAAAGAAATACATTTTATCACGTCTTATTCTTCAGCTTTTTCCTCCGTTCTTTCAATATACCCTACCTGGGAAACTCTTCAATAACTGTGACTGTAATAACTGAATTAAATCAGGGGTCTGAAGGCCACAAGGCCCTCACAAGCTGTTTTTTTTTCAACCTTTTGATTCAAGAATGGCCTTAAAAAATCATGAATAAATAAAGAAATTCAATGTTATTTTGTTTTCCTTCATGGAAGACTCAAGTTATGCCCATGGCTTAATGTTCAAAGCTGACAAAACACTAGCTCACAATAAAATAAGACAAATGCTTGTGAGGATACATAAATCTTATCTGAAAACAATGTCTGCCTGCCTACCTACATCCTCCGAAAAAGCCATCTTCTATGGATTCCTCTGGTGTTACACTGGGATAAAACTAAAAAGAACAAATGGCCACAGTTATGCATTTCATATTGTTGCTATCACAGACAATACACAGCATGTCTCCTCATCCCTGCCCTCCAAAATACTGGCAAATTTTGTATGCTCCTCTGATATCAGACTGAGATAACACTAAACAAAACAAAACAAATGGTCATAGTAATGTATTTGAATTTATTAACAGACATCTATAAACATTTCTCCTTACCCTTGCAACCCAAAGGATAGCCTACTCTATAAGTCTGATGTTGGATAGTAAGGAAATTGAGAATAATAATAATGATCACAATTACTTATCGCTTTTCACAGTTCTTATAAAGTAAACTGTGCTAGACAAGCTACAGTACATAGCAACTTTCTGAGCACACTGCTGAGGTTTGACTGTGAGGAAAATTAAATAATTAACTACACTGGCTCCAGTGATCTATAGTAACCTTCTGTGCAGAACTCTGCAGAAGGCAGGTTTTAGGCTACATGTTGTCCGCCACTAAACCTGTCTCATAATCCCCTTATAGACCTAGGGAGGGGTCTGAGGGGGCACCAGGCCACCAGAAGTTCTAAGATGCTGTTAACATTTATACTTTTTTTACATATAATACTTAATAGTTTTCTTTTTCTCAAATCAGAAGGAGGACTCTGGCTACAGCAACCTTCTGTGTACACATTTGAGGAGTAACAAAGAAACAATGACCACATTTGTTTCTAGTTAGCCCTCATCCCTACTCAAGCTATAGTAGTCGCCTGAGCCCAACTTTGAGCAGATCCAATTGAAGTAAGCAGTTAGTCTTTTGGGGGTAGGAGTAAGGAAACGTGCGACCACAGATAAAATGGCGATACTTTCTCTCCACACGGTCTTACACAATATACTAACACTGCACCTGACAAACCAGGTCTATTACATGTGCGCATGTGTATACACGGATATACATGCACACTTGTCTAAAAACAAACTGGAAGAATGCCAGTAATCTATGGCATGTCTTTGGGATGTACAGGAAACCAGAGCACTAGGATAAAACTCAAGTGGAGAGGGAAGGATATGCAGACATCACACAAAAGAAACTACCATCAAGAACTCAACCACAGAACCATGTGTTGTCAGACTGCAATACTACTTACTGAAATACTGTGCCAAATAACCAGCTGTTTTCACATACAATCAGCCTAGGCCTTCAAAATGCAGCTACCTACTGTATACAATGTTGATATCTGACTGTGACAAAAAGTGAAAGAAATTGTTAGTTTTCATCAAACTCCACCATCCCCATGCACACATACAGAAACCCATAACAATCCTTTTCCACTGATTTTAGCAAAGATAGCGAGTGTCTGACACTGCTATTGCAAAGCCAGTTCAATGACTACTTCCCTGTTATAAAAAAAATCAGCAGCGTTAAATCACTTTCATGCCTATCACATTGGACTGACAGATCATAATAATGAAAAAAAAAATGGTCATAGTAAACAGTTTTATCTTGATTCACACAAATAAACCTTAGTCCTGCAAAGACCAAGATAACCGGTGTTCAACTTAAAACAGCAAAAACAGTTCTCATCCACAGACAGTGCTCTATTCAGAAATTATAGCTACTTTTAACTATACACAGCTCAAAAACAATGGAAATGGCCAGAGTAATGCACTTCTGATTTGTTTCACACAAATGCATGCTAATCCTGGAAAGACAGATTAATGGCTGTTTAACTTGAGTAAGGGAGTGCAGAATTAGTCATACTCTTTCACAGCATCCCCACCCAGCATTGCCACTTTGTTGACTGTGTACAGCTAAGATATCTGTTTGGGAAAAAAAGTAATGGCCACAATAATGAATATCAACTTTTACACAAAAAAATACACCCCTGCCAAAGTAGAATTCTAACTTTAATTTAAGCAAATGGTTGCTCATTTCAAGCCAAAACAGTTCCCATATCAGTAACTGTATCCATTTTGCTGACTCTGTATACCTTAAATGTCTGACTGCAATAAAAAATGGCCACATGTATACCTCAGCTGTCTGACTGCAATAAAAAATGGCCACAGTAATTTACTTCCACTGGGCGTGCCTTCGTTGAAGGTTGAACGTCGAGCTGGCACCTCAACGTTTGTGAAAATCTATTGCCAATCATTAGCGGACCAGAGTTCCGCTGTGGCGACCCCTAACCGGGAAAAGCTGAAAGACAACAACAACTCTATTTCCCACACACTGATGCACTGATGTCAGGCTACAATAAAGTATTTTAGCTTGACTCCCACAAATACACATTAGTCCTACAAAACCAGAATAATGACTGCTGAACTTAAGTAAATGACAGCAGGACAAAGTCGGTCACTTTCCTCCCAATACAGTACCCCACACACAATAACTATATAAATATAATGACTTTCTTGACTGTGTGTTCCTCAGATGTTTGAATATAATAAATAATTTAATTAAATAAAACCAATATTCTCTTTCAGAAAATATGACAATTAACCAGAGTCAGAACAGATGTCAATTCTTTAGCTCAAGAAATAAGGACAAGTCAAAAAATAATTGGCAAAAAAAGCCAAAATCCAGGGCAGATTTTAAATACTATTTACCTAGAAAGTTGTTAAAGCAATAGGTTTTTTAACAGTATGCATGAACAATATGAAGTCTGAAGCAAGAAGTTATGTACTCACCATAATGTTCGATGTATGTAGTCCATCTCACCTCACATTGTTACTCACGGGTTCGAAGCAGAATATCGGCTCCGACTCGGCCAACTTTTTATTTACTAGCTCGAAGTCTCCCATTGGCTGGGCTAAGCAGGTATCCCATGCTGCACTGCTCCATATCCCCAGAAATAGTTTGCTGTGAAACCAACAATCACACCTCATGCATAACAACAACCCAATAAGGTAGAACACTAACAAGGAGAATAAGAAAACACAAACTACCACTGAAGGGTATTCTAGAACCAATTACAACCTCCAAATCCTCCAGGAAGGGGGCAGGTGGGTGGGTATGTAAGAATGTGAGGTGAGATGGACTACATACATCGAACGTTATGGTGAGTACATAACTTCTTGATATTATGTTGTCCAATCTCATCTACATTCTTACTCACTGGACAGCGTCCCCAGCACCTCTATCCTGGGAGGCTCAAAGGAAGATACTCCTGAGGACTGTGGAACCAAAGGAAGCTCTACCCCTAGAAGCTACGTCCAGTTTGTAATGAGTAATAAAGGTGTGCGGAGAAGCCCACGTGGCTGCAGCACAAATATCATCCAAAGATAGTCTGGCATGGTATGCCATAGACGCAGAAACAGCCCTAGTAGAGCGAGCCTTGACGGGGAACAGTAGATTCTTTCCCGCTGAAGAATAAATAAAGGAAATACAATTTGAAATCCATCTGGAAATGGTAACCTTGGAAATAGGGGAACCTGCTCTATTTTCTGAAAAGGAAACAAACAATTGGTCAGATTTTCGTAGGTGTTTGGTCCCGTGTAGGTAGAATCGTAGTTGCCTGTGCACATCCAGTTGATGGACCCTATATTCTGCCTTGTTCGAGAATTGAGGGAAGAACACTGGCAGCTCAACAGACTGATTGAGATTAACAGAAGATGTTACTTTGGGGAGAAAGGACGGATTGGGTCTGAGAGAAACTCTATCCTTATGAAAAATTAAATACAGGGGTTTGATGGAGAGAGCTTGAATCTCTGACACCCATCTGGCTGATGTGATGGCTATTAGGAAAGCTGTCTTCCATGACAAAAACTTTAACTCACAGGTGGCAGCCGGCTCGAAAGGTGGGGAAGTAAGGGCTTGCCAAACAAAGTTTGGATCCCAGGGCATGATAGGTTCAGACACAGGAGGCCGGAGTAATAAGGTGCCCTTTAGAAAGGCCTTACAGAGTTTATGGGCCATAAGGGAAGGCTCATAGGAGGTATGAAAGTTTGAAATAGCCGCCAGCTAGACTTTTATGGTAGCTGGCGCAGAGCCCTGCTGAAAGAGCATGGACAAGAAATCCAAGACAGCAGCAATTGGGGCTGTGAAAGGGTCAATTCCTTGGGTCTGAGCCCAAATAGAGAATCTCTTCCATTTTCTGGAGTAGATCTTCCTAATTGAGGACTTATGAGAAGAGGATAAAATGTGCACCACCTCAGGTGAAAAACGATGAAGTCTGACTAACGATGGAAGTAGAGTAGCCAGGCTGTCAACCTGAGGGTCCGCAGGGAGGGGTGGAACTGTCCCGACATGTGTGTCAGTAGGTCTGGAACTGGGTCCAGAATCCAAGGAGTGTCCACAGCGAATGGATGGAGAAAGGAGAACCAGACTTGGTGAGGCCAGTGTGGGGCAATTAGAATCATCTTGCTTCCCAAGGAAATGGCTTTCTGAATCACTCTTGGTAACAGAGGAAATGGAGGGAAAGCGTAGAGCAGGCCGGAGGGCCAATTGTGGACTGGAACGTCCCTGGGTGACTCCCCCTGCGGGGGGATCAGGGTGAAGTAGTTGCTGCATTTGACATTGAGGGGATTGGCAAAAAGATCGCAGCAAGGCTGACCCCACCTGCTGAAAACCTGTTCCGCAACCAGACTGTTTAAGGACCACTCGTAAGGCATCAGAATAGCTCTGCTCAGCCTGTCTGCTATCACACTGGCCTTCCCCGGAATGTACGTTGCCACTAGAAACCGTTGGGAAGACACTGCCCACTGCCACACTCGCACTGCCTCTCTGCAGAGGGGGTAAGATCTGGTTTCGCCTTGTTTGTTTAGATACCACACAACGGACATGTTGTCTGAGTGTATTGCAATTGTCCCCAGAGGAAGAGAGCTCTGAAGTGCCCGCAACGCCAATAACATCGCTCTCATCTCTAAGACATTGATGTGCAGATGTACCTCGTGATCTTGCCACGTGCCTTGGACTATCCTGCCACGATAATGCCCCCCACCCCATCTGGGAGGCATCCATGGTCACCGTGGCGACAGGTGACGGAGGGACAAACGGTTTCCCCTCGTTCAGAGCACACCCACCAACTGAGATCCTGTTTGCATCGGTCCGTGAGTAGGATCTGGTGGGAAAGGGGGAGTTTTTGGAGAGACCATTGGGCAAAGAGAAGCCATTGAAGAAGCCTCATTTGTAATCTTGCTAGCGGCACTAGCATAATGGTGGATGCCATGGTACCCAGAAGCTGAAGAACCCATCTCGCCGGTACTTTCCTGAAGGGTAATAAAGCGTGAACCTGATTTTGTAATACTCCGATCCTTTCGTGCGGCAAAAAGGCCCACATATGAACGGTGTCTAGCTCTGCGCCTATAAACGTGATACGCTGTGAGGGCAGCAAGGCAGATTTTCCCCAGTTCAATGTTATTCCCAGTCGTTGACAGAGGATAATGGTAGCGTCCCTGGCTTGGATGAGTAGATGCCTGATAGGGGTGGTGTGGAGCCAGTCATCCAGGTATGGAAACACTTGGAATCCTTGACGTCTCAGGTGAGCTGTCACCACCGCCAAACATTTGGTGAACACCCTGGGGGCTGTGATGAGGCCAAAGGGCAGGGCACGAAACTGAAAATGACTGGCTCCCAGCCGAAAGCGTAGGTGACTTCTGGATGCCCTGTCCATTCTGATATGATAGTAAGCATCTTTGAGGTCAATGGAGCACATCCATACTTCTTTTTCCAGCAATGGAAAAATGGACTGAAGGGTGACCATTCGGAACTTGGACTTCAGAACGTAGTGGTTTAATCTGCTGAGATCTAGAATGGATCTCAGGTCCCCTGTTCTTTTCGGCACCAAAAAGAGTCTTGAGTAAGTCCCTAATCCGATTTGGTCTGAGGAGACAGGTTGGATGACTCCCTTCTTTAGCAGCTTTGAAACCTCTAATGCTGCGTGATCCCTTTGACTGGGTGGAACGTCTGGGATTCTTCTGACTGGAGGGGGGTCTGACGAAAAGGGGATGGCGTAACCTCCGGAAACTATTCATAATACCCATCGATCCTGGGTGATGCTTTCCCAGGCTTCCAGGTATAATGATATGCGGCCCCTGACTGGATCTGGAATAGCACAGTCGGACAACACATCAGGAACGATGGTAGGAAGAACCGCGAAAGGAATCACAGTCTCCCGAGTTGCGGGGGCCTCCTTTGCCTCCAGGGTGGCATCTTCCAGAATAACCTCCCCCTCCTCTGCCTCTGGAGGGGGACTCACCTTGTGCGGCCGGGAAAAACTGTGATTTCTTGAACCACATCTTCCCTCCCCTCTGAGCCTTGGGGGTAAGGTCGAGGGAAGGGAAAAACAGACCCCTACGGCACACAGGGTCTTTCCCTCTTGCTCGCACCTGGTGAGGGTGTCTTTCACTTTGGTCCCAAAGAGCGAGGACCCATCAAAGGGAGCATCAGTGAAGGAAGACTTGAAGGCCTCCGCGAAATGATACAGGCGCATCCAGGCTTGACTCCAGAGGGCTACTCCTGAACTGGCTGCCCTACTCATCCCCTGGGCTGCATATGATATGAGCCTCATGGACGAGTTGACAACAGAACTGAGGGTAGACACCTGGGCGTTAACCGTGTGCGCTATCACCTCAGGTACGTTACCCGCTAGAGTACCTCCTAACTCCTTGAGGAGATCTCTCTGGAGCTTTGTAAAGTGACAGAGATAGTTCAGTGACCGTATGGTGAAGGTCGCTGACGAGAGGGTATGCTTCCCATACTGGTCCATGCTCCTAGACTCCTTGTTAGGAGGATGGACGGAGGAAGAAGACATGGCTACTGCCTGCTGAGTGGCTGCCGCCACCACCATGGCATCTACAGAAACCCCTTTGGACAAACTCTTTCCCTGGGGGGGCAGAAAGAAACTTATTGGGCCTTCGGGGTACAGGTTCCACCGAATCAGGATGCTCCCACACCCTTCGACAAATTAAATCCAAGAGCTCGTCAAAGGGTGGAGACACCCAGGAGGCGGAGGGTTGAGCACCAAAGGCCTTGAGGAATACAGACTCCTCCTCAGAGGGGGTTTTGGACGTCCAGTTGCCTCTCTGTCTCAATATCTCCAGGATTCCGGAGAAAGAGATGTCATCAGAGGATGACTTGGGGGACCCCTCGGACTTCTCGAGGTCGGTATCAGAAGTGAGAGACTCGTCCTGGGAGTCTATGTGCTTCCTCTTGCACAGCTTCTTTCTAGGGGGCTCCTCAGGCACAGACTCTGAGGGGCCCTCAGAAAGTTGGGGACCACTCATGGGGGTATCCCCAGACCTTTGGGCTCTATCATCTATGGACAGGGGGGCGTCAGAGGGTCTAGACGGGGTGGAAGGGGACAGAATGACCGATCCGGGTGATGTAACTGATGATCTGGCCAGTGCGCACCTCATGGCCTCGAAGGTGGGTCCCCCCAAATCAGAGGACCGACCGGCCTCTGAGGCCATGACCGGGGTCGGGGTCCCCCAAGCCGATGCGCCGAGAGGGAGGCTCGGAACCGACAGGTGTCCTGAAGTATCCCCCTCTGGCCCGACTGAGGAAACCAGAGTGCCAAATCCTGTGGACGGAGCCAACTGGGTTGGAGCCGACGTCGGCCCCGATAAACCCTTAAGTATCGGAGCCAGCGCAAGAACATCACTCGGTGTGGAGCACTCCGGCTCTGAAGACAAGGAAGTGCTCGGAGGAGGAACCATCGACACAAGCATTGGGACAGGCTCCGAAGCAGACTGGGTCGGAGCCAAGAATAATTTTGCCAACACCGGCGACTGCAGGAGCCTCTGTACCACCCTATCGACATCCAAATCAGAAGGCCTGGAGGATTTAGAGGATGGGGAGGGAGATTGGGATCTCCTCTCGGGAGAGCCATGCCTAACACTGGGCGACTGGCTCCGAATGGGTTCCAATAAAATAGGAGCCGATGCCGATTCCAGTACTACATATACCTCCTGCGGCCCCCAAGGACAGAGGAGCCGAGGAGGTAGAGTCCAGTTTAGAGATTTTCTCTGGAGGCTCCAAAGATCTTTTCTTCGCCTTTGAAGCTTTAGACTTGGACTGAGAACTAGAAGTCGAGTCTAAAGACTCCTCAAACGAAGGTTTTAGAAGTCCCTTCAATATTACTTTATTTTTTCTCTCCTGGAGAACCCTCGGACTGAAGGCGTGACAGAAGCTACAAGACTCTTGCAAATGAATTGCTCCTAGGCAATAAACACATACGGAGTGTCCATCTGTAATGGACATCTTGTAATTACACTTTGAACATTTTTTTAAAACCGGAAGGTTTATGTTCCTTCTGATCCTTAGACATCTTGTACAAGAATACCACAGAACGCAACTTAGCCTGAAGAAAGCAGCAAAGGCGGGAAAAACTACTAATCACAGTACACACAAAGGGAACCAAGAACCTCTAAGTAAAACGTTTCTTACAATTCACAAAACACTAACCACAAGGGAAAACACTAAGAACAGGCTTAGACCACTAACCAAGAACAAACCCAAGGGAACGAAACTCTACAGAGGAAGGAGGACTAGGTCCTCTAAGTCAAACGGTCTTAGCCCACAGAACAGTCAGGGATGCCAACTACACAAATATAAACACACTGCAAACACGCAACACGAAGAAATAGCTATAAAAATAGCTTTTGTGGTTAAACAACTAGAAATTTCTCGAGAGAAATTGAAAAAGAAGGTACTCAGTCACGGCCAAGCGAGAGCACGTCCTAGCTCCACAAGCAGCAAACAAGATCTGGGGATATGGAGCAGTGCAGCATGGGATACCTGCTTAGCCCAGCCGATGGGAGACTTCAAGCTAGTAAATAAAAAGTTGGCCGAGTCGTGGCCGATATTCGGCTCCGAACCCGTGAGTAAGAATGTAGGTGAGATTGGACTACATAACATCATATAGTTTTTATTTACTGACTGTATTCCTAAAACTAGATATTTTATGAGGAACAAAATAAAATTACTGCCCATAATATATGGCTGTATGCCAAAGTTAAAAAAATGACCTGCTACAAACCAGACCATTTCATATTAACACCCCCATACACCTCTTTTGCATGCCCTCACATCGCCACTGGTTACAAAATTCTGAGCCCTTCTAGCACTGTGAAGGATTCTGGAATTGGTTGCCTAGATGGCAAGTAAGACCCAGTAGAAAGACCAGAAATTTAGAACTATGCAGCACTTCCATTACAGGGTGCTTAAGACATATCTGCTTTGAATAGGGGCACCCTGGCGGCAGCAGTTTTACATATCAAAGTAAATACATAAATAAATGGAAAAGGAGCCCTTGGTTAAATAGCATCCAAAGCAGCTGACTAGTTTGCCTATGTCTAAGGATGGTCATGGTAGTCATCACTCTTGAGAATACTCCCCAAAAAATTAAGAACAGTGTGCTTGGAAGAAAGAAAAAATAGAATTCAGGATATTAATTCTTGTAGGACAGCAAACAAATCTTGTCCTAGCCCTTGATGCAACTCCCACATTGTAGTACCTATAGAATTTATCAACCAAGAACCAGCTGGCTGTTTCTAGGAGTGTTAACCACCTAAAAGGATGGTGTCGTGGTTGCCCTGGTTCTAGCAGAATGGATTTTGAGGTGTTCAGGAACAGGCTTAATAAAGAGTAACAGATGCAATGTGCAAATAATTTGGTCTTTTTACCCTTTACCAGACATCTACATATTTGGTAAACTTTTCGAAATATTTTAGTCCTGTGCAAGTAAAATCGCTGCTGTCTATGTACATCCAAGGGACAAAGTATTTTCTTTCCTTTGTGAGGTTTAGGTAAAAAAAAACACAACTAGATGAACAGTTTGATTCACTGGCATCTCTGTCATAAACTTAGGTCTAAAAGATAGTTTGATGCAGTGGGACACCCCTTTCCTGATGAAAAGCTAAAAATGGTTCCTTCAACATCAAAGCTTGTAGTTCTGATATCCTTCTAGCAGGATTAACAACCACAAAGCAGTTGGCTGAAATTGAGCTACTTTCACTTTCTCTCAGACTAAAAGTTTAGATTTTATGGTGATGCAATTTTTTATTTTGGAGGTCTGTCATACAAAACCCCTTTTAAGATTGGTTTTACAGAAGGCCTTGATAACCAGAGGAAGACAATGGCCAGACAGTCTGAAATGACAGAAGCATAAGCCATCAAACGAGAATAAAAAAGCCTTCTTACAAAAGTCTGGCATATAATCCAAAGCTAATGTCATGTGTGCAATATTTAGGTCTTGGTTTCTGGGCAGACACCAGACTGTGAATCACTTCTATTTTTGTCAGGTGAGACTTTCTTGTCTAAGTTTCCAGGGTTTTCTCACAATTTTAAGCACATCAGTGTACATGTGTTTAGCTGGGACAAGTGTTATCATCCTAGCTGTCGGTCATAGAGTGTATAGGTTGGTGTGCAAAAGGGAACCCTTTTTTCAGTGAGAAGTTCCACCTTCTGAAGCACCAGCTTCTCTACTTCTCCCTTGCTAGGCTGTAAAGGTAAGATAAAGAGTGATGTCCTGGCAAAAAGGAAGCGATAACAATGGCTTTTGATCCATCCTCAGTGTTTTTAGTAATGCTGTGAGGATCAGGGCAAAGGAGGAAAAACAAAGAAATAAACCTCTCCATTTGAGAGAGAGAGAGAGAGAGAATCTATCTTCCAGGACTGCAGCGAGACTTCCTCAGTTGCCTGTTCTGATGTGAAGCATAAAGATATATTTTTATCATATATCATGGCCTTATCAGCTCTAGGAACACATATATCCCTGTTTAACATCCATTTGTGAGGGTGTGCCTGTAATCTACTCAGTCTGCCAACAAATTTTCTTGGAAGGGGAAGCAACCTCTTGTTAAGAGTCATTCCTGTCACCAAAGCAGTCTCCTCTACTTACATAACTAGTCTACACAATATGTATGTGGGTTTCACCTGTTCATGTACTACATCACTTCTGCATTGGCTTCCAGGATTTGGAAGGCCTCTTTTTCTAAGTTTGGATGAAGGCTTTCTGTGCTAGAACCTTGATTCTGTAAAAGCAGCAAGATTTCTTGAGAAGAGGTGGGGTGGGTTAAGGTGGATCTGCCTCCACAGATATATTAACACATCCTCCAGGAACCTCAAGTGTCCTACACTGTGGCATGTCCATAAAAACTCTATCTGAGATGGGCCTCGGAGTGCCCCTTAGACTTCCACTAGAACTCTTTCTTCTCCTTATGAAATGTAACCCCACAGGAGAAATCTGATGGTGGAAAGATAAAAGTCTCCTTGTATCTGACATGGAGGAGCAGAAGGAATCTGACCGATACAAGTCAGCTTGTCTACCTCAGAATCAGGAGCATCAGAATCCTCCAAAGTATGTTCTATCATTCTCTTTGTTTGAAGAAGCTCCAGATGTCTCCGGTATTTCCAAAGCTGGCTGCTTGGATTTAGGAAGGTCAAGAAATCCTGAGCCAAACAGAAGAGGTGTCAGAAAGAAGCATGCAGAGTGGATGGGACTTGTACACAGCATGACCTAGATTGAGCGAATCACCTTTTTGGCCTTTGATGTTTCTGTTTCATTCTTTTAACAGAAACACTTTGGAGGTCTTGGGTAATGGGCAGTCAATATCAAGACCTTGATTTGATCTCTGGGAACTTCCTTTTGAACGCAGACCATGGGTACTCCACATGCCCCCTCTGGAACAGGAACATTAGCCTCTGACACTGAGGCCCTCCCTACAGTAGAAGGTGCAGTAGTGTCTTCTGTTCAGCAAGACGTGTGAAGCCAACAATATGGCTGCCTGCAGAGTGGTCATGACACAGGCCTTAGGAAATACCAGCTCAGAAGACTGAGGCTGTGAAAGCACCTCACCAGGTTTGCAGTCAATGGATTTAGGGAGACCAGATGCATCCAGTGGAAGGTACCTGATCTTGCATTTCTCCCCATGTCTCTTACTGGCATGTTTTTTTCTTTGAAAGAAGGTTCTCAGAGTCGTTAAAAGATACCACAGAGCTCTGAAATTAGGAATTTCAGGCATGTACCACTTTTTAGCTGTAAACTCAGAAAGATTTAGCTCATGCAGACAAGATTTCAGACTGTGCTCTGGACTGAGGCAGAAAAGAAAAAGGCAGTGGTAGTCTTTACAGGGAATTTGTTTGCTGCATACAATGCAATTATTACATTTAAGTTTAGAGTTTGAATCAGAATCACTATCAGATATCAGACAACAAAACTGCAAGATGAAAGAAATTCTCATGGTACTTAAATTTCTTCTTGCAGCAGAAAGTACAGTTGCGTACACTTACCATAAATGTAGATGTTCGAGTGTATTCACAGTTGCAGTCATCACATTTAGGTCATCTGCCTGCAGGTAGCCCTCAGCCGGCCTAAATACCAGTGTCTTCGGATTTCTGCTTCGGATGCTGTCGCTTATTCCATGTCGTCAGGGGTATAAAACATGCAGCCGACGCCATTACATCAGTTTTTCTTGCCCCAGATGTCAGGTGCTCCCACAATAGGAAACAATTATATGGCATGGTACAACCCCTTCAAAAAGCAAATACACATGATAAAATATATACCAAACAAGAAGGAAAGGTAGAGCCAAGAGAAGTCAGGGGGCTGGTGGGAGGGTAACGAGAACTGCAACAATGAATGTACTGGAACATCTACATTTATGGTAAGTGTACACAACTGTACTATGTTCTTCGTGTTTCACTGTTGCAATCATCACACTTGGGTTGATTCACAAAGCTAAGGAAGGGAGGAGGTAGTTAAAAGAGCATTAGGGCCAGCTATTAAGCCCTGCAAGACTGCTGTGGCAAATCCACCTCTGGATTTAGAAAAGATAGGCAGGTGGTAATGCTTGGTGAAGGTATGTACAGAGCTCCAGGTAGCAGCTTCCAGGATGTCCCTGGTAGGGACTCCTCTGAGAAATGCCGTAGATGTAGATGCAGCCCTGGTGGACTGTGATCTTATCCCATGTGGGGTAGGTTTTCCATGGTGCTTGTAGCAGAAATGAATGCAATGGGCTACCCATTTGGAAATGGTCTGCTTTGAAATGGCCTTCCCCTCTGCCCCTGCAGCAAAGCCAACTAGCAGCTGGTCAGATTTTCTGAGAGGCTTAGTCCTGTCCAAATAGAATCTAAGTTGTCTATGCACGTCCAGAGAGTGCAGTATCTGTTCTCCTCTGTTCTGTGGACTAGGGAAAAAAGTAGGCAAATGAATGGACTGGTTTAGAGCCACACTAGACACCACCTTGGGCATAAAGGAAGAATTAGTCCTGAGGGAAACCCTGTCCGCATGGAAGATAATGAAGGGTTCCACTACCATGAGGGCCTGTAATTCAGACACTCTTCTTGCTGAAGTGATGGCTAGAAGTAAGGTTGTTTTCCAAGAAAGGAATTTCAATTCTGCTGTTGCAGCTGGCTTAAAGGGGGGGAAGACTGAGCTTTTCCAATACAAAGTTAAGGTCCCAGGCTGGAGTGGGAGCTCTCCTGGGAGGGTCTTAAATTTGTATCCCCTCTAAGGAATTGTTTTAGCAAAGGGTGAGAGAATAGGGGTGGCTCAGTATTATAATGTGTTGACATGGCAGAGGCATGAATCTCAATTGACGAGAAGGCTAGGCCTTTGTGGAGCATTTCTGTTAAGTACTCTAAAATATGAGATAAACCGGGCACCATTGTGCCCATCCCCTAAGCCTGGCTCCAGGAACAGTATCTCTTCCACTTTTCAGAACAGGAATTTTTGGTACTAGGCCTCCTTGCCTCCAGAATGACATCCAGCACCTGCTTAATGAGGGATGCTGGAGGAAAGTTCATGGAATTAGCCAGGCTGCAAGGTTCAGGGTTTGAAGCTGAGGGTGCAGAATCTGTCCCGCCTGCTGGGACAGCAGGGAAGGGGTTTGAGGCAGGTGCCATGGTTGTAGCAGTGTCAGACTGCACAAGAGGGGGTACCAGTGCTAACGTGGCCAGGCTGGTGCAGTCAGTACTGTCCTTGGCTTGCCCTGTTTAATCTTTAGTAGAACCTTCGAGAGGAGGGGCACAGCGGGAAAGGCATAAACCGAGAGGCTTTCCCAGGTAAAGGACAGGGCATCCACTTTTCAAGCTTGACTGTGGGGAGCACTGGTGCAGAATTTGTTCAACTGGTAGTTCTGAGGACAAACCAAAACGATAAAAAATGAACTCCAACTGTAGAACCAGAAATTGGATGGGCAGACCCTGGGATATAACCGCTCATACACAAAGATGAGTTGAACTATTTATTATCACACAAACACAGAGTAAATACACTGGTTAAGCGCTTTCAACTGTTGAAAGCACTTAACCAGTGTATTCACTCTGTGTTTGTGTGATAATAAATAGTTCAACTCATCCTTGTGTACGAGCGGTTATATCCCAGGGTCTGCACATCCAATTTCTGGTTCTACAGTTCTGAGGAGAAGCAAATAGGTCTACCTCTGGAGTCCCCAATTTGTTTCTCAAGAGGTTGAATATTTCAGGTTCTAATTTCCATTCGTGTGGGTCCATGAGATTTCTGTTTAAGTCACCTGCCAGTGAATTTAGTTTTCCTGGCAGGAACTGACTTGTAGGTGCAATTGGTAGCTCAAGGCTGTGTTCCACAGAGCCGTGGCCAATTTGCAGAGGGTAGGAGTGGGTTCCCCCCTGCTTATGTACCACATAACTGTGGTGTTGTCTGTCTTTACCAATAGTTGTCCTGGAAGAATAAGGTCTTTGAAGGCTGTCAGAGCATTCTGTACAGCTAACATTTCTTTTTGATTGATATGCAGGTGCCTCTGTCTCAGGTTCCACTTGCCCTGAATATACTGCCCTGCCATTTGAGCTCCCCATGCATAGTCTGATGCGTCTGTTGTTAGGGTTTGGGCAGCAAGGGGTAAAGTGAAAGGGAGTCCCTTACTGTGGTAGCAGGCCGCTGCCCACCAAAGGAACTCTGTCCTTAGACAAGGAATGATAGGAACCATTGTTTCCAGGTCCTGAGAATGTTGATACCATAGACTTTTTAGATACCATTTGAGTTTCCTCATATGCAGTCTTGCATATGGAATTAGCAGAATGCAAGAGGTCATGAACCCCAGAGCTTGCAGTATTTTCCTTGCAGAAAAAAAGAAGTTATGTACCTATCATAACGTTCTATGTTAGTTGTCTTCACCTCGCCTTCTTTCTTGCTGGTTGGGATCGGAGTTGATCCTCGGCTCCGACTCCGCCATCTTCAATAGCTCGAGAGCGGTTTACTGGCTTGAGGCTACCCCTTATCCCATAATGCCTAGCGATAGCTACCCAGATCTCGTTTGAAATAGCTAACTCCAGACATAACAAGAGAATAAACCAGTCAAAAGAACTGGTTGACTTATACCTCCCATATCCTCTAAATCAATAGAGGGAAACAAAGAATACTCAGCCAGTGAAAAGGGACTCCTCTCGATCCACTAGGACAGGGGGACGGAGGGTGGGATGCAAGAAAGAAGGCGAGAAGAAGACAACTAACATGGAACGTTATGGTAGATACATATAACTTCTTTATGTTAAGTTGTTTATCTCGCCTTCATTCTTGCTGGTTGGGACAGTGTCCCTAGCACCTAATATCCTGCGTGGCTCAGTGGAACAGACTCTTCAGAACAGTGGAACCAAAATCAGCTCTGCTCCGGGAGACCATATCCACCTTGTAATGAGAAATAAAGGTATGAGGATTTGCCCACGTAGCAGCTGCACATATGGAATCCATGGGCAACCTATACTGGAAAGTTACAGAGGTGGCTAATGCCCTAGTAGAATGACCTTTTGGTTTAGATGGTAATTGCTTATCCCATAACTGATAAATAAATGAAATAGTATGGGATAGCCATCTAGATAAAGTAACCTTGGAAACTGGGAGACCTTGTTTAACGCATAAGACAGAAACAACTGGTCTGATTTTCTTATTTCTTTAGTTCTATGAAGGTAAAAATGCAATTGCCTGTGCACGTCCAATTGGTGAAGTTTGTACTCTGCTTTGTTGCTATGACTGGGGAAGAAAACGGGGAGATCTATAGACTGATTTAAATTATGTTCAGAGCAGACTTTGGGAAGAAATGAAGGATTTGTCCTCAGAGAAACTCTATCCCTATGAAAAACCAGATAAGGGGGATGGACACATAGTGCCTGTAGTTCTAAGACTCATCTGGCTGAAGTAAAAGCAACCCGAAAGAGTGTTTTCCAAGAGAGAAATTGGATGGAGCATGATGCCACTGGTTCAAAAGGAGGCAAAATTAAGGACGTTAGGACTAGATTAAGATCCCAGGGAGGAGAGGGGTCTCTCACTGGAGGTCTAAGAAGCGATGTCCCTCTCAAAAAGGCTTTACAGAGCTTGTGAGACATGATGCTTGAATTCTGTAACCAGATGTGAAAATTAGAAATGGCTGCTAATTGCACCTTAATGGTAGCGGAAGCAGCTCCAGAGTGAAACAGTTGTGCTAGGAACTCTAGAATCTCATGGACTGGAGCTGAGAAGGGATCCACATTCCTAGACTCAGCCCAATAAGAAAAACGTTTCCATTTGCTAGCATAAATAGTCCTGTTGGTGGACTTATGTGAGGAAACGATAATCTTACGGACTGTTGGGGAAATGCTAGGGAGCCTGGCTAGGGTTGGAAGTGGAGCAACCAAGCTGTGAGCTGGAGAGTCTGAAGGGACTGATGCAACCCGCTTGATTGATGAACCAGTAGATCTGGAATCGGGTCCAGAGTCCAGGGCTGATCAAGAAGACAGAGGTGTAGGAAAGTACAGTTTTGTACCTACCATAAATGTAGATGTTCGAGGATACACATTGCTGCAGTCCTAACCATTGTGTAGTCCGCTGTCCAGTCGGCCCGAATACCAAAGTATATGGCTGACGTCGGTCAAGGCGCATTAGACTGACGTCAGGACGTCAGGGTACTAATGCGCAGGACCGACGTCATATCCTCAGTCTTTTCTTGCCCCAGATGTCAGAAGACCCTAAAAAGACAAGGCCCAAACCAAAAAACCAAAAAACCCTGCACCAAACATATATACAATATATACAAATGTACAAGAATATATCCTAACCCACACCACCACCCCTAAACACAGAGGGGAAGGAGGGAGGGACTGCAGCAATGTGTATCCTCGAACATCTACATTTATGGTAGGTACAAAACTGTACTATGTTCTTCATTACACATTGCTGCAGTCCTAACCATTGGGTAGAATCCCAAAGCAGAGGTAAGGGAGGCTGGCAAATCATAAAGAAGCAGGAGCTGTCAACATGCCTTGCAAAATAGCTGTGGCAAAACCAGCCCTAGATTTAGAGTAGAGAGGAAGGTGGTAATGCTTAGAGAAAGTATGCACTGAACTCCAAGTAGCTGCCTCCAAAATATCCTTAGTTGCCACCCCCCTTAGAAATGCTGTTGAAGTGGCAGTAGCCCTAGTGGAATGAGGCCTAATCCCAGCTGGAATCTCCTTGCCATGATGGGAATAACAAAATGAAATGCAAAACCCAATCCACTTAGAAATAGTTTGCTTAGACACAGGCTTGCCCTGAGAACTCAAAGCAAAAGAAACAAACAACTGCTGAGACTGCCTGAAATCCTTAGTCCTGCTTAAATAATAGCAACTGCCTATGTACATATAAAGTGTGCAAAATCTTTTCCTCTTTATTTTGGGGATCTGCATAGAAAGTAGGCAAATGAATAGTTTGGTTTAAAGCCACACTAGAAACCACCTTAGGCATAAAGGAAGGATTAGTACGTAATGATACCCTATCCTTATGGAAAATCAAAAGGGCTCTACTGCCATAAGGGCCTGCAACTCAGAAACCCTTCTTGCAGAAGTAATAGCCAACAAAAAAGCAGTCTTCCATGACAAGTATTTCAATTCAGCAGTAGCCGCAGGCTCAAAAGGTTGTAGAGTAAGTTTTTCCAACACAAAATTGAGATCCCAAGCAGGAGTAGGAGCTCTGGGGTCTTATATTCTTTGCCCCTCTAAGAAACTGCTTGAACAAAGGATGCGAAAACAACGGTGGGTCACAATCATAGTGAGCTGAAATTGCTGCAGCATGAATCTTAATGGAAGAGAAGGACAAACCTTTGTCCAATAACTCAGTAAGATATTGAAGAGCCACACTCAAATTAGGCTCAAATCTCCAAATTCTTTGCTGCACTCCAAAATAAAAATCTCTTCCATTTTTCTGCGTACACTTTCCTTGTACTAGGTCTTCTGGCCTCCATAATCACATTTAAAACTTGTTGAGGAAGTTGAGACCTGCTGTGTTTCAAAACAGAATATGCCAGGCTGTTAGATGAAGAGAGTGAAGCTTGACATTGAGCAGGTGACCGTCCTTCTGAGATAACAGATGTGGAATCAAAGGTAAAGGCCATGGAGGCTTCCTTACCAGACTCCTTAGTAGTGGGTACCAGTGTTGCCGAGGCCAATCTGGAGCTATTAAAATCATCCTTGGCTTGTCTTGTCTGACCTTTAGGAGCACCTTTGGAAGAAGAGGCAGAGGTGAAAAGGCATACACATGAAGATTTTTCCAACTGAAAGACAGAGCATCCACTTTCCAAGCTCTGTGATGAAACCCCTTTGTGCAAAACTTTGGCAGCTGGTGGTTTAGTGGAGAAGCGAACAGATCTATGTCTGGAGTTCCCCATGACACTGTCAATCTCTGAAATACATGAAGATCCAGTTTCCACTCGTGGGGATCCATGATTTGTCTGCTTAACACATCTGCTAAGGAGTTCTGTGCTCCCGGCAGAAACCTTGCCTGAAGAGTTAGTTGCAAGCTGAGCGCAGTTTCCCATAAAATCATTGCTTGCCTGCATAGAGGATAAGAATGTGTTCCCCTTGTTTGTTGATGTACCACATGACAGTTGTGTTGTCTGTTAGAATCAACACCTGCCCTGGAAGAAGTAACTCCTTGAAAGCCATTAATGCAAACTGGACTGCTAACATCTCCTTCATGTTGATATGTAGATGCTGTAGTCTGGCAGGCCACTTGTCTTGTATCCACTTTCCATTTAGATGAGCTCCCTAAGCAATGTCTGAGGCATCTGTCGTTAAAATCTGACTCGCCTCTGGCCGGGTCACAGAGAGTCCCTTGTTTAGGTGACATTCCTGAGCCCACCACAAAAATTCTTTTGAATGCAAGGTATTATTTGAATGACAGTGTCCAAATCCTGGCAGTGCTGTGTCCATACATTTTGAGATACCATTGCAGCTTCCTCATATGCAGTTTGGCATTGGGAAGCACCAGAATACAAGATGCCATGAACCCTAAGGCTTGAAGGACTGTCCTTGCAGTCAGCCCGGACTGAAGAGATAGGTGATGGAAGTAACTGGAAAGATTCTTTGTTTGTCCGGGGTTAAAAAGGCCATCTGGGCTGCTGTATTCAGTCTCACACCCAGAAAGCACATGTCTTGAGAGGGTACTAGACTGGACTTTATTTCGTTCACAGAATACCCTAGGCATCTTAGCACTGCTATGACATATTCCAAATGCTGTAGAAGGTCTTCCTTTTCTTGAGCCAGAATCAGGCAGTCGTCCAAATAAGGATAGATTTGAATTCCTTTTAGCCTGAAGTAAGCTATCACTGGAGCCAGAACCTTTGTGAATACTCTGGCAGTAGATAAGCCAAAGGGCAATGCAGAGAACTGATAATGAGAATTTCCAGCTCGCAGATACTTTCTGCAACTTAGTCTTATAGGCACATGAAGGTAAGCTTCCTTGAGATCTAAAGTTACCATCCAGTGATCTTTGCCCAGCAGAGGTAAAAGCTGTTGTAACGTCAACATTTTGAACTTGGGAATGTCCAGATAAGTGTTGAGGATAGATAAATCCAAAATTGGTCTCCACGTGTTCCCCTTCTTTGGTACTAGGAACAGGCGAGAATAAAATCCTAGGCCCCTTTCTGGTACAGGGACTGGCTGAATGGCCCCTATTTGGAGTAACAGAGAAATTTGCTTGTGAGCCTCTTTCCTTTGTGGAGGAGGAACGTCTGGCATGCCTTTGAAAGGAGGCAAGGTATGGAAATAAAACCTGTAACCGTGGTGAATGATATCCAAAACCCGTCTGTCTTGAGTAATTAAATCCCAATTTTCTTTGAAAAGAGACAGTCTTCCTCCCAAAGGAGCTGCCAGACGAGAATGTACTGGCAGCTGAAAAGGCAGGTCATTGGGTCTGTTTACGAAAGGACTGACCCCTGCCCTCACCAGAAGTCTGAGCAGGAGAACTCCCTGTTCTGGGCCTAAAAGAACCTTGAGCTCTGCCCCTACCACGTCTAGACCTACCCTAGACTGGGAATCATAAGCAGGATATGTCCATCCCTTAGTAGGCCAATTTCTGCTAAACTTTGGAGGCTGCACCTGCAAAAAATCTTTAACAGTCTGCATAGATTTAGCCTTGTCCTCCATTTTCTTTAAAACTGCTTCCACAGGCGAACCAAACAACACATCAGACTGTAAAGGAGCATCCAAAATCCTTGTCTTAACATGCTCAGCTAAATTCTGATCCCTCAACCAAGCGTGCCTCGGAAGAACAGAACCAGTCGCAGCCACCCTCAAGAGGCCTGCACAGCATCAAAACCACATTGCAAAGAATGCTTACCCACTTGTTCAGACACATGAACTAAATCCAGCAACTCTTTACACTCAATACCTTCCGCCAGAGCATCCACCTTAGATTTCAATTGTGAAAGGAGATAATTTTGATATTTTAGCATGTGAAACTGACAATTCAACGCCCTCATGGCTAAAGTGGAAGAAGTATACACTTTCTTTCCCCATCTATCCAAAGCCCTAGCCTCTTTATCAGAGGGAACAGGATTTTTAACAACAGAGGCCTTAACACCTTTAGGCCCCTGAGAAACAATTTCTGGGTCTGCCCTAGGACTCTTAAAACCATACTTATGAGCTTCAGGCACCCTATAGTACCTATCAGGTTTAACAGGGGCAGGAGGCAAAGAATCGGTTCAGGAAGCCTCTGCAAAACATCTTCCACCACATTCAACACAGGAGGTATAGCTAAGGGCCTATGCTGGGGTAAAAACAAGAATTCCCTAAGCCTCTTTCTGGAATCAGAGAAATCTTGGCCTTCCCATTTAAAATGCTCCCTCATGGAATGCAGAGTCTCTGAAAATGAAAAATCCTCAGGAGGAGAAGCTGAAGGAGTGGAATCATCCACATCAGAATCAGAATAATGAGGAAACTCCTGCAAGTCTTCAGCCGAAGACTCAGAAGCCTCTGAACACTGTTCAAAACTCTCAAACTCAGGCTCCACCCTAGGCCTCTTATCAGGAGGGGGCATAGAACCTCTAATCAAAGTAATCAAATCCTCTGCCATTTTAAGCATATGTTTCTTAGGCACAGAACCTGAAGTGCTAGGAGAAGCCCCCACTGAAGCCAAACTTGGCCTACCTCTCAAAGTAGTCTTGGAAACAGAAGGAGAGGCTCTAACTACCTTAGGAAGAGAGGGAAGAACAGCTACCTGAGAAGCCCCCTCAGCCTGGCCTACCTCCTGAGAGGGCACATCCTGCAACAGTAAAGTCTCTGCCTGAGACTCCACAGAAACTCCTGGCAAAACCTCTGGCTCCACTGAGCCTTCTAAAGAACCGACGTCCGGGACTGCCGGTTCTTCAACCCTAGGCTTTGCTGCTTTGTCCTTGCGCTTTTGGATCGAGCGGGCGAGCATCCGACGGCATTTTATAATTACAACGCTTCCCAAACACTAACCTGGCACAGTCTAACCTTCTCTTAATAGTGCGTTTGTTAAATCTAGCACAAGAGCGGCATCCAACAACGTGCTCAGGCCCTAGACAAGGTATACACAAAGTATGGTAATCCCTATGAGGTATCTGTTTCCCACAAGAAATACAGTTATTCACTTTTTCTGACATCCGGTTATATACTGAGGCAAGAAAAACAAAATGTTCAACGGGTACTTAGCCAACTTTGATTCGGTCTGAAACTCCGACTTCAGAAAATTTCAGAACGCCAACCTGCACCAAAACTGCTTCTGCATCGGACCATGCGGCAAAAGACTGAGGATATGGCGCCGGTCATGCGTAGTACCCTGACGTCAGTCTAATGCGCCTTGACCGACGTCAGCCATATACTTTGGTATTCGGGCCGACTGGACAGCGGACTACCCAATGGTTAGGACTGCAGCAATGTGTAATGAAGAACATCGGAAACCATATCTGTCGAGGGCAGTAGGGGGCAAGGAGGGTCATTTTGCAACCCAACGACTTTGCTTTCTGTACAAGTCTTGGTATAAGGGGAAAGGGAGGAAATGCATAAAGGAGTCCCTGAGGCCAATCGTGGACTAGAGCGTCCCTGGATAGGTGACCTGGAAGCGGAAGGAGGGAGAAGTAGTTGCTGCATTTGCTGCTGAATGGGGTGGCAAAAGGATTGCAGCAAGGCTGTCCAAATTTGCGGAAGATCAGGTCCGCAACTTCCAGATTCAGAGACCACTCATGAGGCATGAGGATAGCTCTGCTGAGCCTGTCCGCTATGACGTTGGATCTCCCAGGGATGTGCATTGCAATTAGAAAATGTTGGGAGGAAATCGCCCACTGCCACAGTCTGAGGGCTTCTCGACACAAGGGGTAAGATTTGGACCTGCCCTGTTTGTTGATGTACCACAATACTGACATACCGTCTGTCTGGATTGCAATGGTCCCGGAAGGAAGACAGTCTTTAAGGGTTTGCAACGCTAGGAGCACGGCTCTCATCTCTAGAACATTTATGTGCAGATGGTACTCGTGAGGTTGCCAAGTGACTTGGACTGTCCTGCCCAGATAATGCCACCCCCCCCACCCTAACAGGGAGGCGTCTGTTGTCACTGTGGCTACCGGAGGGGGCTGAATGAAGGGTCTGCCCCGAGTCACTAGTGGGGAGATCATCCACCAGGAAAGGTGCCTTTTGCATGCTTCTGTAATCATGATCATGTGAGACATGGGTAGCTCTTGGAAAGACCACTGTGTGAAAAGAAGCCACTGAAGAATCCTCATATGGAAGCGCGCCAATGGAAGAAGGAGGATGGCAGCTGCCATGGAGCCTAGAGTTTGAAGGACATATTTGACTTGTATCTTCTTGCTCTGCATTAGAACTTGCACTTGTTGATGAATAGTGGACACTCTTTCCAGTGGTAACCTTGCAAGCATTTCCTTTGTGTATAATTCTGCTCCTATGTAAGTGATAGACTGAGAGGGCAACAAGGCAGATTTTTCAAAATTTATGGTAATACCTAGCAGGGTGCAAAAGGTGACTGTGTAATCCCATGCTTGTAGGAGTTGATGCCTGGTGGCAGCAGTGAGGAGCCAGTCGTCTAGATATGGAAACACCTGGAATCCTTGATGTCTCAGGTGAGCCGTGACCACTGCTATACATTTGGTGAACACTCTGGGGGCTGTGGTGAGACCAAAGGGCAGAGCTCTGAACTGGTAATGACTGGCCCCCACCCGAAAGCGAAGAAATCTCCTGGAATGTCTGTCCATCTTGATATGGTAGTACGCATCCTGAAGATCTATTGAGCACATCCAATTGTCCTGACCCAGAAAGGGTAGAATGGACTGTAGCGTGACCATCCGAAACTTTGTTCTTTGTGCAGATCTGTTTAATCTGCTGAGATCCAGAATGGGTCTCCGGTCCCCTGTCTTTTTTGGTACTAAAAAGAACCTTGAGTAAATTCCGGATCCGAGCTGGTCTGCAGGGACCTCTTGGATGGCTCTTTTTCTTAGCAGTTTTGAAACTTCTATAACTGCTTGCTCCCTCAGATTGGGTGGAACATCTGGAAAGGCCTTCTTTGACTGTAAGGAGGTTTGATGGAAGGGAATTTTGTAACCTCTGGATATAATGGACAGTACCCATCTGTCTCTTGTTAAATTTTGCCAGGCTTTTGGGTACAGCGAAAGTCTTCCCCCGACTGCCTCCAGAGGTGAGCAGCCGGGCAACCCTTCAGGGATGCTGGAAGGGCTTGTCAGAGAAGGATTCTCTGTTGCCCTGGTTCTGCAGATCCCCTCTGCCATGAGGGCAGCGTCTATTATTGTTGTTTCCTCCTCTGCCTCTGGAGGAAAAATCACTACGTGTGTCAGGTCCCTGAGAATTGCGGAACCACATCTTCCCACTCTTCTGACCCTTGGGGAAGGGTCTTGAGGGAGTGGAAAAACAGACTCCCATGGCAGAGAGAGTCTTGCCTTCTTGTTCGCATCTAGTCAAAGTGTCTTTCACCTGTGGCCCAAAGAGAAAGGAGCCATCAAAGGGGGTGTTGGTGAAGGACGCTTGAAAAGGTTCCGCAAAATTACACAACCGCATCTAAACATGGCTCCTGAGGGCCACAGCAGTACCCGCGGCTCTACTCGCTCCATCGGCAGCATAGGAAATGAGCCTCATGGAGGAGCTGACTACAGAATTAAGAGTCGCTTGCTGGGAAGTTACTTTGGCTTGAACTCCCTCAGCTGTAGGATCTTGAAGGGCATCTCCTAGCTCTTTTAGGAGATCCCTCTGAATATGAGTAAAGTGACATAAGTAGTTCAGGGACCTCATGGGGAAGGTCGCTGAAGCAAACATTCGCTTTCTGTATCTGTCCATCATCCTAGACTCCTTGTTAGGAGGGTGAACAGAAGGAGGCCACTGCCATCTCTTTTTTGGTGGCGGCTGTTACCACCATGGCATCAACAGGCACACCCTTAGAAAGAAACTGCTTATCCTGGGGGGCTGTAATGAACTTATTTGGTCTCCTCGGAGTTGGTTCTGCCGTGTCCGGAGCTGACCAAGCCTTTCGAGCCACTACAGACATGAGTGGATCGAAAGGTGGAGAAACCCAGGAGGTGGAAGGTCGGGAACCGAAGGCATCCAGGAATACAGACTCATCCTCGGTAGGGGCTAGGGGAGTCCAGCTCCCCTCTGCCTAAGCATTTCAAGGTTGTCTGCGAACAAAACAACTTCAGAGGGGGATCTCGGGGACCCTTCCGAATCATCTAAGTCCTTATATCAGAAGTGACAGACTCCGAAGAGTCAATGTGCTTCCTCTTGCACTTCTTATTCCGAGGGGGCTCCTTTGAGAGATCAGGAAAGGCCTCAGAAGAAGAGGAAACACCCAATGGGGTGTCCTGGACCCTCGGTTCCCTATGCTTGGGGGCTGGAGGAGGAGCAGAGGTTGACACAAACACTATAGGGAACGGAGTCTGTGGAGCCGGTAGTGGAGCTGACTCAGGGGACAGCACACTCCGCATGACCTCAAAGGTGCCCCCATCTCGAGGAAGAGAAAGCTCTGGCTCCGAAGAAACAGGAATCTTTCTCCGCGCCAAGTGGGATGGCTCCAAGGCCGATGTTGGAGCCAAGCTCACCTGCGCTGAAGCTCCGAGAGGGAGAACGGGGTCGGACAAGGGTCCGATGCCACTCCCCCCCCTCGGAGCTGATGAGGAAGCTCTGGTGACCAGATTCCTCGATCAAAGGAAGTATCGAGGTAATTGGAGCAGAGGTTGGAACCAAAGAGAATATGGTGATTGGAGCCAATGGTTCCACTACCCGAACTCCGGCTGTGAACTCATTGGAGTTGGAGGAGGAATATCAAGTGAAGTGGATGGAGCCGATACCTGTTGAGGAGGGCTGGACTATAATTTAGCTAGTGCCTGCGACTTTAACAACCTACTGACTACTCTCTTTACATTGTGATCCAACAGCCTAGAGGACCGAGAGGAGTGAGAGGACCGGTGGCTACACTCACTTTAAAGCAATGGAGACCGAGGAGCCGAATGCACAGACTCTAAGGAAGGGGACCTCAGCCTCTTGTGACTCCGCGACAGCTCTGAAACATCCGATGGAGCTGATGGGGAGGTTGTCTTGTCGGTGCCAGCCGGAACAGACTTAGAAGGTAAATCCAGCACCGGAGTCGGCTCCGAGGATGGAGCCGACAGCTTAGTGGACTTTGGGGATTTCACTGGCTGTGAACTCTTTGCCGGTGAATCCTGGGGTTTTAACAAACCCCTAAGAATTAGTTTGTTCTTACGCTCCTGCAGGACTCTTGGACTAAAAGCATGGTAAATAGAACAAGAGTCCTGCAGGTGAACAGCGCCTAAACACTAGACGCAACTAGTGTGCCCATCTGTCAGAGACATTTTCTGACAGCATGAGTCACACTTACTAAAACCAGAAACCTTAGCTTCCTTAGACACGCTGTACTAAAAAAAAGGAAGACTAAGAAGTAACTACTGACAAAAACAGTACTAACCTAGACAAACACATCAGAAGTATGCTACGACAATAAAAAAAAAAAAAAAAAATTAACAGTAAGAGAAAAAGGAGAGCCTCTAAGTTAAACGGCTAACCTAGGGATAGGGGAGGGGCGGGGATAACTCTCTAACTTAAACGAGTTCTAACACAAGGGCAAGATACAAGAAAAAATAACAGTAACAAGTATAACTATTCTAAATAGAAAAAAAATACTAGAAAATTTTTAAATTTAGAAGGAAAGTTTACACAAAAAGTTAAATATACGAGCCTGAGCCAGAAAAACGACACCCCCGCAGCTGAAGCGGGAAACGACCTCTGGGTAGCTAACGCTAGGCATTATGGGATAAGGGGTAGCCTTGAGCCAGTAAACAGCTCTCGAGCTATTGAAGATGGCCCAACCAGCAAGAATGAAGGCGAGATAGACAACTTAACATCTGGGTTTTTGTGGCCAATAGTTTGAAGAAGGTTGTCAAATAAACTTGTTTCTCCGGAGTGAGGAATATCATCTGGGAAGCTGTGTTCAAGCTTGCTCCCAGGAATACAATCTGTTGGCAGGGTACTAGGTGAGATTTCTTTTCGTTGATGGTGTACCACTGTGAGGTTAGAAGTTTCTTTACAAATGCCTGGTGTTGTAATAGCAAGTCCTGGCTTTCTGCCTGAATCAAACAATCGTCCAAGAATGGGTAAATTTGAATATTTCTCTGCCTGCAAAATGCAATGGCTGGAGCTAGACACTTTGTGAACATCCTGGGCGCAGTAGATAAGCCAAAGGGAAGTGCAGAGAACTGAAACTGCATGGAGCCCACCCTGAAACATAGGTATTGTCTGCAGGATTCTCTTATTGGGATGTGCAGATAAGCTTCCTTTAAGTCTAGGGTTGCCAGCCAGGCATCCTTGGCTAGCATATGAACAAGCTGTTGAAGAGATAGCATTTTGAATTTTGGAACCACCAGAAAGGTGTTGAGAATAGAGATGTCCAGGATAGGACGCCAGGAGTTTTCTTTTCTGGGTACCAGAAAAAGTCATGAATAAAAACTTTGTCCCCTTAGATACGCTGGGACAGGATGGATAGCCCTGATACTGAAAAGAGAAAGAACCTGCTGTTGGGCCTCCGCCCACTGATTTGGGGGGAGAGCTGGCCAACTTTTTGGGGTTGGTAGTGTGTGGAAGTGGAATCTGTATCCTCAGGAAACTATGTTCAAAACCCATTTGTCCTGGTTAATGAGTTCCCAGTTTTTTGCATGCAGGGCGAGCTTTCCTCCTAAGGGAGCAAGTAGTTGAGCAGGGCTTGGAAAGGTTAAGGTTAAGTTATTGTGCCATTTTAGGGGGGATGGCTTACTACTCCCTGCTTTGGAAGTGGGAGCCCCCCACTGCTTAGATCTGTGTGTAGCCTGAGACTGAAGTCTTGGTGGTCTGCTGTTCCTGGGATTGGACTGAGAAGGCCTGGAAGGGACTGGAAAGGACCAGTTCTTTGAAGGCCAATACCTACTGAATCTGGAAGGCTGTACTTGTAGAAAATCTTTAACAGTTTGTATAGATTTAGCATTTTCCTCCATCCTTTTGTGGACTTCCTCTGCTTTGTTGCCAAAAAGGTGGTCTTTGTTTAAGGGTGCATCCAGTAATTTAGCTTTAGCGTGATCTGGCAAGTTTTGTTCCTTAAGCCAAGCATGCCTTCCAAGTACAGACCCAGTGACAGCAGCCCTGCAAGATGCTTCTAAAGCATCAAAACCACACTGCAAAGTATGTTTACCAAGTTGTTATGCAGAATGCATTAAATCTTGCAAGTCTTTGTGTTCAGCACAGTCAGGAGTCAACATCATTTTCTGTTTAAGTAGTCCCATAATATGTTGCTGATACTTTAATATAAGAAACTGGCAATTTAAAGCCCTAATGGCTAAAGTAGCAGAAGTGTATACCTTCTTACACCATCTGTCTAAGGCTCTAGAATCTCTATCAGAAGGAGTAGAATTTTTGGCAGCAGTAGCCTTAATGCCTTTTGATCTTAGGGAAATGGTCTCTGGATTCGCAGTAGGATTCTTGAAAAGGAACTTGTGAGAGTCAGGTACTCTGTAGTACCTGTCAGCTTTTCTGGGAGCTGGAGGTAAAGTGTCTGGGGTAAGGCTAGAGTCCAAGAAAACAATCTACAATAGCCAGAAGAACAGGGCTAGCTAAAGGCCTGTGTTGAGGCAGGAGTAAGAATTCCCCAAGTCTCTTTTTGGACTCAGAATAATCCTGGCTTTCCCAGCAGAAATGCTCCCGAAGGGTATGCAAGGTTTCACCAAAAGAAAAATCTTCTGGAGGGGAAGCAGAGGGAATGGAATCCTCTGCATCATAATCCTCATAAGTAGATAAGGGCAAATCTTGGTAATCAGAAGGAGCAAAGATATCAGATTCCTGATCAGAAGAATCAGAAAGAAAATCGGTTCTTGGTCTCTTAGTGGGGGAAGGCTGGCTTCCCCTAATTAAGGTAATGAGGTCTTCAGCCATTCTAAGCATCTGATTTTGAGACATATGGGCCTGAGTCAGTGGTTTGGTCGTCAGTTTTCTAGGCATAGTGCAAGATTTAGGCCTGAGGAATTCGGTACTTCTAGGTGGAAACTATGCCGTCTGTTTAATATGAAAGTCTGTAGGCCTGAATATACCCTCAGAAGCCAGTGCCTTCACAGAGGCTCCGGACCCATCCAAGGTAGAGACATCCGCAGGTTCCATAGTCTAAGAAGCATTTTGCGGCATACCGGACGCCAAATGGGTCTCAGTAGAGGCCTGTGAATCTGTAGTAGCAGGTATCAGGGGCTGCGAAAGCACCTCACTGAGTACCAGCGGACTGGCGACTAGCTTAACGGATGCATTGTCGGCAGTTTTGGTCCTATGTGGTCTGTCTCTGTCTTTATCCTTAGTTTTTTTCGGAAGATTGGTAGTCGGATGGCTTAACGAAGCCATTTCGGAGTACAGAGATTGAGAACAAAAGTATTTAGCTACAAAAATAGCCCGACGACGAACAGTTTGGGCATTGAACAAGGCACAAAAATGACAGCGAGGGACATCGTGGTCTGGGCCTAAACAGGTGATGCAGTAAGAAGGCAAGACATTGTTCATTTTTTTCTGACATCGGTAAGAGCAAGAAAAAAAGGATCCCCAATGGGGTACTTATCTTTTTTGAAGACTTTGGGTCTGAAACTCGAAACAGAAAATTTCAGGAGACGGCCAACCGGCACTTGCGAACTGCTTCTGCTTTGGGCACTGCACATAAAGAAAGACTGATGTAATGGCATCGGCTGCATGTTTTATACCCCTGACGACCTGATGTCATAGAGGAAGCGACAGCATCCGATGCAGAAATCCGAAGACTCTGGTATTCAGGCTGGCTAAGGGCTACTTGCAGGCAGACAACCCAAATGTGCTGACTGCAACAGTGAAATACAAAGAACATCTACTGATGGACTGACACTTCTAAGACCATACATAGCAATAAACAGTGTGGGAAAAAAGATCTGGAGATTGCATCTTCTGAACCTCCAATACCACTGATGTCCTTGCGTGCAGTGACAGGAAGTCGAATGAAGCCCTGGGAAAATGTATAGCTCTGGACGTTAGGCTGGCTGGGCTGCCTGCAGGTAGGACATCTCAAGAATGGTGACTACAGGAGTGAGTAGTACAGTGAACATTATGCACTGGGAAAGAAACAAGTCATTCAAAATTGCAGGAGAGGCACTGAAAACATACACAGATAAGGATGACGATGACTGCATGGACTATGATATACTTCAGAAAGAACCATTAGTCAGGGCTATTACTGCCCCCTGAGGTATAAGCAATAAAAGACATAACTGTGCTTTTAAATACAGATAAACCAGTATGTGCTTAGATGCAGAACTTAAATCTGATTTTAAAGCTCTGGCTTGAAGCTGACATCAACAGTAAAACAAAAATGTTAGAAATCATAGTAGTAGGTGGGTTTAAAAGAGCTTTACCTAGCAATATATGAAAAGAGGTACTGCAAAATTATCATATGAAAACACTAGGAACTATAAAAGGATAGTTATCAGTCAATGACACAATATTTAAAGAAGGACTGTCTACTACTAAGATTAAAACAGCATTTAATTTTTTTTTACAGATTTGGGGGGAGGCATATTAAGTTCTGTGTTGCAAAAAAGAATGCTATTATGATGCTTGCCTTAAATGAGGTTTTTCCAGCATCTATGATAATTTGACTCAGCCCCATGTTAAAACTAGACTAATAAAATGTACTGTATTTTTAGAAAGTGGGGTTCAAGCCCTGCTAGATTCTGGAAATATGATCTTCCCTGTCAAGCTTCCCCTGGTATGTAAGCATAAAATTAGTATACAAAAAAATGGAGGTAATACACATTTCACTGTGACAAGAGAGAATTATACCTTTATATGAGTACAAATTTGGTCTGTAACTCCTGATTTAAGACATGATATAATATTTAAAAACAGACTTTCCTCATGTTAAACCATAAAGGGAAATGTGGGAGCAGAAAGAATCTAGACAAGCTGACATTCAATATAAGAATGAGGGAAGCAAGACAGTAATACTCACATATTAAGAAGCCAAATCAGAAGTGAACTGGACAAACTACAAAATAAACCACAATTTGGTTGCAGTTAAACAGTGAAAAGGTCCTGTCTGTTAAGAGAGGCTTGCTCAATGACAGAGCAACATAAATCCAAAATTATACAAGTCAGTAGAGGAACTGAAGAAATAGTAGAGGATGCTGAAGTAAAAATCAGTACAAGGCAGAAGTCAGTACATTTTCAAGAAGCAAGCATCAGTACAGAAACTGACACACACACACACACACACACACACACACACACACACACACACACAGACGACATTTGAGTGAGGACCATCAGAACAAAGTAAAATCAAAGTGAGACAAACAGGAAAATACAGACTTTCTAAGCCTTACTATACTAGTGTAAAACAAAGAATGCAACTGTAGGTGGACTACAAGCAGCAGAAATCTGAGAACCAAGAAAAAAAAAAGTAAATCTGACAACACCTACTGTTCTGACATATAGTAATACAGGGAATGAAAAGAAAGCCAGGCGGGGATGTCCACCTTCATTAAGGTAGAGGGAGAGCAACATATGAGAAAACAGGGTACCAAAAAGCCTTTGCTGACAGCAGAAAAAAGTAAAGTTGAAGGTGACCTTTAGTTTGGACTACTTTTTGCAGGGGGTGGCAGAGAGGAATTTGCAGTGCCTGTATATTTAGGGAAGAAACTATCCCTTCAATTTCTAGGCAGGTCAATGAAGAAAGCAATTTTGTGTTAGCAGACTTACAAGTAAGCTGCATAAACTTTAAAAAGGCACAATGGGAAGATAATGCTTTAAAAACAGAGACAGCATACAACTAAGGTTGTAGGGGAAATAGTGAATATAATGCTTCCATTACTACTGAACGCTAATTTTGAGTTAAAAAATGATCATTATACAACAGTAACTAAAGAAAGAGGATTGCTGCAGTGGTGCAGCGGTAGCGTTGTTGCCACACAGCAAGAGGTTCTCCCGTTCGATTCTCGGCTGGAGTGCGGGGAGTGCCTTCTGTGTGGAGCCTGCATGTCCTCCCCGCGGTTTGGTGGGCGTTCTAAAGACATGCGTAAATGGGTGCGCCGTCGTTGAAGGTTGAATGTCGAGCTGGCACCTCGGCGTTCATCAAAATCTACTGCCAATCATTAGCAGACCGTAGTTCCGCTGTGGTGACCCCTAACCGGGAAAAGCCAAAAGACAACAACTAAAGAAAGAGATGAAATTCTGCATCAGTTACTAGCTCCAAAAACTTTACAGGACTCTAGCAATGATGGAGCTGGACAAAACTAGGGCAAGGGCATTAACCAGCTTTTACTGGCCAGGCATAATGAAAAAGATATAGAATTCCTCTGCTTCTTGTTTAGAAAGAAAACTACATCCTATCTTAAGAAATAAAAGTCCCTTGATCCCAATATCCCATCACAGAAGTATTTATTTTTTAATTTTTTTTTTATTTTACATTTGTTGACCGGGCTAGTCTAGCTGGATATATGTCCATTTTCAGTAGAGGCCCGGGGAGAAAAGCTCCATTGGTTATTACAAGTTTAAACAGAGATAGGTAATACAATGTTATAATTTATAAGGTTACAATTTATAAACAGAAGTACATAGTACATAATACAAGTTATTACAGGTATTATGATAGGAGCAAAAACCAAAAAGTGTAATAGAAAAAAATTATTTATTTTTTTGTGGATTACAATAGTCATACGGTACATATGTGAAAACATATATCTACATAGATGTTATGAAAAGGGAAAGCTATCAAGGAAACAGGGAGAAGAGAAAAAAAGAATTATGGAAGAAGAAAAGAGAGAGAGGAAGAAGGAAAGTTAATCTGGGTTAGTGCAGGAGCAAAGCCAGTGTTTATTGAGATACATTTTCAGTTGTCTTTTAAAAAGTGGGAGAGAGGTCAAAGATGAGATATCAGAGGGTAGTTTGTTTCAGATTTTTCCAACAGATTTGGAAAAGAGGCAGTCATCTGCAGAGTTATTGGGTTTAGTAGTATTGATCAGTAGTTTGTTTGAAGAACGTAGATGTTTCAGGTTATTGTATGGTGAGATGAGCTTAGAGAGTATTGGTGTTTTAGTAGGCTGGTATAGGATCTTGTGAGCTATTAAGAGCTGTTGAAGTACGTGCTGGTTAGGAAGTTCAAGCCAACCTAGTTGTCTTAGATTCAGGCAGTGATGAGTTCTAAAAGGGGATCCTGTAGCAAATCGAGCAATATTATATTAAGATGTTGCTAGTTTCTTAAGGTTGTTTTTGGAGAGATTAGTGTATATGGGGGAAGCATAGAGAAGAGTAGAGATTAGTGGAGATCTGGCCATGGTGGTCCTTGCCACAGGTGTAAGGAAGGGTTTGATTCTGTATAGGGATCCTATTTTTTATTAACTAATTTTATTGTGTTGTTGATGTGAGAGTCAAAGTTGAGATTACTGTCAATAGTTATTCCTAATAATTTTGTGGTCGAGTCAGGAGAAATGAGAGTAACGTCAGTGAGAGTGAAGTTTAGTGGGGTGGATTTACGGGTAGGTGAGAAGAGTAACAGTTTGGTTTTCTTGGGGTTAAGGAGTAGGCAGCGGTGTGAGAACCATTGTTCTACAGTGATAAAAGCTTTTTGGGTGAGAGACTGGAGTTCAGTTTGAGAGGTAGCTGTGCAGATTATGGTAGAATCATCTGCATATTGTATGCAGGTAGTGTTTGGGATAGCTGATTGCAGGTCATTAATAAAGATAGAAAATAGAAAGGGGCCTAGGGTAGAGCCTTGAGGTACGCCTAAAGAGATAGGAAGGAGATTAGATAGTGCATTTTTCCAGAGTACTGCCTGCTGACGGTTTTCTAGGTAAGATGTAAACCAAGTTAAGGAAGGAGGGTCAAGTGAGAGAGATTTTAGTATGTGCAGAAGAAGTTTATGATTAACCATGTCGAAAGCTTTAGATAAGTCAATGAAGATTGAAGATGATAGATTATTATTGTTGCGGTTATAGTTGATGGAGTTTGTAAAGGTGAGTAAAGCAGATGTGGTGCTGTGGGAAGGTCTGAATCCATGCTGACAGTTAGCAAGTAGGTTGTTATGGAGAAGGTGGTTAAGTAGTTGTTTATGGATACATTTTCCGTGATTTTAGCTACAAGTGATAGAAGTGCTATGGGGAGAAAGTCAGAGAAGTCATTGGAGTTTCCCCCTTTGTGTAGTGGGATAATATGACAGATCTTCCAGATAGAAGGGAAAATTCCTTTGTTTATAGATCTTTTTATCAGAATAGAAATGGGACAGGCAACGGCTTTAGCTCCTACTTGCAGGAAATCTGCAGGAAGTTTGTTTGCGGAGGGGGTGGTAGGTTTTAGTTTTTGGAGCAGTGATGAGATAAAGGAAGTAGAAACTGGTTGTAGGTAAAGGGAGAGAGGTGGATTTGAAATAGGTAAGAGTAGCTTAGAGGTGTCGGGAGATAGGTGACCAGCAAGAGTTTGGATAGTATTAGTGAAGAAAGAATTAAAGTCATTAGCTATTTGTGTGGGATTCTCTGGGTTAGAGTCTTGAGGGTTAGGTGTAATAGAATGGCCTGGGGATAGAAGATTATTAATACTGGTCCAGAATTTTTTAGGTTCCTTTTTGGAGGTTTGTTGTAATTGAAGGTAATAGTTCTTTTTGTCTGCCAGGATGGCTTTTTTTGTACTGTTTCTAAGCTCTCTGAAGTATTGGCGGTCAGTTAGATTCTTAGTGGTACGCCATTTAGCCCAGGATATTTTTCGTTGAATGATTTTTTGCACAGTATTGTTGGTCAGCCAGGGTGCTGCTTTAGCTTTGGTTCTGATGGTACGACTTGGGGCATGGTGGTCCAGGATAGATAAGAATGTGGAATTGAAGTATTCTACTACTTCATTTAGGGGGAAGTATTTTAGTGGGGACCAATTACATTGTTTTAATTCAGCTTGAAAATGTTCAGAGTTAAATTGCTTTTTTGAACGTAACGTTCAGTGGCCTGACACTATGAAGCAATGGAGAGATCCCCTGCTATATTTGATAATCTGAAGGGAAGTAAGGATGAACAAGACAGAGAAGGAAGGGGGGGGGCGGTAAGAAGAAGCTTAGATAAAATACAAGACAGAAAAGAAAGGCTGATGAGAGGGTTTGGCTGCTGGCAAACCTGCCTGAGAGGCTTGGTTATCCTAGCAAGAGTCTTAACATTTAAGTATCAGTTTATTTGTATCGGTGTCAATACATACTTTCACTGCCTTTACAAAAGGAAAGTGTCTCTTTAGGAGCTGTTAGGTTTTTTCTTTACTTTGCCCTATTGTTCAATGGCGTCCAGCTGGGAAATAGCAGGTGTTTTGAGCAGAGATAGACTGGAACACAGTGTTTCACTGCCTTTACAAAAGGACAGTGTCTCTTTGGGAGCTGTTGGGTTTTTTCTTTACTTTGCCCTATTGTTCAATGGCATCCAGCTGGGAAATAGCAGGTGTTTCGAACAGAGACAGACTGGAACACAGTGTCTGAATCAAGCACCGGAGCAGGATGCACAGCAGCCAGGTGGAGGGTAGAAGAAAGTACCGTTTGAATGTACTGTGATGGACATCATGGGGCTATTAATATAATCTAGCAATGGGTATCAGTACATACTAGCAATAAGGGACTCTGCTACCAAATTACCAGAAGCAGTACCACTATGCAATATTAATGTTAAGGCTATTTCAAGGGAAATGGGTACTATTTTTCTCCAGATACTTACTGACCACTGCACTCCCTTTATGTCCAGGGCACTGCAATTAGTTATGTCAGTGGTTTACAGTCAAACAATTGAAAACATCAGTCTACCCATCTGCAGACTGATGGATTAGTACAAAGATTTAATAAAATAATGAAATGCAACTTGGGGAAAGTTGATGCAGGTGGTAAAAACCGGGATCAGTTACCTTACTTATTGTTTGCAAAGAGTCCATAATTCTCAACTGTGTTCATAATAAAAGTATGCCCAACTTAAACAGTCTAACACAGGAGATCTAGTAAATGCTACTAACCTTCAGAGAAAACAAATTTCTGGCTAAATATCATGGGCCAGTTCAAGTGAGGGGAAAGAATGAATGCAATTAACTATAAGGTTAGACAAGCAAGAAAGACAAATATAAAGCAAACTTAACATAGTGTGCTGAAGCCATTGAAAAAAAATAATTCTGTAGGCAGCTTGCAAGATGAAGCTCTTCCAGGACGGACCAAGGATCCTCTTCCTGAAGTAATGCTAAAGGAATCTTTGTCAAAAGTGCAAAGCAGGACATGATACAATTTCTGTTATAAAACAAAGAAGAGTTCACAAAAATGTCTGACAGAACCAAACTAGTAAACAAGATAAAATACAGTTGTGTAAAATCTTACCATAACAGCAGATGTCCTTCTCTTTACTGTTGCAGCATTCATAAGCTAAGGGATTTCCTGCCAAGCACAGCCTAATGACCAGCCAGTATACCAGAGACTTTAGTACTTACAGGCTCCATATGTCACACATACACTCACCATGCAATGCACATGGCATAAACAAGATGCATGAACGTGCACATTCAGAACTGGAAAAGTCCAGGGAGAACCGAATTCCCCTAGGAACAAGGGAAAACGTGCATCCAGAAGGAGAAAATGGAGAAGAACCCCTTAGCCAGCAGAGCAAGAATAGGGTAGAGCAGAGGGGGCAAGGAGGGAGGCAGCAAATACTGCAACAATGAAGAGAATGACATCTACTGTTATGGTAAGATTTTACACAACTGTACTATGTCCATCCATATATCACTGTTGCAGTATTCATAACTTAAAGGAGGGTATAAAAGCTCAAGAGGAAGCTTGGGAGGAGGGTTGCATACAACAGCCCTCCAGAAACCCATATGGGACAGCCCTGGCAAATACTGCTCTGGCCCTGGAAATAACATCCAACTTGTAATGCTTGGTGAAAGTACGCAGAGAGGGCCGAGTAGCAGCCTCAATGACAGAACTGGTATCTAATCCCTTAAAAAAAAACACCAGAGAAGGCAACAGAAAGACATTTACCATGAAAAGAATAACAAAAAGAAATGGCTTTAGAAATCTAGGTAGAGCTGGCTTGCTTAGAAACAGTCAAACCCAAAGACCTGGAATGAAAGGAAACAAAAAGCTGCTCAGATTTGTAAATGACTTCAGTTTTATCCAAGTAATATCTGAGCTGTCTGCACAAATCCAAAGTGTGAAGATCCTTTTCACTGGCAGTCTTCAAAGAAGGAAAAAAAGAATGAAGATGAATAGACTGATTATGGGACAACTCAATGACCACCTTGGCCATAAAAGAAGGATTAGTACAAAGGAACACCCTGTCTGTGAAAAATTAAGAAAGGGGGAACCAGCCATGGGAGCCTGAAGTGCAGACACTCTCTTAGCTGAAGTGAGGGCCAAAAGAAGAATGGCCTTCCAAGTAAAATGTTGCAAGGAAGCTGAAGAAGCAGCCTCAAAAGGAGCTTGAGTCAATTTTCAAGTACAAAACTGATTTTTTTCAAGTACAAAATTGCGGTCCCAGGGAGACAGAATTGGCTTCCTGGGAGGCTTGATATGAAGTACACCTTTAAGAAATTGCTTGACCTCAAATCTAGAGGTCAAAGGAGGAGGAGTCAAGGGCAGATGAGCAGAAACTGTTGACAGGTGAGCTTTCACTGAAGAATATGCTAACCCAGGATGGAGATCACACAAATAGAGAGAGAACCACAGGAACCTCCACATATAGGGGATCCTGATGGCAAGAGAGGCACCAGAGAGAAAACTGCTTCCATTTGGACATTTATGATTTACTGATAGTGGATTTTGTGGCCTCCTGCAGGACCCAAAGCAAGTCTTCAGCAAACAGGTGTCTAAAAGGGATCAAAACTCTATCACCCACAGTGTCAGCTGAAGAGTGGACAAGTGAGGATGGATAAGAGACCCCTTTGTCTTGTGTGAGAAGATTCACCCAGTGAAGTAACTTGTGATGATTGCCCCTGGCCAGATGAGAAAGAAGGGGGGAAAAATGTTATCGTGGCCAAAAGGGAGTCGCTAACAAGATTTTGGAGAGCACTGCCCAACTCTCTGCAAGAGCCACAGAGTCAAAGGAAGGGGAAGGAAGACAGACAGAGACATCCCATTCCAAGAAAAAGACAGGGTACTTTCACTTTCCAAGCCAGTGGACTTGGAACTCTGGAACAGACTTGGAACTCTGAAACAGAACAGAGAAGGTTATCTGTTCAGAGGGGAAGCAAAAAGATCTACCTGTAGAATACCCCAACAATGGACAATGCCCAGGAACATATCTCTGTGAAGTATCCATTTGTGAGTTTGTGTGCTGGACCTACTCAAGGAAGCTGCTACTAGATTGTGCTCCGAGAAAATGTAAACTGCCTGAACAGTCATTTGATACGGGACAGCTAGATCCCAGACCTGAAGAGGAAGTCTGCAAAGAAGACAGGACCTTGTACCCCCCCCCCCCGCTTACTGACATAACACATCACTGTGGTGTTGTCTGTGAAAATTTTGAGGGGCATAGGATGAAACAGGGGATGGAAAGCTTGAACAGTTAGAAGAACAGCCCTCATCTCTATATTGATGTGGTCTGATCTCTGATACAGATACCAGAGACCCTGAACCCTGAGAGAGCTGAAGGAGGCTCCCATCTCCTGTCCGAGTCATCTGTAAAGAGCCTGAGTCAGTGTTGCAGCCTGGAAAGGAAGCCCAGGGTTGACAGAAAGTTGATGAATTCACCACTGAAGCTCAAGCTTGAGATAAAGAAGGAAGGGTATTGGGAAGTCCAGAGGGTGGCAGTGTTGGAGCCACACTGACTTGAGGTATCAATGAAGCTTTCTTATGTGGAGCCTGGCCAGAAGGAGAATAGGAATGGTGAAAGCCATGAACCAGAGGACCTTGAAAAATTCCCTATCCATGACTGAAGCCAGAGGAAGAAAAGAATGGAAAAAGGAAGTGAGAGACAGGGCCTTGGAGGCAGGCAAAGATGCCAGCATAGGGATAATCTGAATCCTGCAACCAAAGAAAATATGATCCTGAGAAGGCGTCAGAGCTGATTTCTTGAAACTTATGGTGAATCCCAGGCACTAATAGTGACTAGTAAACTGAAGATCCTGAAGTAGAGCATTAGGGGAAGAAGCTTGAATGGATAGATCATCTAGACAGGGAAAGATCTGAACTCCTCTCATCTTGCAAAAGACAGTGACAGGAGCGAGAAATTTGGTGAATACCCAAAGGGCAAATCAGAGAACTGAAAATGCAAGGAAGGAACAGAGAAATGTAAAATTCTTCTGAAAAGGGAAAAATGGGGATATGAAGGTAGGCATCCTTGAGATCCAGAGAGACCAGAAATGCCTGGGGAAGAAAAAGAGGAAATAAACTCTGAAGAGACAACATTCAAAAGGAAGAAATCTTGAGAAAGGTGCTGAGCTGGGAACAGAGCCAGAACTGGTTTCCAAGTACCCTGCTTTCTGGCAACCAAAAAACACTTGAATAAAAACCCCTACCTACCTTGGCAGGAGGCACAGCTTGAATGGTGCACTGAACCAAAACAGAATGCAGCACCTCGGGCAAAAGGGGACATTGTTCCTGAGGAGGATGAGGGATGCCCATAAAGGGAGGAAGGGACTTCCAAGCCATGAAATATCTCTGACGGATAATGGACAGTACCCAAGAGTCTGTTGTGATCTTTAACCAATTTCAAAGAGACAGGGAAAGGTGGAGGGAATACGGGAACCTGACCAAGAGAAAGGGGGAAAAATTGTCAAATGGAACCCGAGTTATCCTGAAAAGCAGGTTTCTGGGAGGAAGGGGTTTGAGTAGATTTAGTATGATGCACGTCTAGAAGCCTTTTTCCCCCTTAGGAGGATGGCAAGATTGCCTATGAACAAAAGCAGATTTGGAAGGATAATTCCACTGATAAAAATATGTTTCAACTCCAGAAAAGCTTTACTCTTATCCTGGAGAGACCTGAAAATTTCAGCAGCACCAACAAAAAGGTTTTTATTATCCAGAAGAGCATCCAGCAGTTTGGTCTGAATATCATCAGGCAGAGACTGAAGACAAAGCCAAGAGTAACATCTCATAATGGAATCAAAGGAAGCAGCCCTGGAGGAGACATCAGCTGCATCACAGCTGCATTAGACAGAGTGGCGAGCAACCGGAGAGATAGACCTCAACAGGAAAAGGGCAGAAGCCTTCCCCACAGAATCAGGAAGGTCAGAAACTACTTTGGAAGCCTAAGAAAGGGCCAAAAAATACCTGGTCATATAAGTCAGGTAGTTGATTGCCCGAAAGGATAAACTAGCAGCAGTGTAAACCTTTTTGCCCAACCTCTCTATAGCCCTACTACCCTTATCTGATGGGAGTAACTGGAGAGAGGACAATAACTTGGTTGGCTTGTCAAAAGAGACAGGCACTACAGAAGGATCAGCAAAAGGGCATTCATTAAGGATATTTACATTCATCAGGCACCTTGTAAACTCTATTGGGTTTCTTGGGTGCAGGGGGATGGGATTCAGGGGCTATGGACGTTTCTGAAAAGGTAACAATGAGGACAGCCAGAAAGTACACTTGTGTACACTTACCATAAATGTACATGTTCAAGTGTATTCACTGTTGCAGTCATCACCTGTGGGTTATCCCTGCTGTGGTAGCCCTCGGCCGGCCCGAATACCAGAGTCAATGTTCTTTTGCGTCGGCTGCAGTCGCCTGTAGTCTGACGTCAAAGTCATCAGTGCTATGAAGCAAGGTAGCCTTACACTCGAAAATCTACATTTATGGTAAGTGTATACAACTGTACTATGTTCTTCATGTTTCACTGCTGCAGTCATCACCTGTGGGAGGATTTCCACAGCTGAGGAGAGGGGTGGAAGGAAAGGTTAGAGTCCTAGGCATGGGTCAGTAGGCTCTGCAGAACTGCAGAGGAAAACCCTGCCCTAGACTTAGAAAAAAGAGGTAGGTGGTAATACTTTATAAAGGCATGGACAGAGGTCCAGGTGGCAGATCCAAGATGTCCCTGGTGGGGACTCCTCTGAGGAAGGCTGTGGAAGTGGAGGCTGTCCTAGTGGAATAGGTACAGATAGACTTAGGGGAGGTTCCCATGTAGTCTGTAGCAAAAATGGATACAGTGTGATATCCATTTGGAAATGGTCTTCCCATCTGCCCCGGGGCAAAGCTGACAAGTAGTTGGTCTGTTTTTCTGAAAGGTTTAGTATGGTCCAGATAGTATCTGAGTTGTCTGTGCACGTTTAGTGATTATAGAATTCTTTCCCCCTTGTTTTGAGGGTTGGGAAAGAAGGTGGACAGGTGTATGGCTTGGTTGAGAGTCGCATCAGATACCACCTTGGGCATAAATGAGGGGTTAGTCCTCAGGGAGACCCTGTCTGCATGGAAAATTATGAAAGGCTCAACCGCCATGAGAGCCTGAAGCTCTGATACCCTTCTGACTGAGGTGATAGTAGGAAGACAGTCTTCCAGGAGAAATATTTCAATTCTGTAGAAGCAGCAGGTTCGAAAGGAGGTAAAGTTAGTTTTTCTACAACATAATTTGTGTCCCAGGGTGGTGTGGGAGGCCTTCTTGCAGGTCTGATATTAGAAGCCCCTCTGAGGAACTGCTTAATCAAAGGATGAGAGAAGAGGGGTGGGTCTGAATAGTAATGGACAGAAATGGCTGAGGCCTGGATTTTAATATAGGAGAAAGAGAGGCTACTATTGAGCAACTCGGCTAGGTAATCCAAGATAAAAGAAATGGAAGGTACTGGCCCCTTTGGACTGGCTCCAGGAGCAGAATCTTTTCCATTTCCCTGCATATGGTTTTCTGGTGCTGGGCCTTCTGGCCTCTGTTATGATGTCTAGGACCTGCTTTCTTAACAGCGACTCCTTGTTAGCTTTTAAGGTATAAGCCATGCTGAAAGATTGAGAGTCTGTAAGTCTGGGTGCAGTATCTTCCCCCTCCCCTGGGTCAAGAGGTCTGAGACCAGGGGAAGCTGCTTGGGGGGCTGTAAGGTCAGGCTGCGCAGAAAAGGGTACCAGTGCTGTCTGGGGCTATCTGGAGCAATGAGGATGGCCTTTGGTCTCTCCTCCCTTATTTTGATCAGTACCTTGGGAATAAGGGGCACAGGAGGGAACGTGTACACAAAGAATGAGTTCCAGGGGAAGGTCAAGGCATCCACCTTCCACGCTAGGAGGTGATATTCCCTGGTACAGAACTTTTGCAGCTGGTGGTTAAGGTGCAAGGCAAAGAGATCCACTTCCGGAGTCCCCCACTCCTGAGTGATTTGCAGAAAGATTTCCCTGTGGAGCTGCCATTCGTGGGGGTCTAGTAAGTTTCTGCTTAGGTGTTGTGCCAGGGTTTGGTTGACCCCTGGTAGGTATTGGGCAATTAGGTGTAGACCCATGGAGGTGGCTGTAGGCCAGAGGCTCATGGCTAACCTTCACAGGGGGTACGATTGCCCCCCCCCCCATTTGTTAATATACCACATTACTGTGGTGTAGTCTGTTTTTGTAAGAAGAACCTCTGCCTTTTGTACTGCCATCATTTCTTTCTGACTGTTGTGCAAGTGAAGTTGCTGGGCATCCCAAAGACCTTGGGTGCACCTGCCTGGTAGATGAGTACCCCAAGCAACGTCTGAGGAGTCGGTGGCTATGGTCTGGCCAGTAGGACAGAGGATGAAGGGAAGACCCTTGTTCCTGGTACAGGATTCTGCCCACTAGAGAAACAAGGCCTTTATATATGGGATCAAAGGGAGAGAAGTCTCTAGGGAGTGAGAGTGCTGGCACCAAAGGTTCTTTAGATACCACTGAAGTTTTCTCATGTGAAGCCTGGCCAGAGGAATGAGAAGGATGCAAGACGCCATGCATCCTACGGCTTGCAGGAACTTCCTCGTGGTGAGGTGACTTCTGGAAGCCAGCTGGGTAAAGTAGAGAGGCAGGAAGCTCTGCTTTTCTGGGGATAGGAAGGCCATTTGGGATGCCGTGTCTAGCAGAGATCCCAAGAAAATGATCTTCCTGGTGGGGTTTTGCTTTGATTTCTTCTTGTTGATGGTGAACTCTAGCGAAGTTAGGAGTGATTTGACAAAGAGAAGGTCTTGGAGCAGGTTTTCTTTGCACTCTGCCCGAATGAGGCAGTCGTCCAGGTAAGGGTAAATCTGTATATTTCTTTGTCTGCAGAATGCTATGGCTGGGGCTAAGCATTTGGTGAATACTCTGGGTGCAGTAGATAAGCCGAAGGGCAGCACAGAGAACTGAAAGTCTTGTGAGCCTGCTCTGAAGCGCAGGAATTTCTTGCATAATTCCCTGATGGGGATGCGGAGGTAGGCATCTTTTAGGTTTACGGCCACTAGCCAGGCATTGTTTGTTAGCATAGCCAGCAGCTGCTGCAAAGATAGCATTTTGAATCTGGGGACCACCAGGGAGGTGTTCAGAATGGAGAGATTCAGGATGGGATGCCAATTGCCCTCTTTTCTGAGAACAAGGAATAGTCTGGAATAAAATCCTTTGCCTGTTTGATCTGAAGGGACAGGTACTACTGCCCCCTGGGATATGAGAGTTTGTACCCGTTTCAATGCCTCTGCCCACTGATTTGTAGGTAAGTCTGGACACCCTCTTGGAACAGGGAGTTCACTGAAAGAGAATTTTTATCCCTGAAAAATTATCTTTAAGACTCACTGGTCCTTTGTTACAGAAAGCCAATTGTCTTTGAAGAGGGAGAGCCTTCTTCCTAGTTTTTGATGAGTGAAGGGAGGGCAGAGGGGGAGGGGGAGTCTTTGTGAGTGTTTGCCATAGAAGGTTGGCTTAGAACTCTCTGCCTTAGTGGTCCATTGTTTGCTTCCCTGCTGGCCCTGGGATAGGGGCCTGGATGGTCTGTCCCTACGTGGCTTACCTTGGTCCTGTCTGCTAGGGGCAGGGAAGGACCAGTGCTTAGTGGGAAAGTTCCCGTTGAACCTGAAAGAAATCTTTTACTGTTTGTACAGATTTTGCTTTGTCTTCCATCTTTTTGAACACCTCTTCCGCTTTTTCCCCAAACAAGCGCTCCTTATCTAGGGGCGCATCAGTAAGTTCAGACTTGACATGATCAGGGAGAGGTTGTTCCTTCAGCCATGCATGTCTCCTAATAACAGATCCTGTCACTGCTGCCCTGCTAGAGGCTTCTAGGGCATCACATCCACATTATAATGAGTGTTTGGCAACTTGACAAGCAGAGTGCAGTAAATCTGCTAACTCTTTTGAATTGGCACAGTCAGGAAAAGTGGCAATTTTCTGTTTTAATAGTTCCAAAGTGTGTTGCTTATATTTTAACATATGGAACTGATAACTGAGTGCTCTGACAGCTAAGGATGCAGAGGTATAAACTTTTTTTACCCCATATGTGCAGAGCTCTGGAGTCTTTGTCAGAAGGAAGAGGATTCTTGGCAGAACTAGTCTTAGCTCCTTTTGGTCTCTGTGTAATGACCTCTGGGTCTGCAGCAGGATTTCTGTACAGGTATTTGTAACAATTCAGTACTCCGTAGTACCTGTCAGGCTTACTGGGATCAGGGGCTAAGCTGGATTCATGGAAAACATCATCCACCACTTCTAAAACAGGGGGGATGGCCAGGGGTCTGTGCTGGGGCAGGTCCAGAAACTCTCTAAGCCTTTTCTTAGACTGTGGGAAGTCCTGAGATTCCCATTGGAAATGTTCCCAGAAGGAGTGAAGGGTTTCCCCAAAGGAAAGGTCCTCTGGAGGGGAGGCAGAAGGAATGGATTCCTCTGCATCTGAATCCTCATAAGGAGTTAAGGGATGTTATTCCTCTTCAAAAACGGAATAGTCAGATTTCTTAGAATCCTGTTCTGTCATAATTTCTGGAGAAGGGTGCCTGCTCCTTTTAGAAGTTGTGGCCTGACTACCCCGGATAAGGGAGATGAGATCCTCCACCATTTTCAGCATTTGTACTTGGGGTGGTGGAGCAGTAGCAAGACGGTGGCTAGAAGCAGATTTCCTAGGAGTGGCCTGGCTTCTAGGCCGGAGAGAATCCGCCAGTCTGAGAGAAATGGTAGTCGGAAGAGAAGATGTCAATTTCTGTCTAGATTTGGTAGTGTGAAAGGCCAACTCAGAAGCTGGTGCTTGCGTCGCCGCTCCGGACCCAACCAAGGCAGAGACAGCCAAAAGCTCGGAAGACAAAGAAGATTTCTGTGGCATACCAGACTCTAAAAGAGTCTCGCTACAGGCCTGCAAAGATACCGAATTGGGCATCAGGGGTTGTAAAAGCGCCTCACTGAATTCCGGAGAATTGACGATCTGCTAAGTGGTAATGTCATCAGCAGGCTTTGCCTTGTGTGGTCTGTCTCTTTCTTTACCTGTACATTTTTTTCAGAATGTCCACAGATTGCTGGCTGAGGGATGTCAGACCGGAATGTGAAGACAGAACACGAAAATAACTGTCTACTAAAAGAGCTCTACGGTGAATGGTTCTCGCATTAAAGAGGGCACAGAACCGGTAACGGGGATGTCGTGGTCTGGGCCTAAACAAGTGACTCAATAAGAATGGAAGTCTCGGTGTGGGATCTGCTTTCCACAGGCAAGACAATTGTTAACTTTTTCAGACATTGGTTAGTGCAAGAAAAAAGGATCCCCAATGGGGTACTTATCTTTAGACGTTTTCAGCTGAAAATTCAACTTCTGGTAGCGACCGACCGGCACTCGTGCAAACTGCTTCTACTATGGGCTCCACGGCAAGAAAGACTGATGTAATGACAGTGGCTGCCTTGCTTTATAGCACTGACGACCTGATGTCAGACTACAGGCGACTGCAGCCGACGCAAAAAAAAATGACACTGGTATTCGGGCCGTCCGACGGCTACCACATCAGATATAAGCCTCAGGTGATGACTGAAACAGTGAAATACGAAGAACATCAGGGGGAGCAGCTGATGTCTTAAGAAGCTCCATCTGGAGGAGCTCATAATACCGCTTCTGAATGTCAGACACTTGAGAACAATCCCACTGAAAAAAAATTCCCATCATGCGGGCAACATTATCACCAAAAGAGAGTTCCTTCAAAGGGGGAAGGAAATAGAAAAGAGTAAGCCAGGGACTCTTCTCCAGAATTCAGATCCTCATCTGAAGAATCTAGTTTCCTGGGTCTTTTAAGAGGAATGAATGACCAGAGAGAAGGCACAGACACCCTTTGAAGAGGCCTTAAAGCCATTACTGCATTAAATAACCCTGGAGTAAAATCTTGACATTCATGCTGGGGATTCTTAAACTACAGGAGATGTTTGGTTTTCTGTTTCTTCTTCTTCTGCGGGACATTCACATGAAAAACCCTTGGAGAGTCAGATCCCTGGCAACATTCAAAAAGTGCAGTGCTCTGCAGAATCCCCCTCAGTCCTTTGGATATAAATCAGCCGAGGTCCCCCCTCAACATCAGAAACATATGTCTGTAAAGCCTCTGACAACATGAAGGAAGTCGGATCCATGCTGGCCTCTGATAGGGTCATGGTAGAGGAATCCGAGGCAACCAAAGGACGATCCTTTGAGCTTTCACTAGCCTTGAGAGCGATGTCTGGGGGATGCTGGACAGCAGCCGTATCAAACCTAAGATTTTTGGTCTTTTTCTTGAGAGATGGCTGACCTTCAGGATGGGAAGATTCCACCATAGCATCATGAGGCAACAGCTAAAGATGATTTTCAAGGTAAATAGATAAAGATGAGAGATGACTACGTAGGGTCTTATGGATGAAGGTCTGGCAGACAGAACACAGCATATGGTTGTGGAAATCACCCAAAAAAAAAAAGACACTAGTTGTAATGGTTTTTATGGGGAATCTACCTCCCACACTGACATTTTCCCTTTCTGGATGACATGTACCCAACAACACAAAAATAAAAGAAAGAAAAAGATAAGAAGAAACCCCAATGGGGCACTTATCTGAAACACGGCTTGGTAACCAGTACAGTAGAAGGGCGATCAGACTGATGGCCAGCAATGATGCTGGGACAGCAAAGAAGTTCTGAGTGTGTGCATCCGTACATCACCTTTATGCCCTATACCTTGCGCAGGGTGTGGTGTACAGCACCTATAAGTACTAAACGCTTTGGTATACTGGATGGATACTGGGTTAGCCTATGAAGGAGATCCCCTTAGCTTATGAATACTCAACAGTGATATGTAAGGGCATCATCCAAAGTGAAAGTTATTTTATTTTATTTATTTTACATTTGTTGACCGGGATAGTCCGACTGGATGCACGTCCATTTTCAGCGGAGGCCCGGGGAGAAAAGCTCCAGGTAAACAGAAACATTAAAAACATGTTACAATTATAATTTTGACAAAGAGTACATAAGCAAACAATAATAAACATGTTCTATATGTTAGAGTTAAACCCTGGTGAAAGCCAGGGGTAAATTAAACAGTAGCTGATTAATAGATTTTACACAATCTGGAAGAGAGTTAGCCAGGCTTGATACAATGACATAGCCAGTTTAGTGCCAGATGATGTTTGAGTCTAGTTTTAAATTGACCTAGGGAGGAGAATAAAGTAAAGTCAGCTGGAAGTGAGTTCCAGGATCTGCCTACAGAGTTTGCAAAGACAGCCACCAGCTGCATTGTTAATTTTGCTTGTCTGAATTAGTAGTCTGTTAGAGGATCTAAGCAGTCGCTGATTGTGATAGGGGTGATACGATTTTTAAGTGCAGGAGTATTACCAGGATTATAAAGGATTTTATAAGCCATGATCAGTTGGTTGTACTGATTAGACTGGGTAGTTCAAGCCACCTAAGCTGGTTAAGACTGATGCAATGATGTGTTCTAAAAGGCAGCTCAGTGGCAAACCTGGCGATGTGATTATAGCAGGTTGAGTTTAAGTACAGTCTTGTTCATATTAGAGAGTATAGGGGATGCATACTGTGTTGAGAGAAGATGAGAACGAGCTATGGCAATTTTAGCTGGTGGGGTTAGGAAGGGTTTTATTCTGTAAAGTGACCCTAGTTTTTTATTGATGGTTTTGATCGACTGGTTTACATGTAGGTCAAGTTTTAGATTATCGATAATGACGCCTAGCAGTTTTGTAGAGGGGTCAGGGGATATTAATGTACCATCATTTGCATTTCTGGTAAAGGTAAAAGCAGGATACCTTTGTGTTGGTGAGAATAACAGCATTTTAGTTTTTTGGGGATTTAGTATCAAACGACATTCAGAAAGCCAGTTTTCTATAGTGTTAAAGGTGGACTGGGCAGCAGACCATGAGTCTGTTGGAGATGTGGCGGAGCAGATCAGGGTGGAGTCATCAGCGTATTGGATACAGCTGACTTTTGGGATGACAGTATACAGGTCGTTAATGAAGATGGAAAACAGCAGGGGCCCTAGTATAGAGCCTTGTGGTACTCCAAGGGTGTTGGGTAGTAAGTTAGAGAGTTTGTTCTGCCAAAGCACAGCCTGCTGTCTCCCATTCAGGTAGGATGTAAACCAGTGAAGGGCCTTAGTATCTAAACAGAATGTTTGCAGGGTGTGTATTAGAAGTTGATGGTCAACCATGTCGAATGCCTTGGAAAGATCCAAGAAGAGGGCGGAGGATATGTGATTGTTGTTGCGATTATGGTTTATGGTGTTGGTGAAAGCTAGTAGGGCTGAAGTAGTGCTGTGGTGTGGACCAACAATCAACAAGGTTTCCTAGGACTTCCTAGAGCTGTAAGGCAAGTATTTTTGCTCTTAAATTACACCAGTTTTAGCACTTAATTTTGCTAGCTATAGATTTGCTATTTTTTAATACAATTTTTTTGTAAGAGTCCTATAGTTAATGTATTTCTAGGGAATTTTTAAGATTAGGAATACAATAGCTGGAGGGGGTAGGGGTAAACTACACTTTAGCTAGTGTTGTGAGTTAGCCAATTTGTAATGGTAGACTAAGACCTTATAGAGTACAATAATCACATAAACAATTAGTAAGAGAATGCACAAATTAGGTGCGACAGAAGAATAAGAAAGGAAATTGAGCAAGTCCAAGATTGCTAGTCTCTAAGCTTGAAGGAAGTAACAAATTTCAAAAGACTTGGAAAATGATGGAAGTATCACTACAGGAAAAGTACAGTTTTGTACCTACCATAAATGTAGATGTCCGAGAGGAATGCATCTGCAGTCTTTACAAATGGGTTGTCCTGTCGTCAGGCAGCCCTTCGGTCGGCCGGATTCCAAAGTCTGGGTCTGGCTTCGGCTGGTGTCTCACTTCACCCGACGTCATTGCGGCAGTTATTCGGGTATAAAGGCATCAGCCGATGCCATTTTCCTCAGTGTTTCTTGCCCCAGATGCCAGGTGCCCTCTTGGATGGCTAAATTTGGATAAATGCCAAAGATTCCAAATAGTAGAGAGCAAACACACAAAATAAGCATGTATGTACATATATACAAACAAATACACCATAATAGATCCCCCCCAAGCTAGCTGAAGATTGGCAAATACCCTAGGAGTACCTCAGAGGGGAAGGAGGGTGGGTAATCCTGACTGCAGATGCATTCCTCTCGGACATCTACATTTATGGTAGGTACAAAACTGTACTATGTCCTTCAAGGATGCATCTGCAGTCTTTACAAATGGGTAGAATACCATAGCTAAACTAGAGGAGGAGGAAATGAGAATAGATTATGGTGTAGTTAGGATCCCTTGCAAAACAGCAGTGGCAAAACCAGCACGGGATCTAGAGTATAGTGGTAAGTTATAATGCTTGGCAAATGTATGCACGGAGGTCCAAGTAGCAGCCTCTATAATGTCCTTGGTAGCCACTCCTCGTAAGAAAGCTGTGGTAGTGGCTGTAGCCCTTGTGGAGTGAGGCCTGATGTTCTCTGGAGTTTTCTTTCCATGGTAGGAGTAACAAAATCTAATGCAATTTCCTATCCATTTGGAGATTGTCTGTTTAGAAATTGGTTTTCCTTCCTTTCCTGTTGCATATACTACCAGAAGCTGGTCAGTTTTTCTATTGTTTTTTGTCCTGTCCAGGTAGTAGCGTAATTGTCTGTGTACATCCAAGGTATGTAAGAGCCTTTCTCCCTGTTCTGTGGGTTGGGGAAGAATGTAGGAAGGTGGATAGCCTGATTTAAAGAGACTCTGGATACCACCTTAGGCATAAATGTAGAATTTGTTCTCATGGACACTCTATCTTGATGGAAGATCAGGAAGGGTTGCACTGCCATTAATGCCTGTAGTTCAGAGACCCTTCTTGCTGAAGTTATTGCCAGCATGAAAGCAGTCTTCCAGGATAAGTATTGTAATTCTGCTGTTGCTGCTGGTTCAAAAGGAGGAAGAGTCAGTTTTTCTAGCACAAAGTTCAAGTCCCATGCCGGCAATGGAGGTTTCCTGGGAGGTTTCACATTTTTAATTCCTCTCAGAAACTGTCTGAGCAGAGGATGCGAGAAGACAGGAGGATCCAAGCTGTATTCTGCTGAAATAGCTGATGCATGTATCTTGATGGAAGAATAGGACAGGCCTGTATGGAAGAGCTCCGCCAAGTACTCCAGGATGTTGGCTATGTTCACCAGTGTCACATCTTGCCCCTTTGCAGTACTCCAGATGAAATATCTTTTCCATTTTGCTGCATAATTCTTTCTTGTTGAAGGTCTACGAGCCTCCAGGATTATGTCTTTAACCCTTTGGGATAAATTTGGGTTAATTGCTGTTATGTAATGTTCCAGGCAGTTAGTTGCAGAGTTTTTAGGTTTGGATGCAGGATGTTGTAGTTGTTCTGTGTTAGCAGCAATGGGATCAGGGGCAGTGTCCATATTTGTTCCTGGGACATGCTCCTCAGCAGTGGATACCAATGTTGTCTTGGCCAGTCTGGGGCTATCAGAATGATCCTCGGACGTTCCTCTTTGATCTTGAGAAGCACCTTGTGCATCAAAGGAAGTGGTGGGAATGCGTACGCTGTCAGGCTTTTCCAACTGAAAGATAGGGAGTCCACCTTCCAAGCAAGTGGGTGGTAAGTCCTTGTGCAGAATTTCTTCAACTGGTAATTGAATGGGGATGCAAACAAGTCTATTTGTGGTAATCCCCATTTTCTTGTGATGGTTTTGAAGATGTCCGGATGCAGCATCCATTCGTGGGCATCTGTTGTAGTTCTGCTTAATATGTCTGCTAGAATGTTTTCCTTCCCTAGTACATAAATTGCCTGTAACTGAATGTTGTAGCTCAGAGCCACATCCCATAGGTCCAGTGCCAGCCGGCATAGAGGGTATGAGTGTGTGCCTCCCTGTTTGTTGATGTACCACATAACTGTGGTGTTGTCTGTCCTTATCATCAACTGGCCTTCTTGGAGAAAAGGTCTGAATGCCTGGATTGCCAATTTTACTGCCATCATTTCTTTTAGATTTATGTGCAGATGCAGCTGGTCTTGAGTCCATAGGCCTTGAATGCACTTGTCCAGCATGTGTGCCCCCCAGCCGAGGTCTGAGGCATCTGTCATGATGGTTTGTCTTGGTTGCCTTTTGCAGAAGGGCAATCCTGTGTTTGATTGGCAGGCCTGAGCCCACCATAGGAACTCTTGCTTCAGGCATGGGATCATTGGAATTTTGGTTTCTAGGCTGTGCTTGTGCTGGGACCACAAATTCTTTAGGTACCACTGTAGCTTTCTCATATGCAGCCTGGCATGAGGGACCAGTATTATGCAGGATGCCATGAAGCCTAGAGCTTGTAGCACTTTTCTTGCAGTTAGATGGTTCTGCTTTGTTAATGCCAAGAAGTAGAGAGGAAGTTGCTCTTTCTTTTCTGCAGTTAGAAATGCCATTTGTTTTGATGTGTCCAGTTCTGCACCCAGAACGGTTATTCTTTGGGATGGCATCAGCCTTGACTTTTTTGTATTGACTGTATATCCCAGGGCTTGCAGCAGGTAGATGACTCTTTGTAAGTCTTCTGTTAGTTTGTTTTTGTTGTCCGCTTGTATCAGGCAGTCGTCCAGGTAGGGATAGATTTGAATCCCCTGAAGTCTGCAATGAGCGATTACTGATGCCAGGCATTTCGTGAACACTCTGGGCGCAGTAGATAAGCCAAAGGGCAATGCTGAGAATTGATAATGCTCTGATCCTGCAAGAAATCTGAGGTATCTTCTGCAAATTGGTCTTATGGGGACGTGCAGGTATGCCTCCTTGAGATATAGAGTTACCAGCCAAGACTCCTTGCCCAGCATGGGAAGAAGCTGCTGTAGGGTCAGCATTTTGAATTTTGGAACAATGAGGAATGTGTTTAAAGCGGACAGGTCTAGAATAGGCCTCCATTTGTTTTCTTTTCTTGGTACCAGGAAGAGTCTGGAGTAAAATCCCTTTCCTTGCTCCATAGATGGTACCTTTTCCACTGCTCTCATTCTTAATAATTGAGATATTTGTTTTAGAGCTTCTGTCCTTTGAGTAGGTGGTAGGTTTGGCATTCCTCTCTTTCCTGGTAGAGTATGGAAATGGAACCTGTAACCTTGGTCTATAGTTTGCAAAATCCATTTTCTCTTGTAATGCAGTGCCAGTTTCTTGAAAATAAGGTTAGCTTTCCGCCTAAGGGTGCTTCTAGTTGTTCCCTGGTAGGCGGTGCCACCGCCAAGTCACTGTGATTGAGTTGTTGTAGTGGTGGTGGCTGTATCCGTGCCTCGTTGGTTGTTACCCTGCCACTGGCGACCCCTGTAGGCACCCCTGGATTGGTTTCTGCCTCTAGAGCGCCTATTCCTGCCTCTTTGTGCCTTAGAGGAGTCCGGAAAGGACCAATTCTTGGAGGGCCAGTTCCTGCTAAACCTTGGAGGTTGAACTTGTAAGAAATCTTTCACTGTTTGCACAGATTTTGCTTTCTCTTCCATCTTTTTTAGTATCTGCTGTGCAGGGGAACCAAATAAATTGATCTTGTCCATAGGTGCATCCAAAAGCTTAGATTTGACATGGTCTGGTAATGCCTGTTCTTTCAACCATGCATGCCTCCTGATAACTGTGCCAGTCATGGCTGATCTAAAGGAAGCCTCCAGTGCATCATAGCCACATTTTAAAGAATGGTTACTAACCTGCTGTATGTTATGTACCATTTCTTGAACATACATTTTATCTAAAGATTCTTCAGAGGACAGCTTTTTAGTTAACTGGTCAAGCATAAACTCTTGATATTGAATCATATGAAATTGGCAGTTCAAAGCTCTAGCTGACAAGGTAGCAGAGGTGTAAACTTTTTTACCCCATCTCTCTAAGGACCTGGATTCCCTTTCAGAGGGAGGGGATTTTTAGAAGAAGTAGCTGCTGCAGCTTTAGGACCCTGGGAGATAGTCTCTGGATCTGCAAAAGGAGCCTTATATAAATGGTGATGAGTGTCCGGGACCCTGTAGTACCGATCGGGCTTAGCAGGGGCCGGAGGTAAAGAATCAGGAGCAGTGCAAGCATCATTAAATGCATCATCAACCACAGTAAGAACTGGAGGTATAGCTAAGGGCCTATGCTGTGGCAAATGTAGAAAGGTCCTAAGCCTTTTTCTAGAGTCTGAGAAATCTTGGCCCTGCCACTGAAATTGTTCCCTCATAACATGCAAGGTTTCCCCAAAGGAAAATTCCTCAGGAGGAGAGGCTGAAGGGATGGACTCCTCAGCATCAGAGTCTTCGTAAGGAGAATAAGAAGCCTCAGGAGGGTCTGTATGTTCTGAGTCATCAGAGGAATCATCTGTGGATACTGGCTCAGGGGGCTCTGCTCTAGGCCTCTTTTCTGGAGGAGGGAGAGAGGCCCTGTCTGGATGAGGCTGGGCTCCACGAATTAAAGAGATAAGATCCTCAGCCAAAGAAAGCATATGGGAGCTGGTGCTGGGCCTGTGAGAGGGGGGCTTGGCAGGCACAGGTTTTGATGCTTTGGCTGCTTTAGCCCTGGCAAAGGCCTTAATAGACATAGCTGGAGGAGGCCTAGCAGCTCCACGTGCAGGGGTTGAAATATCCAGGGGAATGGTGTCTGATAAATCCTGTGAAACCGCAACAGAAGGTTGGATTTCAGAAGCAGTTTCTACCAGGTTAGAAGAGGCCTCGGTAGAAGGCAAGTTATCGGCTGAAGAAAGAACCGCTTGCTCGGTTTCAGCCGAAACCGAGACACTTGTGGTTTGCTTAACCGCGGTTTCGGCCGAAACCGTGGACCGCGAGTGTCGGTCCTTTTCTTTGCGTTTTCTGGTTATTTGCGTAGTCGGAGGATCCGACGGCATAATGTAGGCAAAATCGGAGCCGAAAATCTGTTCAGCAAAGTCCGAACGACGTCTAAGCATTCGCCGGTTAAAAGAAGCACAGGCTAGACAAGCTGCTACGTCGTGGTCTGGGCCTAAACAATGTATGCAATAGGAGTGGAAATCTTTATGAGGTATTTGTTTCCCACAAGATAAACAGTTATTAACTTTCTCTGACATCGGCTGAGGCAAGAAAGAGTCCCCAACGGGGTACTTAGCTTTATAGAAGTCTTCGAAGTAGTATTCGGTAGTAGTAGTCTCTGGATCTGACCGACCGGCACTTGCGAACAGCTTCTGCTTCGGGCGCCATGCGGCAAGAAAGACTGGGGAAAATGGCGTCGGCTGATGCCTTTATACCCGAATAACTGCCGCAATGACGTCGGGTGAAGTGCGACACCAGCCGAAGCCAGACCCAGACTTTGGAATCCGGCCGACCGAAGGGCTGCCTGACGACAGGACAACCCATTTGTAAAGACTGCAGATGCATCCTTGAAGGACATCTGAACAGCATTCAGAGTTTATAGTTAACCCATACCTAAAACCGATGAGCTGACTGGGAAGGACCAAACACCCGAAGACAGAGAACTCTTGACAAAGGAAAACTGTTGCATATCACTTACCCCTCTAACAAAGATAAAACAGCTTTTGTACTACCCAATGGTCAATTTCAGCACACAGTGGTACCCATTAGACTTACATAGAGCCCCAGCCACTTTTCAAAAGGTGAAGGACATGATATTGAAGCCACATTCACAATATGCTGCTGTACACATGGACAACATGGTCATTCATTCAGAGAATTGGAAATTTCACTTACATAAAGTGCAGGCTGTGCTGGAATCCACAAAACAGGCAGGCTTGACTGTAAATGTTAATAAAAAGAAACTGTGTATGGTGGAAGCCATGTACTTAGGGTACCTTATAGGAAGAGGGATAAGACCACAACTAAAAAAGACAGAGGGCATGAAAATGTTCTCTACCCTTTACCAAAAGACAGGTAAAGACTTCCCTTGGATTAACAGAGTACTACAAAACCAGAGTACGTTTAAATGTGTGACTACTGTCTGCTCTTTGACGGACCTCAAAAGGGGAAAAGACACTCTCACTGTGCAATGGTCTCTTAATGCAGACAGAACATCTAATAAACTCAAAAGAATCCTTTGTTCAGAGACTGTGTTAGTAATTCCTGGTTTTACTCAAGTGTTTCTGTTATACACTGACAAATCAGAAGTTTTTATGCCCTCAGTCTTTTCTAGTTGTGCCCCCCCTCCTCCACCACTTACAGGGCCTATTACTATTCCAGGGGATTGTGCAACTCCAATTATTACTGATACGTTGGTTAATAAGGCTCTATCTAAAGCTAAAAATACTGCCTCCATGGGACCAGACGGTGTCCCGGGCTGTGTCATACGCGAGCTCCAAAATGAATTAACCCCGCATCTGAATACCCTGTTCAGTCTCAGCCTCTCGACAGGATACGTGCCCATAGAATGGCGCACAGCAATGGTGGTTCTGCTGCACAAGGGTGGGCCCACAACCGACCCTGGGAACTATCGACCAATAAGCCTGACCAGTCTGATCTGTAAGGCAATGGAGCGAATCATTATGGAACTCATAAATGGAGAGATTGGGAACCTCCCAACACTTGACCCCACACAGTACGGCTTCGTCAAGGGCAGATCATGCCTCCTGAACCTGGTGGACTTCTTTGAGACAGTTACTCAGGCTATAGATAAGGGAAAGGATGTACACACAGCTTACCTTGACCTTGCTAAAGCATTTGACACCATTCCCCATTTGGGTGTTATTGATAAACTCACCAACCTGGGCATAAACCCTTACGTCACAAGATGGATCGCAAACTGGCTCTCAGACAGATCCAACAAAGTAAGAGTAGTGGGATCTATGTCCGAATCCAGACCAGTAACGAGCGGTGTGCCTCAGGGCTCTGTCTTGGGGCCTCTCCTGTTTGGCATATACTTCTCAGAAGTACAGGCAAGCACTGAAGGGCTGTGGCTGACCAAGTTTGCGGATGACTGCAAGCTGGGTGCTATAATAGAGTCTCCGGCCAACATGGATATCCTCCAGAAGGGCCTTAATGAGACTGATACATGGTGTCAAATCCATGGTCTCAAGCTAAATGCTAAAAAATGCATAGTAATCCCCTTTGGAAAAAACAGAGTACCCGCGAACTACCACATAGGAGGTAACCCCCTGAAATCTGAAGTAGTAATAAGGGATCTAGGGACCCAAGTAGATAGTCAGCTTTCCTTTGATAACCATGTTGCCAAGATGGTTAGAAAATCCTTCTGTGTGACCCATCTGATCACGAAAGGGTTCGCATCAAGATCTAAGGATGTAGTGGTGCCCCTCTACTCTTCCCTCATTAGACCCATTATTGAGTACAATGCACCAATTGGAATGTACCTGGCTAGGCATCTCCAGCAGCTCGAGAGACCACAGAGGTACCTCACTAAGAGGATTACTGGCCTCAAACAGTTGCCCTATGCAGCACGACTGAAAAAACTAAGGCTTTTCTCTGCTGCATACCACCTTCTCAGAGGCGATCTCTGTCTAACATACAGAGCCATGTCCAACCCAGAACTGTTGAGCATGCTCCATCTCAGCAAAACCAAATCCACTCGAGCTACACACTCTAGGGATATAAACCTCAGCACAACAATGATGCTGGAGGGATAGATTCCTTTCACAAAGACTTCCCTTGCTATGGAACAAGGTCCCGATCTACATAAGACAGAGCCCCTCACTATCACTCTTCAAGAGGAACCTTGACGAGTGGATGGGTAACAGAAAGTTCACACCAGGGATCATACCAACAGCTCTACTAGATAGGGGCCAAGGGTACTAGCTGCTAGATCAAGGGCCTAGGGAACTAACCAAAGGGGCGGTGAATACCGCACAACGTGGCTGGGCTAATATATGCCTTCGGGCAGATAGCCCAGTACCTACCTATGAACTTATAAATTTGAAGGCAAGACATTCAAGGTGAGAAACCTCCTGTCTGCTCCCATCAATAGGAAGCTAAGCAATGCAGAAAGGATATATAAATCTAATGTATGAGTGTATCTTACTATGAAGTAGGCATTTTATGTCTTGAAATAATATTTGGTAGATATATACTATAGGCAAACGGATGAAAATGCCAAGTAGTGCTGATGGCTGAACCATCCTTCCAACCCTTTCAATATACACTAACACAAACACACTTGGCTATAGCCAGTACAAGTGCTGACGGGTTGTCTAGTGCCTACAAACCATCATTGTGACTTCAAAACCATTGGTTTTGTGCTGACAGGGGGCTAGTTGTAGAATGCTGGTTATGGAAAGTGTGTACATGTCTTTAAATGGTAGCCAGAAGGTATATTTCAATACTGTTTGTGAGCATATGCTTACAACAGTTAGCTAAATTATTAGAGTTGGTGAGAATTACTACAGTATAAAAGTGAGTAACATGGAAGGCTAAATTCAGGAAGTAAGGTCTTCACATAGAGGTTCATCTGAAAGTAAGACCTGGAATTGTGGGGTGAAACAGGGCCCAGTAAGGGAAGGAATAACCTGTTCATTATACCTTGTCACAATACTTACTTTCAACAGCTGAATGTTGGACTTGGGAGAGGTCTTCAGACTTGGACTACTCTCGTGATTAAAAGAAAGCTTATATCCTAAAAGGGCCTCGAGGACTGAACACTATCCTGCAGTGGGCTTATTTCATTTTAGTGCGTGGATATTGAATAAAGCTGTTTTTTTATGCACATCCTGCCTCCAGCATCTTTTTCGCACATAAAATTTACAGATATCTTTAATACGTGGTGCTTAGACAGCCAGTTTAATTCATTTTTATTGCAGTTTATTTACAGTGCAAAACCTAAAATAAAATCTGATTTCAATAAAAAATTAATCAAGGCATGTTTTGTTTACATTCCAGTTCTGGATTTCCATGTAAAGCCTTTTAATAAAATGTCAAAATTCTTCACAAGTGTCAGGCACTGGAGCTCTGCTCAAACTGCTTCACATATCCAGTCAGGCTCCTGGTATTCCTCCACAGTTGGGATCTTTGTACTTTACATGGAAATCAACAGGCAGACTTCAGCCACTCTACTGGTAAATCCACAGGTAGGTTTTTGATACTTACAGGTTAAAGCTACAGCCTGCCCCCTGGCACTCTACAGATTCTTCTGGTTAGGATTCCCAGAGAGACTACTCTTGGTCTTGAAAAATCTAGATCTCAGTCTTTTTGGGCGGGGCTACAGGTCTTGCTTTTAACAGCAAATCAGCAACTGATTTACACTAAATTCTGTTACTACCTGCTTTACTACTAGAATGTAGTCTTTTGCACGTCTTTTTACGTTACACCATACAATATCGTGTATACACAACACCTCAACATAGCACTCCTAACATTTGAAGGTTCACTAGCTTTATCTGCCAGTATTGCATCCTGTACCTTTTTTTGTTTGCAGGTTTGACAAATGTCTGTAGCTATGCTCCTAATGACTGCATCGATTGGGGGGGGGGGCTAAATTAAGGAATTGTGTGTTATTAAACGTCTATGTTGTGGAGACATGAGTTGTTATAGGGCTGAAGTGTATATGTGTCTTGATGCTTTATGGAGAAATGTGTTTTTAATGATTAGTGATGCTTTCATTCCCAGCTAAACTGTTGACAGAACAGCCACTTAATTAAGCATCTGAATAAACAAGATCTTACACTTTATCCCCTCATCAATGTTGCTTTTCCATGTGGCATACCCACATTTGATAGTCATTTATGCTGAATTAAAACTGTGAAATGCGGCAGATTTCCAAGACATTCACACTTCTTTTTTACTGTAGTTTAGAATCCTCAATACATTTATATATTTGCTTTACTTCCACAACAGAAAGGTCTGCTTAATGTAAAAACATTATCAACACTCAGATATTTGTACTTTTACTTAAACATTTCTTCTGTTCTTCTCTCTCGTACTCCCTTCTGTTTTTATTGTTTGTTAGTCACTGAATTCAAAGCCTAGGTTGAGCCTTATAAGAGTCTCTGCATTTTAAAAACGATAGAGGAGTAAAATAAAGTGGACCACTATAAATCTCCCTTTATTTGTCCATTTTGTACCAAGTGCATTAAATATCAGCTCTGCCAATCATAAATGAGTCCCTCCACCTTGTTTGGTCCAGTAACTAGCTTACAGGCAACAATTCTGGTCTCAAATTATCCAATGATAACTCTCGTACTTGGCAGTCCACACATTCCATTATCCTCTCCAGGCACTTCTCTTTCCCATCTAATAATTATACTTAAACATATAAAGTAGAGCAAGTCCTTAAATTCACAAGCCTTTGATAATTATGTTTAGTAAATTTACATCCGTAAGCAAAGATTAAGTAGCCTTGCAGTAATAAACAACTCTGATTATAACAGAGTGCTTCCATATCACTCTTGTCAAGAAGTGCTTACTAAACATCTCCATCTTCAGAGCTATTAGTATGAATGTTCACCGACCAGTATGAAAGGTAAACTCTGTACTTTAAGATTCCAGTGCTCTCTCCCAAAAGTGAGACAGAACTCGTATATATTGCAACCAAACAACACTAATGTAAACATTGTAATTTCCATTTTTGTTTTGTTCATCTACCCCAAACTGTTCTGAACATGCACTCACAAACGCACACTTTTCAGTCAAGGAAATGCACTATTGTTTTTCATCCATCTGTGTTCATTTGGAGGGCATCATATTATTTAAAATTATTTCATGCACTTAAGTCCCATATTTTACCATAAAATCACCTGTACTGCATATTGTATTATTGTACTTTTTGTCATATAACTATGACATCGCAATGTAGGATACCCTCTAAAGGAATTTGTCTTTGCCTGCTCTATAGACCATAGATATAGAGAAATCTGTATTTTTTTCCTGTCCAGTATTGGCCACAATTTACTCAAGCAATCCTCAATATTGCTTACATCAGAAGTTGCTATAAAACGTGTGTAGAGTGTTGTGGAACTTTTCTCCACTACTTGTTAGACAGGAAGAAAAACAGTACATCTTTTTGGATAGTGCTGACATTTATTTCCGTACGTGCAACAACTTTACACACAGCTGTGTTTTAGTCTTATATACTGTACTGAAAATAAATGCTAATTTGTCATGTTCAAGGACAATGGTTTAGATGAAGTGCTAGCATTCTACAATATATCAAATCAAGAGGATTGAACTACTGAGAAAATGTACTGTCTAGGGTTGCCACCTTCGTTCACGGCTAAAACCGGAGCCAAGCCACGCCCCTCGCATCACCAGTAACCCCGCCCGCCCCACCCCCTCTCCCGCCAACATACCCCCTATTTTGTGATGTCACGACAGCATCACTCAATGGGAACGCCCTCTTTTTTTCGTTCCCGCCACCTGCTTTTGGCTGATTTGCTATGCTTTTCTGTAAAAAAGCATAGTAAATCAGCCGATCAACGGGAACGCCCTCTTTTTTCATTCCCGCCGCCTGCTTTTGACTGATCTGCTATGCTTTTCTGTAAAAAAAGCATAGTAAATCAGCCGATTTACAAACTCCGATAGTCTGTTTCCTTTTTGAAACAGAATACCGGAGTTTGTACAGTGTTTTCCGGACTACCGGAGAATCAGTTTGATTTCCTGATAGTCCGGAAAAAAAACGGAGGGGTGGCAAGCCTAGTACTGTCTAAAGATGTTTGTGCCTAGGTAAAACAACAAATTTTCAAAAAAGGAAGGTTGTATTGTATTATGTGCAGCATTATAACAATGCAGGTAACATGATATAATTAAGCACACAGCAAATTTCTCTAACATTACAGGAAAAAAACAGGCATCTTCTCACTACAGGCATTGGCAAACAGCAGAAGTAGTTTGCATGTCTCTTAATAGTTCTTTGAAGCAATTTAACACCTACTGTATTACAATGGTACCATCTGACACCTCCAAAAGTGTATGGGTGAGAGGGAGATCTGTCAATAACCTGAAGGACTATAAACTGACAGCGTTAGAAAAACAAACAGTACAGCAACTTTATTTTGTTGAAGATTTATAAGTACTGGGAATAGTTTGAAGGAATTCCAAGAAAAATACAAACCACAGTAATTCAGGCAAAAAGTTATGAGCAATGAGGCTCCAGAAGCTGGTGCAAGATGCCTGCGACTCACAGTACTGTCACTCTATTTACATGGAAGTTACAAATCATGTCATTGTCGTATATCTAACATTATTCATGTAAAGGGGACATGAAATGGATCTATGAACAAGACTTCAAAGCAATAACATAAGATCATGTTAATATGACAGGGCTAATAACAGCATACAAGAATATAATTTAAAACACTCTTCCTGTAAGGTTAACCAGATCTAGAAGAGGAAGGAGAAGCAGTAGAATTTTGGGGAAAAAAACTTTTATAGGACATGGTCTGCTTCTTCAAGGGAAGGTCATCAGCAGTTCATAAACAGGCTGGTCAAAGAATACTTCTCCCAAGAAATGGACAACCAGGTTCTTGTTACGGATTTCCTTCTTCAAGGAGGACAACCTCAGTCATGCCATGCTGCACAAGCATACATTTGCTCCTGCTAGCATAGCCAATAAGGCACTCTTATCACACAGCTGAGGGTGTAATCAGAGTCAGCTCAGCTCTATGGCTGTAAGTGTTTTTCCAGAGCTTTCTTACATTGCAACCAGAAATAGGATAGCTGAAATAAACAGCTGAGGCCACTGATCCCTAACTTTGGAAAAAAGGGGGACAACTACTGAAGCACATCTAAAAATGCTAGACTTCTATGACCTATGGCGGACAGAAAAGATAAAGAACTCAGCAATGGGGCATCTGGTAAGTTGCTTGTGAAAAGTATTGGCTTCCTGTGGCTGAAAGAGTGGAGCAATACCGGTTGCCTTCATGGCATTTTGAATGGTTCAAAGTGAGGGACAGCCCAGGGCTACTTAGACTTCCTTCTCAGAAACTCTAAGAGGCTTCTCAGGGAAGGAATTACAGGCTCACATCCAAGTTGCTCCTCATACGGCTGTGGGCATCTACAAAGGGCAGTCATCCAGCATACAAAAGGATACAGAAGATGTACTCATTAACTGACTCAGCATTGTCTCAGACAGTGGCCTTTGGATCCTCTGAATCAAAACAGGAACAGAGTGTTAGGTAGTGCCACAACCCCTAGTAAACTAAGATGTAAGCTCAAAAGTGGCATTGAAAACAGGTGAGAGCTTAATTCTGGAGAAGAGAAACCAGTCAGCAACTGTATCCTCATGGAAGGCAATGTTTTAAAGAGAAAGGTCTGCCTTCAAACCAAACTATTCCAACAACTGTAACTTAAAGTTTACATAATGCAACAAATGTTTGCCAGATGTCCAAACTTTGATTAGTGAACCCTAGCACTGGATGACCTGCTGACTCTCGAGTAGGACCAGTGAGCCCATAAAGTTACAGGAGCCACTCTTCGAGGAAGAGAGTTCTTAGCCCTAAGGACCACTGATCACTGAGGGGAAGACTCAAGAAATTATTGCCCCAACCCACATAAGCTGGTCACCCATGGTCTTCATCTAATCAACTCTGCATGATAGGAGATGGAGTGCCTCTCCCAGTGCCTTTCGCTCTCACCCAATACCAAGGAAGGGTTCAGGCATGAGCTAACCCATCTCCAGGGCTCAGTGACAGAATCCACAGCTTCTCTTAACCCATCCCCTTCCACCAGTATACCCTTCTCCTGACCCAAATCCCACCCAGAATTTACACCTTTTTATTTTGGGAAAAATCAGGTCTAATCAGACTGAAAAAAATCCTCAACAAAACTAACTATAGATGCACACTCGGAGCTTACAATTATACACCCCTAGTTCATTAAATCTGCACATAATGTATCAGCTTCCTCCAACAAAATACATACTTACAACCTATCCTTTTATCATAACCTACTTCCAGATATTTGGAAAATACAATAAATAAGCTGATCTAATTTACTGATTCTAGTTCAGATTGTAACAACCTACTGCTGATCACTTGAAAATGTATATTTTCACAAGAGGCAGCTGCCACCCTCCCCCACACCAGTACAGGAGCTCTGTCTCTACACTACAGATATCGGACATACAGCCTCCAAAGTTGCACCATCTTGGAGAAAGTATATTTAACGTTTGTGTATTTAAGTGTGTTACTCTCAAAATCAGACAAGGGTTCAGCTGCCAGCAAATCAGACATGAGCACTAAAAGATAACATATTTAAAAACATCCCAAAAATTTCAAAACCAATCCCAACTTCAGACCAATCTCTACATCCCATACAAACCGAAAAATACTGGAAAAGCTAGCTTACTTGCACTTTCAGAGCGCATTAAAGCAAACAGAAAATTCTCTATTAACCAACTTGTCTTCTCTTCAGAATGTAGTAAGATTATAGCCCTCTGGATTTTAAGAAATGACGTTCTAATTAACATGCACAAAGACCAGCTATCATGTGCCATATTTCTTAACCTGACAAAAACTTTTGAAATAGTGGATCATCAAAAGCTTTAATTGTCCTTCCTGTTATGCAATCTAGGCTACAATGGAACTTGGTGTTTCTACAGCTGTCTCGCCATCTTCAAGTTCTCAAGTCTAGACTATGGCACATCTAATATGGCTACTTTAATCAGAGGGGTTCCACAGGGTTATGACTTACTTACCTCTTTTCTTCACCTTATACATTCTGAAACTCCACGGGAACCATACCCAAAATTCAAATTTTACTCTATGCTGCTTCCCACAGGTATAAAGTCACAACTTCAATATGACCTTAAAGTAATGTAAACTGTCTGGAAACCAGGAAACTAACCCTTAACTCTTTAAAAACAACCAAAAAGGTCTTGCTCCAAAACTAGTTCAAATGCCCCCAGACTAGCAGCTTTTAAACCTTATCAATTACCCTCCTGAAGTCACAAAATCATTTACGTTTCTGGGCTTGTGGTTAGACCATAACCTCAACTTCTACCTCCACATCAAATATACTAGGTCAGAAATTCAAAACTCTTCTACATTTCAATTTTCATTTTTCTTTCAAAATCCACTACTAAACCCCACTGTTAGGGAGTTCAGTAGGCACAGTCAGACTGTGGACTTCCCATCACCGTCTCTGCTTCAAAAAGAACCCAATCTCTTTTCAAAACACCTCAAACATACCACTTCATTATCCTGACCACAAACATTATGCATCACTATTTACCACTGAAGAAAAACAAAACATCTTCCAGTCCATCAATGACCTAATCTCTTGCTGGGATTTCTTTTATTCACCTTCTTAGACTAAACTCATCTGAATTACTTTCGTGCAGACACTCAATAACAGAAAAGACTTACAACCTCCTCAAACACCTACACAGATCCTCAGCAGCTGGAATGAACAATCAACAGCAAGTACTAAAATCTGGAAATCCTACCTGGCATCAAAAACAAGCTACCACAAATCTCTAACAAAATTTAAAGCCCACAGCCCCTCCCCCCAAAAAAAGAATGCAGCTGATTTAATTAGAACACCACCACAGGAATCTTAATACATTACTTTAAATCACTTAATAACTTTCCCCAGTACTGCAACAGCTTCATAATTACTACAACACAATTCCTCTATAAAATACCACAGTTAATGATTGATATTCAAAAGGTTCCTCTCAACTCATTTTTTTACACTCTTCTTTATACATCACTAACCTTGCTCTCCTAAACTTTCCTTTAAATTCCTATCTTTCCAAATTTTTCCCAAAAAAGTCCGTCTTACTATGAAATAAGAAGTTATGTACTCACCATAACGTTCCATCTGAGTAGGTATCTTCATTTGTCTGCAACCTTTGGGATACTGATCCGATCTTGGATCCGAGCCGGCAACTTCTACCACAGCATAGATCCGAGCTCCTAGCTCCTCCCTTTACCCATAATCCCCTGCCAACCCTGACTGACCACAGATCAAGTTTGCCCCATATAACAACTTGCTAGTGTGTCCTGGAAGGGACTCATGTAAGACAACTCCTACTTAGAATCATATTGGTCAGGGGGAAGGCGGGTGGGATGGTTGCAGACAAATGAAGACACCTACTCAGATGGAACGTTATGGTGAGTACATAACTTCTTAATCTGAAGTAGGCACTTCATTTGTCAGCAACCTTTGGGACAGAGTCCCCAGCTACCTGAATCTTGGGTGGCCTTCATGGAAGGGTATTCCGGAGCACTGCAGAGCCAAAGGACGCCCTACCTCTGGAGACAACATCCAGTTTGTAATGGCTGATAAAGGTATGGGATGAAGCCCAAGTGGCTGCGGAACAAATATCATCCAAGGGAACCCTAGATCTAAAAGCAGCCGATGTAGTAACGGCCCTAGTAGAATGAGCGCGGACTCCCTGAGGTGCAGGCCTTCCCGAACTCTGATATGCTAAGAGAATACAACTAGCTATCCATCGTGACAGGGTAACTTTAGAAACCGACTTGTCTAGGTTGGTTTTGGCAAAGGAGACAAACAACTGGTCGGATTGTCTATGACCAGCCGTTCGATGAATATAAAAGTGCAGTTGTCTGTGCACGTCCAAAGAGTGCAGCTTATATTCTCCTTTGTTCTGATAGTTGGGGAAGAACACGGGAAGATTAATAGATTGATTAATGTTTGCTTCGGAAGATACCTTAGGCAGAAAAGATGGATTGATCCTGAGGTAAACTCTATCCTGATGGAAGGTCAAATATGGTGGTTTGACACAGAGAGCCTAAAGTTCAGAGACTCTTTTAGCTGAAGTAATGGCCACCAGAAAGGCCGTTTTCCAAGAGAGGTATTTGAGATCAACTGTGGCCGCCGGCTCGAAAGGGGGGCTTGTCAAGACCTGTAGAACTAAAGATAAATCCCTTGGGGGTACTACCTCCCTGACAGGAGGTCTGAGGAGGAAGGTACCCTTAAGGAAATCTTTACAGAGCTTGGAGGTAATAAGAGGGCCAGACTCATGCCCTACATGATAGCGTGAAATCGCTGCTAGTTGCACCTTGACTGTAGAACAGCTAGCCCCCTGATGAAAATGGGTAGTTAGAAAATCCAAAACCGATGTTAAAGGCGCTGTAAAAAGATCTAAATGATGGTGCTCAGCCCAGATGGAAAAGCGTTTCCACTTACTCCGATAGACCTTTCTGGTGGATGGCTTGTGTGCTGCTACTAGAATGGCTTTGACTGGTGAGGAGATTCCTTATCAAGAGTGGAACTGGAGCAACCAAGCCGTCAGCTTGAGGTTGACCAGGTTGGGGGTTGGAAGACCCAGGGGGTGAGTAATGAGATCCGGAAGGGGATCCAAAATCCAGGGAGGATGAATCAGGTGAGACCATAGGTACGGGAACCACGTCTGATGAGGCCTGAATGGGGCAATGAGGATCATCTTGCTCCCCAACCGACTGGCTTTCTGTAAAAGTTTTAGCATCAGGGGCAGTGGAGGGTAAGCGTAAAGAAGACCGGGAGGCCAAGCATGTACTAGAGAGTCTCTCGGGGACTCCCCAGAGGGGGGATTAGGGCAAAGTAACTGTTGCATTTGGTATTTGAGGGAGAGGCAAAAAGATCGCAACAGGGTTGCCCCCATTGGGCAAATATTCACTCTGCTACTAGAGGATTGAGAGACCATTCGTATGGAGTCAGGATTGTACGACTGAGCCTGTCTGCTAGGATGTTGGACCGTCCCGGAATGTGCGTTGCAATGAGAAAGCGGTTGGTGGATATCGCCCATTCCCACACTCTCATGGCCTCGCGACAAAGAGGATAAGACCTGGTTCCCCCCTGTTTGTTAATGTACCAGACCACTGACATGTTGTCCATATGTACCGCAATCGTCCCAATCGGAAGAAGGTCATGAAGTACCTGCAACGTCAAAAGCACCGCCCTCATCTCTAGGACACTGACATGCAAGGAGGTCTCTATGTCATTCCACGTGCCTTGGACCATTCTGCCTGAATAATGCCCCCCCCCCACCCTAGGCGAGAAGCGTCCGTGGTCACTGTGGCGATGGGAGGAGGCATCGAGAATGGACGTCCCGTGTGGAGGCTCGGGGACTGGCACCACCACACGAGCGACCTTCTGCAAGTCCTGTTTAGGGGAATGGGATGGTACAGAGGGTTGCGGGACAGGGACCATTGCACCTGAAGGGTCCACTGTAGGACCCTCATATTCAGACAGGCCAAGGGCAGCAGAGAAATTGCTGCCGCCATGGACCCTAGAGCCCTCAGGACCAATTCTGCCGGTGGAGCTTGAAGTTGGAGGATGGCCTGTACATGCAACCTCAGGTTCTGAAGCTGATCTGGAGTCAAGAAAGCAAGCATTAGTTTGGAATCCAGTCTCGCCCCTATGAAATCTATCACCTGTGTAGGAGCCAGAAAGGACTTGGCCATGTTGACCGTCAATCCTAGACGTGGAGCAAGATTGAGGAAGTAATCCCTGCATGAACAGAGCAGATGCCTTGCAGGGGCGGTAAGGAGACAGTCGTCCAGGTACGGAAAGACCTGAATTCCCTGGAGTCTCAGGTGGGCCGCTATTGCAGCTAAGACTTTGGTGAACACCCTGGGGGCTGAGGTGAGACCGAAGGAGAGCGCCCTGAACTGAAAGTGACTGGCTCCCAGCCGGAAGTGGAGAAACCTCCTGGAGCGTCTGTCCACTAGAATGTGATAGTACGCATCCTTGAGGTCTATCGAGCACATCCAATCATTCTCCCGCAACAGGGGGAGAATAGATTGCAGCATGACCATCCGAAACTTTTCTTTGGGGACTGCCAGGTTCAAGAGAGAGAGGTCGAGGATGGGCCTCAAGTCCCCCGTCTTTTTTGGCACCAGAAAGAACCTGGAGTAAAACCCTGATCCGAGCTGATCTGGGGGGACGGGTTGGATGGCTCTTTTTTGTAAAAGCTGTTGAATTTCTGTAGCAGCCGCCTCCCTCTGACTCGGTGGTACGTCGGGGAGGCTTCTGGTTTTGGGGGTTACAACAAAGGGAATTTGGTAACCTCTGGATATGATGCGAAGCACCCAGCGATCTGTTGTTATGGACTCCCACATTGCTAGGTGCCTCGAAAAACGCCCCCCGACTGCCTCCAGAGTGGAGCAGCCGGGCAACCCCTCAGGGTTTCTGCATGGGCCTCTCAGAGAAGGGTTCTCTGGTCCCAAAATTCCTAGGACCCCCTCTGCTTCTAGGGCGGCATCCTCCCTGTCCTCCTCTGCCACGAGAGGACTGGTTATCCGGAGCAGACTGGGATTGATGCGATTTCCGGAACCACATCTTCTTCTGACCCTTTTGGTTCTTGGAAAAGGACCTTTGGGGAGCAGAGAAGCGGACTCCGAAGGCAGACAATGTCTTCCCGTCTTTCTCGCTCTGGACTAAAGTGTCGCGAACGGTTTTGCCAAACAGAGCAGAACCATCAAAGGGGTCATTCGCGAATGACTCCCTAAAGGGTTCCGAGAAGTCACAATGTCGGAGCCAGGCTTGTCGCCTCATGACCAGGCCGACTCTGCCAGCTGTAGCGGCTCCCTCAGTGGCGTGAGACAAAAGCCGCATAGAGGTGTTAGAAATGGACCGTAGAGTGGACATTCGGGAGTAGTACAGTTGTTTGTCCCCTTCCGACATGGACTCTGGGAGGGAGGCAGCGTATTCTTTTATTAGATCCCGCTGCATCCGGATGACGTGTGCCATATAGTTCAGTGCCCTCATCGAGAAGGTTGCTGAACTGAAGGCCCGCTTTCCAAGGTGGTCCATTGCACAAGACTCCTTGCTCGGTGGGTGGACCGTGGGGCTCTCCTGAGCCAACTCTCTCTTGGTGGCCGCCGCCACCAACATGGCATCCATAGGGGGACCTCTGCTCCAATGGGTTCTCTCTGCAGGGGCACTCAAGATACTGTCCGGACGCTTGGGGACTGGCTCTACAGTGTCCGGCTCCCTCCAAGCCCTGGTGGCAATAAGATGCACCAGGTGGTCGGGGGGGGACACCCAAGAGGTAGATGGCCCTGCTTCGAACGCCTCTAGGAATATGGACTCATCGGAGGAAGACTTGGGGGCAGACCAACCCCCCCTGATCCTAAGCATTTCCATGATGTCTCCAAAGGAGACATCCTCGAGGGGTGACCTTGGGGAGCCTTCCCCTTCATCTAAGTCCGTATCTTCCGTAAGGGACTCGGGGGAATCCACGTGCCTCCTCTTACACTTAGACTTGTGAGGAACATCCTTGGGGGGGGGGCTGTCCGAGGAAGTCTCACCAGCAATGTCATGTTCCGAAGGAACACCCCAAGGCGCTGAAGCAGGCTGTCACAAAGGCCGGGTGATGGGAGCCTGGACCAACTGAGAGGGAGTGCAGGGGGGAGCCGAAGCCAGGACTGAAGGTCCGGATGCACTCAACAGTGCCCTCTCCACCGCAGCGAAAGCCGAGGGGGAGCCACCCTCGATAGGATCCGAGAGTTGACTCCCACCCGGATCCGAAGCGGGGACCGGACCCGGGGCCAAGACCATCGGATCCGTAGAACCCGCGTGCTCCGACAGGGACGGAGCCGAAGGCACACCGAATCCCTCGGATCTGAAACTCGGCCCGCGGCTCCGAGAGGTCAGATCCGACAAACTCGAGGGAACAGTCGGAGCCGAAGTACCCAGCACTGTCGGCTCCGACCCACCACCGGATCCAACACGGCTTGGCTCCGAACGCTCCAAACCCAGAAAATGGGTCAGAGAAGGAGCGATTGGAGCAAAGAATGGGGGTTGAGCTCCCCCCCGGAGGGGGGGGGGGCAAGAGCACTCCCATCTAGAGCTGGGCCTGAATGAATCTCCTCATCATCCGGTCCATGTCTGCATCCGACATGCTATAAGTCGACCTCGAAGAGGCCACCGAGGCAGGCCTGGAGTGCCGCCTCGATGACCTCGACGAGGACCGGGTCACCCCCTCCTCGGGTCCCGGTGAGAAGCAAGGGGATCGGATCTGAGGAGGAGGCGATCCAGAAGCCCTGGAGGGAGAAGCCCGTTTGGCGGGCGGGGCCGAGGAAGAGTCCTCGGCCCGCCGCTTATGGTGCTTCTCTCTCCGCTTGTCTTTCTTGGCCTCCCTCTCCTCCGGAGCCGATGCGGGAGGTTGAGTCCCGACCGGAGGGAGGGAGGCAGGAGTGGCCACCACCGAGGGCTGGATAGCGGCCACAGAAGTACAGGAGGCCGGAGCCTGATCTGGGGGCAAAAGGCCCGCCAGAATCAGCTTCGACCTCCGGTCCTTAAGTGCCCTGGGGTTGAACGCCGCGCAAATCGTGCATCCAGAGGAGAGGTGTTCAACCCCAAGGCACCCAACGCACCGAGTGTGGCCATCCGCCGGTGAAAGCTTATGGCCACATTCGGTGCACTTAGAAAAAATGGCTTTAGTGGCCTCTGACATTTTTAATAAAAGGAAAACACACTCACTAGGCCCCTACACACACCACACACACACTACGACCAGCGAGGAAGGGAGGAGAAAAGGGATCACAAAAAAAATAAAATTTAGTTAGCTAAAAAGGGCTATAGGGTACCTAACCAAACACTCTCATTCACAGCAAAAAGAAAAAAGGAAGAAAATAGAAATTTTTTCCTCACAAAGTTTCGATTAACCAGGAGCTCAGGAACCTAGCTTGTAGCTTGAAGCGCGGCAAACTAGATCTGGGGTCAGTCAGGTTTAGCAGGGGATTATGGGTAAAGGGAGGAGCTAGGAGCTCAGATCTATGCTGTGGTAGAAGTTGCCGGCTCGGATCCGAGATCGGATCCGTATCCCAAAGGTTGCTGACAAATGAAGTGCCTACTTCAGATCTGAAGACTTGCACACTGCACATTCATGTACAACTACCTACTCTAGTCATAGTGCGACTGTTTTACATCTTAAAAATACAACTAACTGTTATTTCATTCAATACTATTACAGTATTATGGCATTGGTTATGCACATACAGCTTGTATCTTTTCTATCTCTGTACTTTATTTTTCTTCACTGTGCTGAACCTGAAATAAATACATGTATTAACTATTGTAGCACAAATATCCATCTACACACACACACACACACACACACACACACACACACACACACACACACACACACACACACACACACACACACACACACACACCTATAGTTAACACTGACTTTATCAAGCTGCCAACTGTTAGGTTCTGATTAATGAAAACATGATTCACAAATTCAGGTTCATCAAGTCATAGCATGGGCAAGAGATGACTTGCTCACCTGCATGACTGACTGTAGTGCTTGGAATGGAGTTTTCTTGGATCAGATTTGATGAAACCCCATTGATGGTTTCGGAGATGACTGTGTGGGTCATGATGAAATGTTAACTAATCATAAATGCGTCTTTGTGCATTTATAAATAAAAGGCATCTACTGCTATTGCTGCTGTTTTCTATGTAAACAAATAGACCGACAGTTCCTACTCCTTTGTTTCTGAGCAGCTGGAATGAACATTTGACACTTAGTTGCCAGTGCAATGCTCTTGCAAGACAGTACAGGCAAAGTCATTGCAGCACTTGGTTGGCTATTTAACAGCCACACAGACACTTTTTCCATTGCTTAGGCAAGTGAACATAGGACATTACAGATGACAGTGTGAGCTAAGAACAGACATGTGCAAGAGGCAAAAATGAACTGCTGGCTATAGACACGTGACTACATAGCTGGCACAGTATGCCTATATCCCGAATTAGCAAAGGTTCATAGATGGAAAGGAATACAAAATTTTACAAAAAAAAGGTACCAAATATGGACTGATAAATACACCTAAATCTTGCTGATGACTTAGAAGCCATTAAAAAATGGCCGATCTACAAACGATTAAAGGGCTTTCTAATAAATGATAAAGCATAGTTCTTTGACCCACATCTCAGTGAACACAAATTACTGCTTTAGATTTTCAGCAAACTTGCAAGTGGGCAAACACAAGTCAACAGCATCCCAGAACATTAGTCCCTTCCATTCCCTTAGTTTCTCTGAAATAACACTAAGATGGGTAAAGGTGCAACCATAAAGCACTACACTGCAATGCAGACCTAAGTAAATAAATAAATATGGAATAAATACATACATGCACACATACCTAATAGTACATAAATACACAATAAAAATATAATACAGAAACAAACAAATAAGTAAATATGTAACCTGATCACTGTGCTCATGCTATCAAACGGATCTGCATGTTGTAATACAAATAAAAACGTACAAAGTGGGCTATGTGTAAACCTGAGCTGCAGAGTTTTTACACCAAAAACAGTCCTTTATCTACTACTCTGCTTAGTCAACTAGAAGACATCTGCTGCAACTGCTAACTCCTATTTCATGTCCCAATGGTTAAGGCACAGTCGTGTAGAATATAGCACCTGTGTTGATTGTGATGTTATGGATGCTGCTGGCTTGCAGGTTCACTGAAAGTGTAAGGCTATAACTTGTACTCACTGAGGTGGGGTCAAAGAGCCATGCTTCAATCATTCATTAGGAAGCTAGGCTGAAGCTCAGTGTCTTCATAACTGAGGTATTTCATTCTATTCTGAGAGATTCCTTTGCTGCTCTCTTCCCAAACCATATATTTTACGGTAGCAGTTCCCTTGAATTTGTTAGCAAGGTGCATTACAAAAGAGTGATTTTGGACAATCAGTTGAAATATAGGAAAATGGAGTCAGATGTTGTAAAATCATTCTACTACTATCTGTGGAATATTTCCAGAATCAAGCATCTTATCCCTCAAGCTGATGTTTCAGCAATAGTTCATTTGCTGGTCTCATCCCATCTTGATTACACAAATGCCCTTTACACATGACTTCCATTACCGAGACTGATAGTTTGCAGCCAGGCTATATATTGGTACTCCATTTTACCAACATCATGTTTGTATGGCACTGGCTTCCAGTCAGTTTTCATGTCATCAGGAAAATCTTCACATTAGTTTACTTGTCCATACACAACTAGGGTCACACTCATACTTGAAGGAGAATGCTGTGCTATATTTCCAGCCTCTGGAATTGTGCTTAGCCACCCAAAAGCTGCTGGTGGTTCAACAGGTGTATTTGGAAACATCTACCATCTGCTCTTTTTGTATATCAGGCCTAGTACATTTCTGCAGTGGAAGAGAGAGTGGTTTACTTTGGCAAGCTTCTGCGGGTCCTTAAAGATGCACCTTTTTCAGATGGAATTGACAGAGGGACCCACAGTTCTCATGTCTAGGTTACAAATGAATTAATTTTTACTTCATTTTACATGAATGTCTCAGAGGAAGAATCTGACATCTTTCTACTGGTATGTTTTGTTTTTATGGTCTTCTTCCTGCATCTTAATTGTGTCTGGCTACTGTTATTCTTATTTATTTGTCTTACTGTTTTTACCTTGAATTAAGTTGCCTTGGGATAAAATATGTTGACACAAATGAAGATGTACACATACTGACATGCACTAACAAATATAGAATCAATTTTTGTGAGAGATTACACAATTAATGAGAGGCATCACAAGCCATTTTTAAATATTTCAGGGAGAATAACATTAAAGACTGTTGCTGCCCTGAAAATCCTAAGCAGATGTTAATACAGGGAAGACCAGACAACCAACTATATAGTGGTATTCTCATTCCTGCAGATTTCAAAGCAAAGTTTCTGGGGTGCCAAGAATTAAAATCTTGATGATACTGAACAATATGGGCTACATATGTTTATTTTTCAGTAACATAATGCAAAATATACACTTATTATTGATTTCAAAATGCATATATGCTTCACAATACATTGTTAAATGAAATGTTCACACCGTAGATCTTCTGGAATTAAAATATAAGGGATGTGCAAGTCTAAAGCATTCAGTCTGTGATCAGTATCAATACGTATGGATGCACTCCATGACCTCATGACTTCTAATCGACTGAATTAACACACTACAAGGGACAAAACTGTAAACAAAGTAAGTACTCTGACCATGTTCTGCAGGCCAGACTACAACATGGAAACCATTTCCTATATAGACTGTAAGAAGTAATATGACTGAAAGCCACAAAATAGACATCTGAAGAAAAAAAAAATAATAAAACAGCATTACCTATACCAACATGAGCTTCCTGTATCATGCTTACATCATTTGCTCCATCACCAACAGCTAAAGTAATGGGCTTCTCTGGAGAGGTTTTTAACAGTCGAACAACCTGGAAAAGATTTAAAGTATACAACATTAACAAAGGATAATTTCTCAAAGTACCACTTTCAGAATGTTTTTATACAGTGAAATTGTGACAATCCTCATATTCATGATGAAGGAAACATTCCTTAATGCAGATATTTCTACGCATTTTCCTTGTCTTGATACAACAAGAATAGGCCGTAGATCTTAACAGCTGAATGCTGTAAACGGAAGTCTATGAAAAACAAGAAAAATTGTTCTTCTGATGGGCTATATGGCTGAACCTAAATCTGGTACAAATTTTTTTTCTGAAGGTATAGGCCTGTCAAATATAAGTGCCCTTCAATGTACATGTCCTAATGAGGGTTGCACATATCTACTAGCAAACAATTCCAGCCTGCATCTCATGGAAACTATCACCACTTATTCAATCACTAGAAGCAAACAACTTACTGCAACACTTTTTTTTAATCTACATCTAATGTTCAACTCCACCCAGAAAAAAAAAATTATGTTCTTACCATAACGTTCCATCCATCTTTGATACACCAACAAGAATACTCTTTGAATGTTACACTGAATGCTGTCTATCTAAGAATAGCCTTAACCTGATTTCCTGTTGTATGTGTTGCATGCCTCTCCCCCTTTTTTTCTTTCTTTCTCTGTATTACCAGCTGTGTGCTTCGGTTTGCCCCTACACCAAACAACTGTATTTAATCCGCTGGACGCCACAGAAATTAAATCTAACTAAAGAAGTAGCTACTGGCTACCCGAGAGACTTTTCCCATCCTATAAGCCAGTGAAAGTATGTATCATTATAACTAAGTGTTATATGCAACTTGATTAATGTTCAAGCTTCTGCTAGGTTAGTCAAAGCTTCCTAGACAAGGTAGCCAGCAGCCAAACCCCCCCACCTAATTAATCTCCTTAAAGTATCCCTACTTCTAACTCCTAACCTCTCTTTTCTATCTGGTCCATTTCCATCTTTCAATTAGCCTGCCATCACCTATAGAAGCCTTCACTCTTGCAATTAACTTACTGGCCACTAGGTGGCGTCACTCTATAAACTATTGTATTCCAATTTGCTACACACTTGCTAATCCTACCTCTAGCTCATTGTCCCCAGCTTTTTCACTGACCTTTTTACCATCTCTCCTTATTCCACGTATCCTTTTTCCTGCTATTCTCTAACAGCCTTAATATCTTCCTACCAGCTTCGTTATTTTTTCTCTCACTCTCTCCCTCTCAAACTCCCATTCTACCAAACTTACCTGCTGAATTTCTCAGACTTCACTGATTGTCTTCCTTGACAGAACTCTCTCTAGTCTCATCCTGCTCCGTTCGCCCTTCGGGCTCCCTCCGCTCCCCTACCCTGCCCCCAAATTCCACCTGCCCCCAGTGCTCCTACATTTATCCACCTACAGAACAAACCCTCCAAAATTTACACCCATCATACAAAACACATAATTAGTACACCCAACCCCTTTCTTTCACAACCCACCACTCAAACCATCACTAATCACTCATTCTCCTAACACCTATTCTACTACTATTTCTACTACTATTTCTCTACAGTACTTCTGTTTCCTACCTCCCATTTCTCTATTCAACTCACCATCCTTAGAATGTCTATCCCTATAATCCCCCACAAAATTCAAATTTTAATGTGGGTTTTCTTATTACCCCCCTCTAGCCACCACTTATCTCATTACCTCCTATGAATATTCTCTTAACAATACCCTACCATCACCATACAAGCACACCTCATCACCTACAAAACCTTCTTCTTACAACTTCCTAAATATCATTTTCAAACCCAGCTACCAATTAGCCAAATATCATTGACTTACACATATTAACTTCTCTAACCTAAAAGCTAGAAAAGTATTTGATTTCTACTGCAAGGCACAACAACCTAAACCTTTAACACCCTATCAATCTCTATTAGATGGTGACATCCACCCAAACCCTGGCCCTAACAATCACCCTACCACAACAAATAACTGCCAAGACAATTCTATAACCCCATCACCTACCAAACCTACCAACTCACTCTTAATTGCACATCTAAACATACGCAGTATTTGTAAAAAACATTGCTCAACTTCATGCCCTCTTACAGGCTCATCCATTTGATATCCTATGTTTATCAGAAACATGGCTAAAACCCACCATTAAAGACGATGAAATCTCCCCACCTGGCTATAATATCATCAGACTCGACCGTACTTCCAAAAAGGGAGGAGGAGTAGCAATCCTCTATAAAAATGAGCTACAAGTCAGTACACTTAATCTTAACTTACCCACAAACACTAGTGCAGAAATAATTTTCTCCAAACTACAGCTAAATACAAGTAAAGCCATAAACATAATCTGTGTTTATCTTCCCCCAGGGAACAATAATAATACTCTAGAGTATATTCTCAACTGGCTTTCTAGTAATATCCCACAAGAAACCATAATTCTTGGGGGCTTCAACATTGATTGGAATTCCTGTACAAATACCAACCCCACCACCCATATTAACCTTTATGGCTTTTCACAACTTATAAAATCCCCTACCAGAACTAATAAAATCAATAACAAAGCAACCACCTTAGATTGGATACTTACTAATACTCCTCAGCAAACCTACACAACAGGAATCCTTCCAGATGACCTTAGTGACCATTCTCTAACATATATTATCAGACATAAAACCAACATAATATTCCCTAACACCTTCCGAACAATACACTCTAAAAAGCATTTTAACCCAGAACTTTTCCAAGCAGAACTCAATCAATGTAATTGGACACCATTAAAAACTCTCCCTCTAAACGAAGCAGTGGAATACTTTAATTCTACATTCTTAGCCATCATGGATTATCATGCTCCAACTCATTCTATTAGAATCAAAGCTAAACCAGCCCCTTGGCTTACCAACAATACTAAACAAAAAATCCTACTTAGAAATAAATACTGGGCAAAATGGCATACTACTAAGAATCTGATAGACCATCAAACCTTTAGAGAACATAGAAACAGCACAAAAGGAGCCATCCTGCTAGATAAAAGAATTATCTCCAACTACAACAAACCTCTCTCAGACAACCAAAACAAATCTGGACTAGTATTAATAATCTTCTCTACCCAGGCCAATTGATCACACCCAATCCTCAGGGTACTAACCCCAAGAATCCGATACAAACTGCAAATGCCTTTAATTTTTTCTTCACAGATACCATCCAAACTCTAGCTAGCCACCTATCACCTGATATATCTAACCTACCCACTTCTTCTACTAATCCACCCCCTCAATTCCACCCCAACCTGTGTTTACTTCATACATTTCCTCCCTTCTCCAAAAATTAAAACCTACCTCCCCATCAGCCGACAAACTCCCAGCAGAATTCTTGCAAAAAGGACCTAAGGCCATTGCCTACCCTATTTCCATTCTGATAAATAGATCTATAAGCGAAGGAGATGTCCCATTAATCTGGAAAATCTCTCATATCATCCCACTACATAAAGGGGGAAACTCCAATGACTTCTCCAACTATCGTCCCATAGCTTTACTATCCCCTATAGCCAAAATTATGGAGAAATGCATCCACAAACAAATTCTCAACCACCTTCTCCAAAATAACCTACTTGCTAACTGCCAACATGGCTTCAGACCTTTCCATAGTACCACCACTGCCCTGCTATCATTTTCAAACTACATCAACAACAACCGCAACAACAACTGTCTTTCATCAGCAGTCTTCATTGACCTATCCAAAGCTTTCAATATGGTTAACCACCAACTTCTCCTGCATACACTTAAGTCTCTTTCACTTGATTCTCTATCTTTGAACTGGTTTACATCTTACCTTGATAACTGTCAGCAGGCTGTACTCTGGCAAAATGAACTATCTAATCACCTCCCAATCTCCCTCGGTGTCCGACAAGGCTCTATTTTAGGCCCACTCTTATTTTCTATCTTCATTAATGACCTGCAATCTGCTATTCCATACTCCACCTGCATTCAATATGCAGATGACTCGACCTTAATCTGCTCAGCTACCTCACCAACCGAACTTCAGTCCCTTACCCAAAAAGCCTTCAACACTGTAGAACAATGGTTCTCTCACCGCTGCCTCCTCCTAAATCCCCAAAAAACTAAATTGCTACTTTTCACCTCAACCCAAAAGTCCATCTCTTCTCATTTCAATCTCACTTCTAATAATGGTACCCTTATCTCACCTGACCCTACCACTAAACTGCTAGGAATAACAATTGACAACAATCTAAACTTTGATACACACAAACGCTACAATAAAATTAATTAATAAGAAACTGGGATCCCTTTACAGAATCAAACCCTATCTTACTCCAGAAGCTAGGTCTGCTATAGCTAGAACTCCCCTTTTATCCACTCTGCTCTACGCCGCTCCCATTTATACTAATATCTCTAAAAATAACCTCAAGAAACTAACAACTTTCTATAATAATATTGCTAGATTTGCTACAGGCTCTCCTTTCAGAACCCATCACTGTCTTAATCTTCAACAATTAAACTGGCTTGAATTCCTTAACCAGCTTCAATTTCACCAGCTTACAATAGCTCATAAGACCCTGTATCAACCTAGCAATACTTCTATACTCTCTAGCCTCATCACACCTTATAATAATCTCAAAAATCTACGTTCCTCAAACAAACTGCTGATTAATACTACTAAATCCAACAACTCAGCAGGTGACTCCTTGCTCTCCAACTCTGTAGGAAAATTATGGAATAAACTTCCTTCCAATATCACAGCTCAGACTTCTCTTTTTCTTTTTAAAAAACATCTAAAACCATATCGCAATAATCACTGGCTATGCACCTGTACTAACCCTGACTAACTGTCCCCCCCCCACACACTCATCTTACCCTTCCTTCATTTACTACCTATTACAAATTAACAATCCATCCTATTGTACACAAATTATATGTATATATGTATATAAGTAAAATTTATCTCGGTACCTTACAGAACTGGATTACTATTCTACATTATTTGTTAAAACTTTTGTATTATCTTATATTTTTTTGATTTTTTTTTGACAACAATGTATAACTTCTAATCTTTTAGCATCTATTAACTCTGTACAAATACGTGGAGCTTTTCACCCGGGCCTCTACTGAAAATGGACATGTATCCAGCTAGACTAGCCCGGTCAACAAATGTAAAATAAAATAAATAAAAAACAAAATAATAAATCTGAGTTGTTGCTTCATTTGTCTTCAACCTGCGGGTTTCAGATCTGACTTGGCCGAATACTCCGGCCTTGGAGCTGAAAGCTGTGCTTCTCCTATCCTACCCATAATGCCCTATTCTCCCTCTATCCCTCAGATCTCGTTTGCTGCTCGCTTGAAAAGCTGCAGGGTCTGTCATTGAGCTATCTGTAGGGTATCTAAGTTAGGGGCGTGTCGATCTAGATACCTCCTGTACTATCTGTGCGGTTTTAACCAGCGCGCACTGACAGCAGGAATAAATTAATCCCCAGGGGTCTTTATCCCTTTTTCTGCACCCCCCACAATGTAATCCACTTCAGGTGCTCAAACTCCCATCAAGAAAGGGTCCGAAAAGGGTAGGGATTGGGACAAGAAGAAACAGTCTCCCGACAAAGTCTCTGCCCCCACAGGAGAACCTACAGCTAAAGCCCGCCCATCTGCCTCAGCATCTCCTTAGCTCCAATCCCCTCGCTTCTCCCTGGAGCCCGCAGGTCCCTTAGCCAAGTTCCCTATTCTGGCATCACCCAGGCACCACTTCAGGCCGGGATCGACAGCCTCTTCTGCGAGGTCCTCCCGTAGCCTTTCATAGTTTGAGGTGGACAGGCTCATGAGGAAATTTCTGAAGGTAAAGATTCAGGTGGGAGTTTTACTTGCTCCGGCTCCCCCTGGAGCCAGGGGTACTGAACCAGTTTTCATGCCTATCTCTCCTTCTCTTATCCGCCCATCGGTGATGGAGCCCTCGGGTTTGAGGATCCTGGGTTTTGTGACGTCTGCTCCGGCAGGTACGTGTACCTCAGCACCAATGGTCTCCCTGAGAAGTTCAGCTCCAGTGTCTTTGGGTCTGACTGACTCTCGGAGCCGTAGCTTTAGAGTCAGGTCCAAGGGGTTAGCTTCAGCAGCCTGTTTTTCTGAGCTATCCCTTCCTCTCTGTACTTTGGCTCTCGATAGTTCGGCTCAGACTCCACCTTCGGTGCCGTGCACATTGAGAATTCACGGGGCTTTGACATTAATTGAGCTGGCTTTGACTGAGTTGCCCTCGGCATTTGAAATAGTAGAGAGGGTTCTTTTGGCTCCAATGAAATCCTCGACTCTTCCACCCCTTTGGACCCGACCCTTCTCCCAGCTGAATTGCCTGTGCTGGATCCTTTGATGCTGTCCACTGTGGGACAACTTGTTCCAGGAAGCTTTCAGGTGGCTCTCCTGCAGGAGCACCCTGTGTCTTCTGACACCTCCTGGAACATCCCCGCGAGGAGGTGTACAGGAAGTAGAGGCACTTGGATTGGAAGGAACTGGACATGGCAGAACCCATAACCAAGCACCCGGATAAGATTCTTTAGAGTGTCTGTGGATAGGCTCCACTAGACTAAGGCTGTCCCAGTTGATGATATGGTGGTGGCAACTGCCACAAAGAAAGAGCTTCCCCAGGACAGCTCTTCCATTTGCTCTCTGAACAGGGTGTCTAGATCGGTGGACCAGTTTGGTAAGCAGGTCTGATCTTTAGCGACCTCTTCCCTGCATGTGCTGAATTACTTGGCTAATGTGATCAGGCTTCAGAGAAAGCTTGGCAGAGATGTTTCTGAGTCCATCCTGGGGTCCATGTCTGAAAAGGACAAAAAGGTCTTCTCCTCCAGAACGGCCACCCTTCATGCTAGTTCCAACACATCCATGAGGTTACTCTTGCATACTGTAGAGGGTTCCTCAAGTGTGGACGATTTGTGCGTAGCCATTAGGCGCCATGCCTGGATGAGGCTCTGTGAATTCTCGGAACCCTTCAAGGCGTCCTTTATCAATGCGCCCTTTGATGGGTCATCCCTTTTGGCCCTACGGTCAGGGACACACTCTCCCAGTGCGAGAAGGACTTAAAGACTCTGTCTGCCATCGGAATATGCCCTTTTCCAGGAACCAGTGTGGAGGTAAAAAGCTAGGGGGAAATGAGTCCAATGGCAGGCGCTGCCCCCGCACCAGCCCTTTCAGCAGCCCTGAAGGGTTACTTGACTGCTCTACTCTGGAGGCAGTCGGGGGACATCTCTCCCTTCACCCAACAGCCTGTAAATTCAACACTACCAATCGTTGGGTGATCAGGAGAGAATATCCAGAACTTATACCATTCCTTTCTTCCAATCCCCAAAACCATCCAATACCTCCTCAATATGCCACCCCATCAAAGGGAGGCGGCAGCTCGAGAGATCACAAAGGTGCTGGAGAAGAGAGTCATCCAACCTGTTCCCCAAGACCAGTTTGGATCCAGCATCTATTCCAGATTCTTTTTGGTGCCAAAGAAAATGGGGGACCTCAGACCAATTCTGGATCTCACCTCTTTAAACAAGTCAGTTGCCAAAACAAATACCAAATGGTTACAATTCAGTTCATTGTGCCATTTCTGCAGAAGGACAATTGGATGTGCTTTGTAGACCTTCAGGATGCTAAAGACTCCCTGTCCGGAGGGTGAATGGAAGAGCTCTCCTCCCACATCAAGATGGACAAGTGCTCCAGAAAGTTCCTCCACTTCCGTCTGGGAGCCAATCACTTTCAATTCAGAGTACTCTCCTTTGGACTCAACAGAGCCCCCAGGGTGTTTACCAAATTGAAGGAAGTAGTCCCAGCTCACCTGAGGCTGCTTGGATTCCATGTGTTTCCTTACCTGGATGATTGGTTCCTTATTGCCCCCACCAAGCACAGACTCCTACAAGCCAGGGATTTTTTTCTCCACCTAGCTGCAACCTTGGGCATAATCGTAAATCTTTCACAGTCAAGATTGGATGAGGTCTAGGTCATAGACTTTATAGGAGCTCGACTGGACACAATTCAGTGCATGGCATTTCTACCCCCAGACAGAATTCAGTCGCTTCAGTCGCATGAGAGGCAGATTCTCATCGATCATCCTCCCCCAGCCTTTCCTGTCCTCAGAGTGTTGGGGTTGACGGCTGCGACCATTAGTCTTCTTCCCCTTGCATGCCTTCATATTAGAGTACTTCAGTGGACCTTAGTGGTGCAATGGACCCTCCTCAAACTACCACTGGACTACCACAACAAACTTCGAGACTGCAAGCAGTCTCTTCTTTGGTGGCTTTACTCTCAGGATCTGTACTCAGAACGTCCCTTACTCTCCTCTCATCCCAAGGCCTCGGTGACCACAGTTGCCTCCCAGCTGGTGGGGGGGGGGCACTATCTGGGTCAGACGGTCCAAGACACCTGGTCCACTCTAGAGAACAATCTGCATATAAATGTCCTTGCATTGCAAGCTCTTTATGCCTCTCTTCCCAAGAGGACAATTGCTATCCAGACGGACACGTTGGTTGTCTGGTACATCAACAAACAGGGGGGAACCAGGTCTCATCCCTTACGTCAAGAAGCCATGAGACTGTGGGAGTGGGCGATCTCTTTCAACTGCTTTTCTTGTCACAACACACATTCCAGGGAAGTCAAACATTCCAGTGGATAGGCTCAGCAGAACCATTCTGATGCCTCACGAGTGGTCTATCAATCCATCAGTGGCGAACATGATCTTCCAGAAATGGGGTCAGCCTTGCTGAATCTCTTTGACTCTCCTTTCAACGCCAAGTGCAGCGAGTACTTTGCCCTGATCCCCCCACAGAGGGAGTCTCCCAGAGACACTCTGGTCCATGCTTGGTACCCCCAGTCTCCTTTACGCATACCCTCCTCTTCCCCTGATATCCAAATTCCTCCAGAAAGCTCAGAGGTTGAAGGGCAAAGTCATCCTCATTGTCCCATTCTGGCCTCAACAAGTTTGGTTCCCATTTCTGTGGTCTCACCTTGTGTATCCAACCTGGACTCTCAATCCCCTCCTGGATCATCTGTTCCACCCCTTGGGAGACTGATACCCAGAAGTCCTCAGCCTGAAGCTGACTGCTTGGCTACTCCACTTCCTATGATGGCTACATTTGCTGGGCTGTCCTCCCTCATTCAGAAGATTTTGATTGCATCCCATGAAGCCTCTACCAAGAAAATTTACTAGAGCAAATAGAAGAGGATTTACTATTTGGAATTAACAGCACCAGTGAGATCCTTTACGGCTCCAGTTCCAGCTATTTTAGACTTCTTGGCTCATGTCTTTAATAGTGGGGCTAGCTTTTCCACGGTTAAGGTGCAGCTGACAGCCATCTCTAATTTCCACATTGGCAAAGATTCTTCCTCCCTGGCGTCCACCAAAATACGCAAGACATTTTTGAGGGGCACCTTTCTACTTTGACCTCCAATTAAGGATCCTAACTCCACCTTGGGACCTTACTTTGGTGCTACAAGCTCTGGTTTCTGCTCTCATTGAACCAGCGGCCACAGCTGTTTTATAATTCTTGTCTTGGAAGACGGCTTTCTTAGTGCCCATCACCTGCACTAAGAGGGTTTCAGAACTTCATGTTTTTTCCATAAAATCCTCCTGATCTGTTTTTCTATAGAGTCACTCTTCGCTATGCCCAAGACTGCTTCAGAGGTCAACATTAATCAAGTGATTAATCTCCCTGTCTTTTTTCCCCAATTTCCAAAACGGGAGAATACAAATTTCATCTACTTGATGTTCACAGTCAGATGCAATTTTACTTGGACAGAACAAAGTCTTTCAGGAAAACAGACCAGCTTTTTGTCTCATTTGCTACTTCCAGACTAGGTAGACCCATCACTAAAGTGACCTTGGCTAACTGGATCTCAAAGTGTATTGCACTGGCATACTCTAAGAAAGGCATTCCTCTTCCTAATTAGGTCAAAGCACATTCCACTACATCTGTATCTACCGCTGCAGCCTTCTGGTCTAGAGTGCCTATTGATGACACATCCCTTTACAAGTTGAATGCCTATTCCAGGAGTAGGGTATCTTTTGGCTCTGCCGTGCTTCGGAATATCCTTCCATGAGGGCCACCCAGGGCTTATGTAGCTGGGGACTCTGTCCCACAGGTTGAAGATCAAATGAAGACAACTTCAGATAAAAAGTTATGTCCATACCAAGGTTCCAAGGCTGGAGTATTCCGCCGAGTCAGTTCCGAAACCCACAGGTTGAAGATCAAATGAAGACAACAACTTCAGATCACAAGTTATGGACTAAAAACTGTTACAAATAAACCATCTTTTAAACAGTTACCTCACCAAGTCATGTGATCTAAGAATTGGTCTTAAATGGACACCATCTTTTAAACACGGTTACATCACCAAGTCATGTCATCTAAGAACTGGTCTTAAAGGGACAGTTCCATTAAGTCCCTTCTTACCGTCTGCATGTAATTCTAGAATCCACTTAATCGCTTTACATTCTGTTTTAATCCTTAGATCATCTTGTCTATTGCTAGGCATTAAGTAATTCCAAAACTAAAAACTTAAAAGTATGACTGGTGTCATTCTCTAGAACATGTTTATACACTGCATTATGAACAACAGTCTTCCTGATGTCATTTAAATGTTCTGTATTTGAAACAAATATAAGTACTTGTGTGTATTCATCAGTTCTAATAAAAACAGCTCAATCTTACATTAAAAAATGTATAATCAACCAATGAAAAATCAGGGAAATTCACAAGCCTTTTTCACTTAGCAAGTGGCGAGCAATAGAAACACAATAAGAGCCGGCAATGTAAAAACAAAAAACACTATTTATTCGTAAGCGCTTTTGGTGAGAACTGTGCCTCACCTTCTTCTGACAAACAATAAATCAATTAACATTCTTTTTGTAAACTGTTTAAAACCAAATCGTCCAATTAATCTTAATTAAAAAGGCAAGTGCCTATGCATATCAAAAACTCCCACTTTTCCGGGTGTTCTGAAAATTCCACTTTGCAACCAGTTTCAATAAAGCATAAATGAATTTATATAAAACTGTAGAAGTATTATGTTAAAAATACAAATACCCTAACTATTTGCATAAACACAAGCTAAAAAGAACCCAGTATTGTGGTGAGCAGTCGACCGAAATGCGGTCATTTGGTCTTATGGGTACCAAATATTAAATATTTTAATCTCTTTACATACCAATAAAAATAGATCACATCACCTTTGGGTATTATATCCTAAAGAATTAATATTGATATTCCCAATGGCTAAATAAATAATGAATGAGTAATAAATAAATAATAAATAGTGGGTAATCTAAAATTACCCAACTGTTAAAACAGTCAAAATGCTTCTTAGGTAACTAAACAGACAAAGGACTAATACATGTGGCCTAACTAATGAAAATATAAGTATTTATGTTTTATTAAAAATGTCCATTTTAGTGTCATGCATACTTAAATAAGAATATCATATTTAAATTAATATAAGATGTAATACAAGTAAAAATCATCTCTTCAAAGCATGAAGTTTCAAAATACATTTGATAGATAAATTTTCATTGAGGCCTGGGAAGGTATGTGCCCCTGTCTTGATTTGCCACATTAATTCATCTCTGTCACCTGCATATCAGAACCACCAAGTAATCTAATAAATCTCCATGGCTACCAGCAGTTAGTCCAAATTCCAACTATATGTGATAAAAAATCTAAAAAGGAATCCATCCTTGACTGGATCCTAACAACCCCACATTGTACCCCCACGCAGGCCGTCTCCCAGACACCTTAAGTGGCCACAACATAATATATTTTATACATAGTAGAACAAGCATATGCAAAACCACTAACTATATATCCACTAGAAATACAAAAAAATTCTCTCGTAAGGTCCTCAATACTTCACTCTAACTGTGACTGGACCCCCTTAAAAACCCTCTCACTTGTCCAGGCTATAACATATTTCAACAAAACATTTCTACAACACCTAGACACTGTTGCTCCACTGTGCAAAATCAAGGTTAGAACCTCCACAAACCCCTGGCTCAGTAAAGAAACCAAACAAATCCTCAAGTCCAGAGACGCTGCTTGGCTTTACTATCAAAAAAAACAAAGAAACACACAGCCTAAGTACCAAGAACTGCGCAACCATGCAAAAAAATGCATTAGGCTGGACAAAAAATACTACTACACGACATTATAAACTAAATACCTACACAACCCACTAAAATTTTGGGGAAATGTAAACCAGCTACTAAAACCTACCCAAAAGGCTACCCCCAAACCAACCACCCCTGCCACTAAAGTTCCCATCAAAACACAATTCAACTCACCCTACGTGAACTCAATTCTATACTTTCTATCACAGGACAGTTCCTTCCTCACTAGCCCCCACAACACAAATAACACTAATACAAGCTTTACCCTCAAAACAGTTTCCACCATTTCAATCAAAAGCATGCTCTCCAAACTAAAAACCTCATCAACAGTAGCTGACCTACTCTCCAGTTATTTCTTAAACTCACAGCAGATGTTATTGCTATCCCAATCTCCACTCTCATAAATAGATCAATTGTTGAAAACTATGTGCCCAAATTCTGGAAAACATCTTATGCTACACCCATACATAAAGGTGGGACCTCCACTGAACTTAATAACTACAGACCCCATTACTCTCCCCCCCTGGCCAAAATCTTAGAAAAATGCACTTATACCCAAATGCTAAAATATCTCCTAGACAGCAACATCCTGTCACCTACTCAGCATGGTTTCAGACCTGCCCATAGTACCACTATAGCCCTCCTCTGCTTCATAGACACAGTAAACTGTCTCAAAAATGAAGGCCTGCAGGTGTCAACTCTTTTTTTGGATATGTCCAAAGCATTTGACACAGTCTCGCACCAAATCCTGCTAAACAAACTAAACCAGTATCACCTATCAAATTCCACTCTTACATGGTTCCAAAGCTACTTGACTGACAGGTACCAAGCTGTGAAATGGGAAAATTCTCTCTCTCCTCATCTGTCCATAACTATAGGAGTCCCACAGGGTTCTATCTTAGGAGCACTACTATTCACAATCTTCACAAATGACCTCCATATCTCCACACAGCATGCATCTATCATTCAGTATGCAGATGACACTACCTTAAACTCTGCTGCACAAAACATTCCCATCCTCCTGCAAACAACTCAACTAGCATTCTCTGATGTTGAAAACTACCTAACCAAAGCCCAACTTATCCTCAATCCAAAGAAAACTCAGCTTATGATTATAACTGGTTCTAACAAAAACACTGACACCGGTCAATTCACTATCTACTCCACAAATGCTACTCCAATTGCTCCAGTGGCACAGGCTAAGCTATTGGGAATATCCATAGACTCCCACCTAAAACTTGATAGTCATCTCAACTTAACTATTAAAAAAGTACATGCCAAACTGGGATCACTCTACCGTATCAAACCATTTCTTACCAACAACACAAGATCAGCCATTGCTCGCTCCCAACTTCTATCCGCCCTACTCTATGCATCTCCCATTCTGACTAATCTCAACAAAACTGAACTAAGCAAAATGGAAGCCTGCTATAACAGAATTGCCCGCTTTGCTGCAAATTGCTCATATAGAACTCATCACTGTACTACTTTGAGATGGCTCCACTGGCTTGAACTGCCCAACCTCCTAACCTACAATCAGCTCTGCCTCTGTCATTCTATCTATTACCTCCCCAGTAAGTGTCCTGCGCTCAAAAACCTAGTACATCACTCAGCCAAAAGGCCTCTTAGATCATCAAGCAAGCTACTACTAGAAGTCACCAACAGCTACAATAGTGGCTAAAAAAAATGGAACTCTGTCCCCACTAGCATTCAAAACACATAATCCAAAGCCTCCTTTAAAGATCTCATCAGGCAACATCTCAAGCAAAGCTGGCAGTGCCATGACTGCTCCCCAGGCTAGTGAAAGTGGATAAGGTATACATACTAAACCTAGAGTACTTGATTAAGACTGAAAACTATTCTCACAAACACTGGCTAATCTACAATGTATGTACTGTACCTGTGTACTATGTATGTATTCTACTTATGTTCCAAATTTCAGCTGTACACCACAAATCTATGAAGTACCTTTATTTTTATTTTTTTTTTGTTTGTTCTCTCCACTGTAACTGTTGATGTGCTGCATATCACTGTAAAAACATGTCTTTTGTAATTTGTGTGTATACTGATCATGTCTAAATGTATCTGTAATTTTTCTGCCTGGAGCTTTTCTCCCCGGGCCTCTGCTGCAAAAGGGCCTTTTCGGCGCAGTCAGACACCCCCGGTTAACAAATGTAAAATAAATAATAATAATAAAAAAAATATATACATATATATATATATATATATAATATATGTATATATATATAATATATATATATATATAATATATATATAATATAATATATATATTTATATAATATATATAATATATATATATACATATAATATATATATAATATATATATATATAGTACAGTTTTGTACCTACCATAAATGTAGATGTCCGAGAGGTATGCATCTGCAGTCCTTACAAATGGGTTGTCCTGGCCTCAGGCAGCCCTTCGGTCGGCCGGATTCCAAAGTCTGGGTCTAGCCTCGGCTGATGTCGCACTTCACCCGACGTCATAGCTGCAGTTCAGCGGGTATAAAGGCATCAGTCGACGCCATTTTCCTCAGTGTTTCTTGCCCCAGATGCCAGGTGCCCTCTAGGAAGGCTAAATTTGGATAAATGCAAATGTTTCCAAACAATAGAGAGCAAATAGAAATAAACATGTATATACATATATACAAACAAATACACCATAATAGATTCCCCCAGCTAGCTACAAGATGGGCAAATACCCTAGGAGTATCACACAGGGGAAGGAGGGTGGGTAAACCTGACTGCAGATGCATACCTCTCGGACATCTACATTTATGGTAGGTACAAAACTGTACTATGTCCTTCAAGGATGCATCTGCAGTCCTTACAAATGGGTAGAATACCATAGCCAAACTGGGGGAGGAGGCACTAAGGAGGCACTAAGAGTTTATGGTGTAGTTAAGATCCCTTGCAAAACAGCAGTGGCAAAACCTGCTCGGGATCTGGAGTATAAAGGCAGATTATAATGCTTGGCAAATGTATGCACGGAGCTCCAAGTAGCAGCCTCTAAAATGTCTTTGGTAGCCACTCCTCGTAAGAAAGCTGTAGTAGTGGCTGTAGCCCTTGTGGAATGAGGTCTGATGTTTTCTGGAGTTGCCTTTCCATGAAAAGAGTAACAAAATCTAATGCAATTTCCTATCCATTTTGAGATTGTTTGTTTTGAAATTGCTTTTCCTTCCATTCCTGTTGCATATGCTACCAGAAGCTGGTCAGTTTTTCTATTGTTCTTGGTTCTGTCCAGGTAGTAGCACAATTGTCTGTGTACATCCAAGGTATGTAATAGTCTTTCTCCCCTGTTCTGTGGGTTGGGGAAGAATGTTGGTAGGTGTATTGCTTGGTTTAAAGATACCCTGGAGACCACCTTTGGCATAAAGGTAGGATTAGTTCTCATGGACACTCTATCCTGATGGAAGATATGGAAGGGCTGTACTGCCATTAATGCCTGTAATTCAGAAACCCTTCTAGCTGAAGTGATTGCAAGCAGGAATGCAGTCTTCCAAGATAAGTACTGTAATTCTGCTGTTGCTGCTGGTTCAAAAGGGGGGAGTGTCAACTTTTCTAACACAAAGTTCAAGTCCCATGTAGGCAATGGTGGTTTCCTTGGTGGTTTTACATTTTTAATTCCTCTGAGAAACTGTCTGAGTAGAGGATGTTAGAAGACTGGAGGGTCCATGTTGTATTCTGCTGAAATAGCTGATGCATGAATCTTAATGGAAGAATAGGACAGGCCATTGTGAAAAAGCTCTGCCAAGTATTCCAGGATGTTAGCTATGTTTACCAGTGACACATTTTCTCCTTTTGCTACACTCCAAATGAGATATCTTTTCCATTTTGCTGAATAAGTTCTCCTTGTTGAGGGTCTGCGAGCCTCCAAGATAATGTCTTTAACCCTTTGAGATAAATCTGGGTTATTTTGTCTTATGCAATGTTCCAGGCAGCCAGCTGCAGTGTTTTTAGGTTTGTATGCAGGGTTTTGAAGTTGTTCTGTGTTAACAGTAAGGGAACCAGGGGCAGAGGCCATATTTGCTCCCGAGACATGCTCCTCAGTAATGGGTGCCAATGCTGCCTCGGCCAGTCTGGAGCTATCAGGATGATCCTTGGACGGTCTTCTTTGATCTTCAATAGCACCTTGTGCATCAAAGGAAGAGGAGGGAATGCATATGCTGTCAGGTTTTTCCAACTGAAAGATAGGGAGTCCACCTTCCAAGCAAGTGGGTGGTATGCCCTCGTGCAGAATTTTTTCAATTGGTGGTTGTGTGGGGATGCGAATAAGTCTATTTCTGGTAGTCCCCATTTCCCTGTAATGGATTTGAAGATGTCTGGATGCAGCATCCATTCATGTGCATCCGTGGTAGTTCTGCTTAGGATGTCTGCTAGTATATTTTCTTTTCCTGGTACAAATATTGCTTGTAACTGAATGTTGTAGCTCAGGGCCACATTCCAGAGGTCCATTGCCATCCGGCATAGAGGGTATGAATGTGTGCCTCCCTGTTTGTTGATGTACCACATAACTGTGGTGTTGTCCATCCTTATCAGCAATTGACCCTGTCGAAGCAATGGTCTGAATGTCTGAATTGCCAGTTTTACTGCCAGCATCTCCTTTTGATTTATGTGTAGGTTCAGCTGGTCCTGAGTCCATAAGCCTTGTATGCACTTGTCCAGCATGTGTGCCCCCCAACCGAGGTCTGAGGCGTCCGTTGTAATAGTCTGGCTTGGTTGAGTGCTGTGGAAGGGCAGCCCTTTGTTCGATTGACAGGCCTGAGCCCACCATTGGAATTCTTGCGTCAGGCATGGAATTATTGGAATTTGGGTTTCTAGGCTGTGCTTGTGCTGAGACCATACATTCCTTAGGTACCATTGTAACTTTCTCATATGTAGTCTGGCATGTGGAATCAATATTATGCAGGATGCCATGTAACCCAGGGCTTGCAGGACTTTCCTTGCTGTTAGCTGGTTCTGCTTTGTTAATGCCATGAAATAGAGAGGAAGGTGCTTCTGTTTTTCTGCTGTGAGGGATGCCATTTGATTTGATGTGTCCAGCTCTGCACGCAAGAAAGTTATCCTTTGGGATGGTATCAGCCTTGACTTTTTTATATTGACTGTGTATCCCAGGGCTTGCAGTAGATGAATGACCTTTTTCAAATCTTTTGCTAATTTGTTTTTGTTGTCCGCTTGTAACAGGCAGTCGTCCAGGTAAGGGTAAATTTGAATTCCCTGAAGCCTGCAATGAGCAATTACTGATGCCAGGCATTTCGTGAATACTCTGGGCTCAGTAGATAAGCCAAAGGGCAATGCTGAGAATTGATAATGCTCTGATCCTGCAAGAAATCTGAGGTATCTTCTGCAATTTGGTCGTATGGGGACGTGCAGGTATGCCTCCTTGAGATCTAGAGTTACCAGCCAAGACTCCTTGCCCAGCATGGGAAGAAGCTGCTGTAGGGTCAGCATTTTGAATTTTGGAACAATGAGGTATGTGTTTAGAGCGGACAGGTCGAGAATAGGTCTCCATTGGTTTTCTTTTCTTGGCACCAGGAAAAGTCTGGAGTAAAATCCTTGCCCTTGTTCCATAGACGGTACCCTTTCTATAGCTCTCATCCTTAGTAAGTGGTATATTTGTTCTAGAGCTTTTGACTTCTGATTTGGAGGTAAGTTTGGCATTCCTCTCTTCCTTGGTAGAGTATGGAAGTGAAACCTGTAACCTTGGTCTATTGTCTGTAAAATCCATTTGTCTCCTGTGATGTGATGCCAGTTTACTGAAAATAAGGCTAGCTTTCCGCCTAAGGGTGCTTCTAGTTGTTCCCTGGTAGGCGGTCTCAGAGCCAAGTCACTGTGATTGTCCTGTGGAAGTGGTGGTGGCTGGATCTGTGGCAGTACTTCGCTGGTTGTTAGGCTGCCACTGGCGCCGCCTGTAGGCACCTCTGGATTGACCCCTGCCTCTTGGGCCTATTCCTGCCTCTCTGAGCTCTGGAGGTGTCTGGAAAGGACCAATTCTTGGAAGGCCAGTTCCTACTAAACCTTGGAGGCTGAACCTGTAAGAAATCCTTGACTGTCTGGACAGATTTTGCTTTCTCTTCCACCTTCTTCAGCACCTGCTGTGCAGGGGAGCCAAACAAATTGAGCTTATCCATGGGAGCATCTAGGAGCTTTGATTTAACATGGTCTGGTAAGGACTGCTCTTTTAACCATGCATGTCTTCTGATCACTGTACCAGTCATAGCTGATCTAAAGGAAGCCTCCAGTGCATCATAGCCGCATTTTAAGGAATGATTACTGACCTGTTGAATGTTATGTACCATTTCCTGAACAGATTTTTTGTCTAATGGTTCAGACGAGGACAGTTTCTTAGTTAACTGATCTAACATAAATTCCTGATACTGAATCATGTGGAATTGACAGTTTAAGGCCCTAGCCGAAAGAGTAGCAGAAGTGTAAACTTTTTTTACCCCATCTCTCTAAGGCCCTAGATTCCCTTTCAGAGGGAGGGTTTTGGCAGAGGTAGCTGCTACAGCCTTGGGTCCTTGGGAGATAGTTTCAGGATCTGCAAAAGGAGCCTTATACAAATGATAATGTGTGTCCGGAACCCTGTAGTACCTGTCGGGCTTAGCAGGGGCCGGAGGAAGAGAATCAGGAGCAGTACAAGAATCATTAAATGCATCATCCACAACAGTAAGTACTGGAGGAATGGCTAAAGGCCTATGCTGTGGCAAATGCAAAAAGGTCCTAAGCCTTTTCCTAGAGTCTGAAAAATCCTGGCCCTGCCATTGGAATTGTTCCCTCATAGCATGCAAGGTTTCCCCAAAAGAAAATTCCTCAGGCGGAGAGGCAGAGGGAATGGAGTCTTCTGCATCAGAGTCCTCATAAGGAGAATAAGGGCCCTCTGGAGGGTTTGTATTATTTGAATCATCAGAGGAGTAATCTGAAGAAACTGGCTCAGGGGGCTCTGCTCTAGGCCTCTTCTCTGGAGGTGGGTGAGAGGCCCTGTCAGGGTGAGGTTGGGATCCCCGGATCAAAGAAATGAGATCCTCTGCTAGACTAAGCATTTGAGAACTAGAGCTAGGCCTGTGAGGGGGGTCTTAGCAGGCACAGTTTTGGTAGATTTTGCTGCTTTAGCCCTAGCAAAAGCCTTAATCGACATGGATGAAGGGGGCCTAGCAGCTCCACGTGCAGGAGTAGATATATCTAAAGGTATAGTATCAGATAAATCCTGTGAACCTGCAAGAGCAGGTGGGATTTCAGTAGCAGATTCAGCCATGCTGGATGAGGCCTCGGTAGGAGGCAAGCTTTCGGCCGAAGGAAGAACCGTGGACTCGGTTTCAGCCGAAACCGAGATACTCGCGGTTGACTTAACCGCGAGCGTCGGTCCTTTTCCTTGCGCTTTTTAGTTAATTGCGAAGTCGGAGTTTCCGACGGCATATTGTAAGCAAAAGCGGAGCCGAAAAACTCCTCAGCAAATTCCGACCGACATCTAAGCGTCCGTCGGTTGAAAGAAGCACAGGCTATACAAGCTGCTACATCGTGGTCTGGGCCTAAACAAGGTAGGCAGTAAGAGTGGAAATCTTTATGAGGTATTTGTTTCCCACAAGTTAAACAATTATTCACTTTTTCTGACATCGGCTGAGGCAAGAAAGTGTCCCCAACGGGGTACTTAGCTTTTTAGAAGTCTTCGGTAGTAGTAATCTCTGGTTCTGACCGACCGGCACTTGCGAACAGCTTCTGCTTCGGGCGCCACGCGGCAAGAAAGACTGAGGAAAATGGCATCGGCTGATACCTTTATACCCGAAGAACTGCAGCTATGACGTCTGGTGAAGTGCGACATCAGCCGAGGCCAGACCCAGACTTTGGAATCCAGCCGACCGAAGGGCTGCCTGACGACAGGACAACCCATTTGTAAGGACTGCAGATGCATCCTTGAAGGACATCTTCTTAATGTTAAGTTGTCATTCTCGCCTTTATTCTAGCTGGATTGGACAGCATCCCTAGCACCTTGGTCCTGGGTGGCTCAACGGAACAGACTCCTGAGTACGGTGGAACCAAAGTCAGCTCTATTTCTGGAGGCTATGTCAAGTTTGTAATGGGTAATAAAAGTATGTTGAGAAGCCCATGTAGCTGCTGCACAAATGGCATCTAATGGTAACCTTGCTTGAAAGGCTGTTGAGGTTGATAGTGCCCTGGTTGAATGAGCCTTAGGTCTTGAAGGAAGTTGTTTGTCTCAACTTGTAGACAAAGGTAATGATGGATGCTAACCATCTGGAAAGAGTTACCTTTGATACCGGAAGTCCTTTCCTTCAGCATAAGAGAGGAAGAGCTGTTCTGACTTTCTGAATTGTTTTGTCCTGTCTAGATAATACCGCAGTTGACGATGAACATCCAAGGAATGTAGTTTCTGTTCAGCCCTGTTTGAATAATTTGGGAAGAAAACAGGCAAGTCAATAGTGTGGTTCAGATTTGATTCAGACGAGACTTTTGGTAGGAAGGAAGGATTCTTTCTGAGAGCTACCCTGTCTTTATGAAAAACCAAATAAGGGGGACGAACAGACAAGGCCTGAAGTTCCAACACCCTTCTGGCAGATGTTATAGCCACCAAAAACAGAGTTTTCCAAGAGAAGCTTGAGGGAACAAGAAGCTGCAAGCTCAAAGGGAGGGAGAATTAATGAAGTTAACACTAAATTTAGATCCCATTGTGGAGGAGGATCCTTAATGGGAGGTCTGAGCAAGAAGAGGCCCTTGAGGAAAGCTTTACAGAGCTTATGTGACATAATATTGGTTTCCGAGAGCCCTACATGAAAATTGGCAATGGCCACTAGTTGTACTCTGATAGTGGCCGACGACGACCCTGAATGAAAAAGCTCCGCTAGAAAATCTAGAACTTTATGAATTGGTGCATTAAAAGGATCTAAGGACCTAGCTTCTGCCCAGAACGAAAAACGCTTCCATTTACTCGCATAAGTCTTCCTAGTATTGGACTTATGGGAGGCAAGAATATCACGGACAGGAACAGAAATAAAGGGAAGCCTGGCTAAGGTTGGAAGTGGAGCAACCAAGCTGTGAGGTTGAGGGAGTGAAGAGACTGGTGCAGATCGTCAGATGGGTCAAAAGGTCTGGAAATGGTTCCAGATGCCAGGGCTGTTCCAGTAGATGACGGGTGCAGGAACGGAAACCATACTTGTCGAGGCTAGTACGGGGCAATGAGGATCATTTTGGATCTCAATGCGGTTGCTTTCTGAATTAATTGCGGAATCAACGTAAAGGGGGGAAAAGCGTATAGAAGACCCCGAGGCCAATCGTGGACAAGAGCGTCTCTGGGGGGATGGCCTGGTAGAGGGAAGAGTGTGAAGAAGTCGAGGCACTTGCTGTTTTGAGGTGTTGCGAAAAGGTCGCAGCAAGGCTGGCCCCACTTCTGGAAAATTCTCTCTGCTACCGCTTGATTTAGAGACCACTCGTGAGGCATGAGAATTGTTCTGCTCAGTCTGTCCGCTATGACGTTGGACCTCCCGGGGATGTGCGTTGCTATCAGAAACCGCTGAGAGGAGATCGCCCACTGCCAAAGTCTGAGTGCTTCTCGACATAGGGGGTAGGACTTTGTTACGCCCTGTTTGTTTATGCACCACATTACAGACATATTGTCTGTTTGAACTGCTATAGTTCCCGTGGGAAGAGAGTCCTGAAGGGCTTGCAACGATAAAAGCACTGCTCTCATCTCCAGGACATTTATGTGCAGGTGGCATTCTAATTGTTGCCATGTACCCTGGACAGTCCTGCCCTGATAGTGCCCCCCTGACCCGATCAGGGAGGCATCCGTTGTCACCATGGCAACTGGAGGGGGAAGAACAAAGGGTCTGCCCTGAAGAAGTTGAGGGGAGACCATCCACCAGGAGAGGTGTTTTTTTGCAAGTTGAGGTTATCAAAATGTAGTGAGTCATTAGGAGCCATTGAAAGGACCACTGAGAAAAAAGCATCCACTGGAGAATTCCCATGTGGAAGCGGGCTAAGGGGAGAAGGAGAATCGCCGCTGCCATGAGGCCTAATGTTTTCGGTACTAACTTGACTTGAATTCTGTTGGACTGAAACAGAAACTGAACATTCTGCCATATGTCTGTCACTCTCTGAGGTGGTAATATTGCAGACATTATTGTGGTGTTTAACACGGCGCCTATGAAGTTTATACATTGACAAGGCGACAAGGAGGATTTTGTGAAATTTATGGAAATACTTAGTTTGTTGCTAATGCGAATGGTGTAATCCCTGGCTATGATAAGATGCTGCTTGGTGGTAGCGGTAATGAGCCAGTCATCTAAATATGGAAACACCTGGAATCCTTTTTGTCTCAGATGAGCCATGACCACTGCCAAAGATTTGGTGAACACCCGGGGGGCTGTGGTGAGACCAAAGGGCAGGGCTTTGAATTGGTAATGACTGGCTCCCAGCCGGAAGTGGAGAAACCTCCTGGAGCGCCTGTGTATCTTTACATGATAGTACGCGTCCTGAAGGTCTAACGAGCACATCCAGTTGTCTCTGCCCAAGAAGGGCAGAATGGACTGCAGCGTTACCATCCGAAATTTTGTCTTCTGCACAGACTTGTTCAGTCTGCTGAGGTCCAAAATGGGTCTCCAGTCTCCTGTCTTTTTTGGTACCAAAAAGAACCTGGAGTAAATTCCGGATCCTAGCTGGTCTGCTGGGACTGCCTGGATGACTCTTTTTTCTAACAGCTTTTTTACCTCTAGCTGTGCCTGACCCCTTTGTGCGGGTGGTACGTCTGGGAGGCGTCTTGGCGATTGGATCGGAGGGGAAATGAAGGGGATTTTGTAACCCTCGGATATGATCAACTGTACCCATCTGTCTTGAGAGAGGGATTGCCAGGCTTCCGGGTATAGAGATAATCTTCCCCCGACTGCCTCCGAAGGTGGACAGTCGGGCAGCTTCTCAGGGATGCTTAAAGGGTTGGTCAGGTAAGGATTCCCTGGAACCCTGGTTCTGTGGACCCCCTCTGCCCCGGGGTGGCGTCTATTATTGTTCCCCCCTCTGCCTCTGGGGGGAAGTTCACCACGGTGTGGCAGGTGCGACTCCCTGTGGTATGCGGAACCACATCTTTCCACCCTTCTGACCTTTAGGGTATGGTCTAGAGGGTGTGGAAAAGTGGACTCCCACGGCAGAGAGAGTCTTACCATCTTGCTCGCACCTGGTAAGGGTAGTCTTCACCTGAGGTCCAAACAACTCTGAACCATCAAAGGGGGTGCTGGTGAAGGACGCTTTGAAGGGATCAGCAAAATTACAGAGTCGCATCCAGGCATGACGTCTCAATGCAACACCTGTGCCTGCGACCCTACTCGCTCCATCGGCTGCATAAGAGATAAGCCGCATGGAGGAGTTGGCAATGGAATTCAGGGTAGCCATCTGGGAGTTAATCTTGTCCTGATACACCGCAGCAGAAGGATCCTGTATGGTTTCACCCAGTTCTTTGAGCAAATTTCTCTGAAGGCGGGTGAAATGACATAAATAGTTCAGCGACCACATGGCAAAGGTCGCTGAAGCAAATGTCTGCTTCCCGTACCTGTTCATAGTCCTAGAGTCTTTGTTAGGAGGATGAACAGGTACAGAAGGATCAGCTAATTCCTTCTTAGTGGCGGCTGCTAACACCACAGCATCTACCGAGACACCCTTGGTCAGAAATGGTTTGTCTACCAGAGCAGAAATAAATTTAGAAGGCCTCCTAGGGGTAGGTTCCATCGAGTCAGGAGGTGCCCATGCCTTTCTGGACACTACTTCCATCAGTGGGTCAAAAGGAGGGGACACACCCAGGAGGTGGAAGGGCGAGACCCAAAAGAGTCAAGGTAAACCAACTCGTCCTCGGAGGGTTTAAGGGGGGAAATCTAACCTTTTACCTAAAAAACTACACAAAAAGTTCTTAACTGACCTGAGCCGATAAAAACGCAACCTCGCAGCGAAGCGGCAAACGAGATCTGGGGAGTTAGCGCATGGTATTGTGGGATATAGGGCTGCCTTGAGCCGGTAAAAATAGCTCTCGAGCTATAGTATAGGCCGATTCGGAGCCGAAGATCGGCTCCGAACCCATCCAGCAAGAATGAAGGCGAGAATGACAACTTAACATCTTTCATTACTGAATAAAGGATTATCTTTTATTCCCGCAGCACCTTCAAAACTGAGTGATGTTATTTTAAGTTTTAAACTTTTTGCGAGAAATATTATGTTGAAACATATTTATACCAAAACCTCTGATGCTATGTTTGATATCTTCAAGAAATCCAGCACTTTTATACTGCAAACTAATGCCACCACTGAAATATTTCTTAAAGTTCATGAAATAGAGCTTTTCAAGGAACTAAATGAATGACACCAATACCACTTTCATAATTTAACTCGTGAAGAAAGATAGGCACTTAAAGATCTGCAGAACAACAGATGCATACAAATTCAGCCAGCTGACAAAGGCAGTGCAATTGCTGCAATGGATAAAAAAGACTATACTGAAAGGATGTGTTTGCTGTTGGGTCATAGAGACACATACTGTAATATCACAAACATGGATATTAAAAGAATAATTACATCTGTTCATGATAATGAGTTATAATATGCTCATGAACACAATGATTACAGAAGACATGTATGAGTATTTCTTCATTTATGAACCTTTAATCCCTGTCATTAATGGATTGCCTAAGGTACACAAGAACCAGCATGATCCTCCCATGCACCCCATTGTTGCTGGCAATGGCTGGGTTACAGAGCTATTTGTCCATCTTTGTTGAACAGAAATTTACACCTGTACTAAATCTAGTACCTTCTGTATTGAGTGACACTCTGCAGTTCTTAGACTCTCGATTTCAATGTGTGGATAGTTTGGAAGGGGCTTGGCATTTTGTATGGTAACTTTGAATGTACAGAGTTTGTTTACTGTGATTCTGACTGAATATGGTACTGAATCAGTGAGAGCCAATCTTGTTGAAAGAAGTGGAAATGACAACAATATGATCACTGCAATTTGGAAGATGCTCGAACTAATGCATTTGTTTTCAATGACGAGATATATTTACAAAAACTGGGTGTAGCCATGGGCATTCCATGTGCCAATCTTGTCTTGGCCAAATGGGAAGAGGCATACGTTTTAAATGGAAATATGTTTTTTCAGCAATATCTTATACTAGAAGCGCTTTGTGGACGATATATATATTTTTTTACTATGGAATTTTATTACATATTTAGAATGACATTTCTCAAATTTATGATGAATGAATGTTCTTCTAACACAGATATCTTAGATGTTCGACTATACATCAGTGATGGTGGCTTTATCAGTACAGGATTGTTTCGGAAAGAAACTTGGAAAAATAAGTTATTACATCGCATGAATGTGCATCCAGGCAGTTTTTAAGGACTTCTCGACTATATACTCAAGAAAGTGAATTTATAAAAGCCTCAGAAAATCTAATGGATGAGTTTTGAATGAGAGGCTATAAAAAAGAATGAGACAGAAAAATCATCCACAGAAGCAAAGAGTCTGAGAATGATGAAAATTAAAGACCTTATTTTTCCAACAAGGGCAAGAATGTCTCAAGACCTCCAGTGTTGAAAACATCAAAAGATCAACAAACTAAGTTAACATTTACCTATTCAAGTGATGTTAACTACATCTGCAATACTGTTAGGAAGAACTGGATGATTCTCACTTCAGATGACAATATTAAGATAATAGTTGGTGAACAACCTCGTTTTGGTTTTAGAAATAATGCTTGTCTTAAGAAACAGCTTTATCGTTCAAAAGTGAATACTGCCTCAAGATCAAATTGAGTTGGTACCTTTGCATGCTGTTTTTGTAAAGCATGCAAATATATTTTGAGTAATAACTCCTTTGTGCAGCCTGTATCTGGCAGAAAGTAAACACTAAATTTATATGCGGACTGTAAAATTAAAAACATAGTCTACTTTGCCACTTGTAATAAATGCTCTAGTTTTTAAGTTGGCAAGACCAACAGAGTTTTAAGGAGCGGATCTTGCAACATATGAGTGATATCAGATATGGGGAAATGAAAACTGTGCTTGCCAAACATTCTATTGCACGTTGATTGTGGTTTTAGCGATATGGTGCTCCAGATTATCGAACAAAATATATGAGGCGGTGATTTTACCAATAAAACAGAGGTAGCAGAAGTGAATTGGATTGTTACCTTACAAGCAGGTAAATTTCTGGGATTAAATGGGAATGTTCCTCTTAGACCTGCCCTGAAGGGCATAGGCTTCTTCAATGATCTGATTGGGCAACTACCTTCATGTTGGTCCTATGCATGAAAAGGGTGTATATTTCCGATGTTTTGATGATTTTATTGGTTTATTTGCTATTGGTCCACATTTTTATATGAGAATGGACGTAGATTTTCTTGAATTGATTTGTCACCATTTGCTGAATGAAAAAAGGGCTGTGGGCTTTCTTGATATGTTCATTGGTTGATTATACATTTTTAAATATAAGACTGAGCTGTTTCTATTAGATCTGATGAAGCATTTAATAAATGAAAGTGCTTATCCTTGTTTATTATTTTATTTGTATTAAAGTTTATGATTTTAGCCGTTCCGGTCTGACTGTATTTTTTCATTATTATCTGCGACGTGCAGTGCTGACTCTTAGTTGCTGCTATTGTATTACTGTTCTTTTCCTTAGAAAAGGAGAAAAGAAAGCTCAGGCTGGGAAGAATTCTACAGTTTTTCAGCAAAAAGTAGTTCAAGTTTCACCTTTGGTACTGGAGATGGCTACCGGTAGTTTAGCGAAAAAAAATTAATCAAATACTTGAAATCTATTTTTACACTTTTGTCTGTCTTCTGAGTTATTTTAACATCTCTAAATCATTCTGACTGCTTCTTAAAGAATTTTACTATGTTTTCTGCAAAATGGCTGTCAATGGGGCTTGACATAACAACGTGCTCTTATTTTTCCTCAAGCCTTTCTCTTTCCCATAATCCATTTCAAGTCTACTTTATATGAATCATGCTAGACATAAGGAAGTTGTGGGATTTTCCCATTCCATTAACATATAATGAGATTGTTGCCAGTCACTGTCATCCTATACACTGTATGTAATAGGACTGCTTCTTTTATTTCTTGAATGGCCCTTGTGGGTGTGTCTCAGGACTTTTTTACAGTATACTGAGGAATTATACAGCTACAACCAAAACAATTGCTAAACGGCAGACCTTTGTTCAAAGTATCTTTAAGTAGTCCAAGATGAATAGACAGTCCCTCCCCCCTATGTCATGCAGGTGTAGACAGATAACTTCTCATACAAGTTGCAGAGGAAATCTTAAAAAAAGTGAGTGGTCCTTCCCTTGGTTCTATATTGAATCAGCGAAAGCTGATTTATCAACCCTATTTAAGCAAAAGCTTACAATCCAGAACACTCGGAACAGCAATTTTTTTCCCCCAGGCAAAAAAAAAATCGCTGTTCCACAAAAAACAACAACAAAAAACAAACAAAAAAAAAAACCCCTTTAAACAGTATATAATGTGGGGCCCGATGTGGGGGGCTGTGCCCACCACACCCCCCCTACTTAAATATACCAACTCCGAGATCACACCACAGTGGAGGAAATGGCAAACTCCCAAAACCAGCCCAGTGATTTTTTTCCCTGGGAAAAAAATCGCTGTTCCGGGTGTTCGGGATTATAAGCTTTCGCTTACATAGGGTTAATGAATCAGCGTTCACACTTTTTTAAGCATTCACTGATCCAATATAGACCCTTTCCCTTTGATACCACAGTGAGGAAATGAAAGTTTTATAAGGTACAAGCAGGTTTCAGGTACCTACACAGTACTGGAATCATATTGTAGAGATAAAAGCAACCTAAGAGTTGAGTTAAACTGTAGGAAATGGTGTTTTCCTTTAAAATAAAGATGACACTGAAGGAGCATTATCCAATAAAATAGCAGAAGGATGGAAAAAAAGAAGGTTTAACTAGGTATTCAGATGAACTGATAAAATTACAAAAATTGGAGGCAGAAATGAAGAAGAGAGTATGAGACTTCTCAAGAACAGCTGTTTCAAAAGTCAGAAGTCAAGGTGTGCAGAAAAAAACTTGAGACTTTCTGCTGAATAAAAGAAACTAGAAAAAAAAGACTGTACTATTTTATGAAAGTACAAACAAGATATCTGAGTAGTGTTCCACAAGAGTATTTGTTAATTCAGAGCACATTGCGTCTATACTCCAAACCGGGCCATGAGAAAACAGCCATGACCTATAAGGATACCATCATACCAGCAGAAAGGGTAGCTCCTGACAAAAGTGTGACAGTACAACAGAGGGAACAATAGCTCTGACCATAATGGCTTTGCTATCCATATTATCTTGGAACACAACTGGCCACACAGGTAGAGGCAAAAAGGAGAGAACTGAATTATATTAAGAAATGCAGAGTGCAAACAGAAAAAAACGGCAAAAGACACATTTGGAAAGAAATGAGTATGTGCATTTAACAAAGAAAGGATTTCAGGATGGATATTCAGGAGATTATTAGGGAAAAAGGAAAATGGCAGTAATAATACTGATTAATACAGGGGCACCAATAGTGACAGAACAGGGAAAAAAGACAATAATGGTAGACTTGAGGTAATAAGGGGTTATTGGCAAGGGTGGAAGATTATACTTGCAACATTACAAAGACATGCGTTTGCAGCATTTCTCCCAGGGCCTCTGCTGAAAATTGGCTTGTTCCAGGTTTGACTTTTCCTGGTGAACAAATGTTAAAATAAATACATTTATATTCTATGAACAACCACTATTATGGAGCTGAATAAAATTCTGGGAGAGATAATCAAATTTCAGCAGGGAATATTACTTATAGGTGGGGACTGGAACTTAATGTGCAATAGTGCAGATGTATTCGGGGGACCAAGAAGGGAAAATATAACAAAAGGGGTTAATTTCTTAAGAAATATATGAAAATATTTGGTATGGAAGACTTGAATTCAGTAGCATTAAATCTGAAAGAATTTACACATTATACCCCAAGGTAAAATAACTGAGCTAGACTGGATATAAATATTTCACAAGAGCATGTCCATATAACTGAAAGCTTCAATAAACATCCAATTACTATTTCAGATACTGCACCAATAAAAACGAAGATAAAAATGGGTAATGAAATAAAAATGAGACACTGGTGCATGGGTAGTTGAAATTATTTTAAAGTTATTAGGGAACATACTAATTTCTTCAGAAGTGAAAGCTAGTGAGTGGGATAAAATGAAAATGGAGCTTAAAAACAGGTTAGAAATAAAACAGAAAGTGATACATTTAAGAAATAATATGAATCATTATGAGGGGCTGACAAAGGGGAATCTTGCAGAACAATAGGAGAAGCAACTGCAGAGTGCTAAAGACAAAATGATGGAGTATTTGGATGATATGCATGAGTTTAGAAATTAAGCACATGTTTTTTGATAAAAACTCCAGAGCATAAAAACTTTTAGCACAATGATGAAGTCATCAGAAAGTAAAAAGGGATGTCACCAAACTTGGGAGCCCATGACAAGATAAACAAATTGAGATCCTACAGATACTTAGGAAATTTTATGAAAATTTGTATAAAGCAGAGGAATATGGAAACCAAGAAAGACCACAAATGGAAGTATTTATGGAAGACTTAATTATGCCAGGGTTAGACGATTATGTGGCTCAACAACTTAGAGTTAAGATAGGAAAGGAGCTAAAAAACATGAAGTATAATCTATCTGCAGGGAAGTCTCCAGGAGATGGTACTCCTGTGGAAGTGTGGAAGTTAGGAGGGAAGAAAGTGATAAACATCTGGAAGATTTTAAAAAAGAAATGCACTCATTGAGATAAATAAACTGCTGGAAATAAAAACGAAATTGTATAACAGCAAACGCCAATGGAATAAAATAGTGCCAGGGGTTATAAAAAAAAAAGTTTACTCGCTTATAAAATTAAAAAGGTAAGTGCTTTCACATCTGCTTCACCATCTGGAAGATTTTGTTTAATAGTATTACAAAAGAAAGGGAAGCACCAACACCTTGGAAGAAAGCTGTCATGGCTGTATTGCCCAAAGAGGTTAAAAACCTGTCAAACCCAGGTTTGCGTAGACCTATTTCAATTTTAAACTCTGATTATGAAGTGTTTATGGCTATACTAACTAAAAGAATGGCAAAGTTGTTGCCAAAATTGACAGATCTGCTTTGATGTGGTTTTGTGGAGGGGAGGCAAATTAGAAGTTATGTACTCACCATAACGTTCCATCTGAGTAGGTGTATTCATTTGTCTGCAACCTGTGGGTTATGGATCCGATATCGGATCCGAACCGGCATGGTTTACCAGCTATGGATCCAAGCTCTCAGCTCCTCCCCTCACCCATAATGCCCTGCTCTACCCTCATGACCTCAGATCGAGTTTGCCAACAGCAAGAACACCCTGAAAAGGGTAACACATAATATGCAGGAAACTGAAAGGCCAGGGGGATAGGAGGGTGGGATGGTTGCAGACAAATGAATACACCTACTCAGATGGAACGTTATGGTGAGTACATAACTTCTAAATCTGAAGTAGGAGATTCATTTGTCTGCAACCTGTGGGACAGAGTCCCCAGCTACCTGAATCTTGGGCGCCATCATGGAAGGATATTCCGGAGCACCGCGGAGCCAAAGGATGCTCTACCCCTAGATGCAAGATCCAACTTGTAGTGGGAAATAAAAGTATGAGATGAAGCCCATGTGGCTGCTGCACAAATATCATCTAGAGGAATCCTAGCCTTAAAGGCTGCCGAGGTAGATACTGACCGGGTTGAATGGGCGTGTACACACTCCGGTGCGGGCCTTCCTGAAGCTTGATAAGCCAATAAGATACATTGTGAAATCCAGCGAGACAGGGAGACTTTAGAAATTGGCTTGCCCAAATTAAATTTAGCAAAGGAAATGAACAACTGGTCGGATTGCCTATGACCAGCCGTTCTGTTTAGATAAAATCTAAGTTGCCTGTGAACATCTAAGGAGTGAAGCTTGTATTCACCTTTGTTTTCATATTTAGGAAAGAAAACAGGGAGGTTAATGGATTGATTAATGTTTGCTTCAGAAGCTACTTTAGGAAGAAAGGACGGGTTGGTCCTGAGGTAAACACGGTCCGGATGAAAGACCAAGTAAGGAGGTTTAGCTGATAATGCTTGGAGCTCTGAAACTCTCTTGGCCGATGTAATGGCTACTAAAAAAGCCGTCTTGAAAGACAAGAATTTGAGATCTACCGTAGCCGCTGGTTCGAAGAGGGGGGCAGTCAAGGCCTGGAGAACTAAGGAAAGGTCCCAGGGAGGAACCGCTTGTTTTACAGGGGGCCTGAGAAGGAAAGTACCTTTAAGGAAAATTTTACACAACTTGGCTGACATGAGTGGACTAGAGTCATGACCAATGTGATAATGTGAAATTGCCGCCAGTTGTACTTTGACTGTGGAACTGCTGGCACCATCGTTAAAAAGAGTGGTTAAGAAATCAAGCACTGAAGGGAGAGGAACTGTGAAGGGATTCAGGCCTTGCCGCTCCGCCCACAAAGAAAACCGTTTCCACTTGCTGCGGTAGACTTTCCTAGTGGACGGTTTATGAGCTGCCACCAGGATCGCCTTAACAGGGGACGAAATACCGGGAGTCCTGATCAAGAGTGGAACTGGAGCAGTCAAGCGGTCAGCTTCAGGTTGTCCAAGTTCGGAGGAGATATGCAGGATGGATGAGATATCAGATCCGGAATGGGATCTAGAATCCAAGGAGGATTCACCGAGTGAGACCTTAGGAAGGGGAACCAGATCTGTCGAGGCCAAAACGGAGCAATGAGAATCATTCTGCAACCCACCCGAGAGGCTTTCTGAAGAACTTGGAGCATCAGAGGCAAGGGTGGATAAGCACACAGAAGACCGGGTGGCCAAGCATGCACCAGAGCGTCTCTTGGGGAACCTCCTGGAGGAGGTATCAGAGCGAAAAAACTGTCGCACTTGGTGTTTGAGGGAGAGGCAAAAAGATCGCATGAAGGAGTTCCCCACCATGCGAATATGCGTTCCGCTACTTGAAAATTGAGAGACCACTCGTAAGGGGTCAGAATGGTGCGACTGAGCTTGTCCGCCAGGATGTTGGACCGACCCGGAATGTGCGTTGCTATTAGAAAGCGGTTGGTGGAGATTGCCCATTCCCAAACTCTCATGGCTTCTCGACAAAGAGGGTAAAACCTCGTTCCCCCTTGCTTGTTGATGTACCAGACAACTGACATGTTGTCCGATTGAATCGCAATTGTTCCCAAGGGAAGAAAGTCCTGAAGTGCTAGCAACGCTAAGAGCACTGCTCTCATCTCTAGAACGTTGATATGCAGTAAGGTCTCTGAATCGTTCCACGTGCCTTGGACGGTCTGGCCCGCAAATGCCCCCCCCCCACCCGAGGCGGGAGGCGTCCGAGGTCACCGTGGCGAGAGGGGGAGAAGCACAAAATGGGCGGCCTCCGTGGAGATCTGGGGAGTGAAGCCACCACAGGAGGGACTGCTTGCAAGCCTTGCTGATCGCAATGGGATGATGCATAGGGAGAGCAAGGTATGACCACTGTACTAAGAGAGTCCACTGGAGGATGCGCATATTGAGCCTGGCAAGAGGAAGAAGTGCTATAGCAGACGCCATGGACCCTAGAGCCCTCAGGACCAACTCCGCCGGAACAGAACTTGAGTGGAGAATGGCCCGCACCTGGAGCTGCAGATTTTGAACTCTGTCCGCAGTGAGGAAGGCTTTTAAACTCCTTGTGTCTAACCTGGCCCCTATAAAATCTAAGAGCTGTGTGGGCGCCAGGTTGGATTTCTTTGTATTTATTGTAATGCCCAGATTGGGAGCAAGATGGAGAAAGGAGTCTCGCGCCAATAGTAGTAGATGCCTTGTTGGGGCGGTAAGGAGCCAATCGTCCAGGTAGGGGAAGACCTGCACCCCCTGAAGCCTCAGGTGGGCCGCTACCACTGCTAATACTTTGGTGAACACCCTGGGGGCTGTGGTGAGACCAAAGGGAAGGACCCGGAACTGGTAGTGACTGGCTCCCAGCCGGAAGAGGAGGAACCTCCTGGAGCGCCTGTCCATTAGGATGTGGTAGTACGCATCTTTGAGGTCTATGGAGCACATCCAGTGATTTTCTCCCAGAAGGGGGAGAATAGACTGCAGAGTGACCATTTGGAATTTTTCCTTGGGAACTGCCAGGTTCAAGAGAGAAAGGTCTAAAATTGGTCTTAGATCCCCCGTCTTTTTTGGCACTAAAAAGAACCTGGAGTAGGACCCTGATCCGATCTGGTCTGGGGTTACAGGCTGGATGGCTCTTTTCTTTAGCAGATGGCCAATTTCTGCCAAAGCGGCCTCCCGTTGACCGGGTGGAACGTCTGGGAGGGACTTCAACTTTGGTAAGTGACGAAAAGGGATGCGGTATCCTCTGGATATGATCTGGAGAACCCAGCGGTCTGATGTTATGGACTCCCATGCCGCTAGGTGCCCCAAAAAACGTCCCCCGACTGCCTCCAGAGTGGAGCAGCCGGGCAACCCCTCATGGTTGCTGCGCGGGCCGTTCAGAGAAGGGTTCTCTGGACCCGAAGTTCCTGGGAGCCCCTCTGCCTCTAGGGCGGCGTCCTCCCTGTCCTCCTCTGCCGCGGAAGGACTGGTTGTCCGGAGCAGGCTGGGATTGCTGCGACTTCCGGAACCACATCTTCTTCTGACCCTTTTGGTTCCTAGAATAGGGCCTCTGGGGTGCAGAGAAGCGGATTCTGACGGCAGACAGCGTCTTCCCGTCCTTCTCGCTCTGGGTCAAAGTGTCGCGAACGGTTTTGCCAAAGAGGGCAGAACCATCAAAGGGGGCGTTCGCAAATGACGCTTTGAAGGGCTCTGAGAAATCGCAATGACGGAGCCAGGCCTGCCATCTAGTGACTAAACCTGCCCCTGCGGCTCTAGCGGCGCCTTCCGTAGCATGGGAGAGTAGCCGCATAGAGGTATTGGTAACTGATCTAAGAGTGGCCATGCGGGTGGAGTGCAACACTTTGTCCTCCTCCGACATGGACTCTGGGGGAGATGCAGCGTATTCTTTAATGAGATCGCGCTGCATCCTAATAACGTGTGCCAGGTAGTTCAGCACCCTTACCGAGAAGGTCACTGAACTAAACATCCACTTCCCCAAGCGGTCCATCATCCGAGATTCCTTGCTCGGGGGATGGACTGAGGGACTCTCCTGAGCAAGTTCCCTCTTGGTGGCCGCCGCCGTCAACATGGCATCTACCGGAGGCCCCTTACTCCAATGGGCACGGTCAGACGGTGGACTGAGGATCCTGTCGGGCCTCTTAGGGATTGGCTCCACGGTATCCGGTTCCTTCCACGCCCTGGTGGTAATGAGGTCCACCAAGGGGTCGGCAGGAGGGGACACCCAAGAGGTAGACGGGCCCGCTTCAAATGCCTCCAAGAACACGGACTCGTCCGAGGAAGACTTGGGGGGCAGACCACCCCCCCTTATACGGAGCATTTCCATGATGTCTCCAAATGAGACATCCTCGGGGGGTGACCGTGGGGAGCCTTCCCCTTCCTCCAAATCCGTGTCTTCCGTGAGAGACTCGGGGGAGTCAATGTGCCTCCTTTTGCACGTATGCTTGCGAGGAACATCCTCTGGGGGGCTGTCAGAGGACTCCTCGCAAGCAGCAACTTGTTCCAGGGAAACAGCTTGGGGCACAGAAGCGGGCTGTCCCAAGGGCCGGATGGTGGAAGCCTGACCCAGTGCAGAGGGAGCGCGGGACGGAGCCGAAACAAGTGCCGTGGGTCCGGAAACCCTCAACAGGGCCCTCTCCACTACATCAAAGGCCGAAGGGGAGCCGACCTCGACCAAAGGATCCGACAATCGGCTCCCCCTCGGATCCGAAGAGTGGATCGGAGCCGGCGCGCGGATCGGAAGGGACAGTGCGCTCCGACACAGACGGCGCCGAAGGAGCACTGATCCCCCCGGATCCGAGGCTCGGATCCAGGCTCCGAGAGGTCGGATCCGATGCACTCGAGGGCAGGGTCGGATCCGTTACCAAGTACTATCTGCGCCGACCCACCCCCGGCTCGAAGCTGCTCGGCTCCAACTGCTCCGAACCCGGGTAGCGGGTCGGAGAAGGAGCAATTGGCTTGAAAAAGGGGGTCGAGCTCCCCCCCATGGGGGGGGAGGCAAGAGCACTCCCATCTGCATCTGGGCCTGGATGAACCTTCTCATCATCTGGTCCAGATCAGCATCCGATAGGCTGTACGTTGATCTCGACGAGGCTACCGAGGTAGGCCTTGAGTGCCTCCTCGATAGCCTCGACGGAGATCGGGTCTCCTCCTCCTCAGGTCCCGGTGAAAAACACACTGGAGACCAGAGCCGAGGAGGAGGAGATCCAGCCGACAATGGAGCCGGGGGAGAAGCCCGTTTGGCTGGCGGGGCCGAAACAGAGGTCTCGGCCCGCTGCTTATGGTGCTTCTCCCTCCGGTCCCTTTTTCTAGCATCCCTCTCCTCCGAACCAGAAGCGGGAGGTTGAGTCCCAGGAGGAGGAGGGGGAGCCGGAGAGGGAATAACCGTGGAGATGGTTACCCCCGAAGGAGCGGAGGTCGGAGCCGAGTCCGGCGGCAAAAGGCCCGCCAAAACAAGCTTGGACCTCTGCTCCTTCAATGCCCTGGGGTTGAACCCTGCACAAATGGAACATCCAGATGTGAGGTGTTCAACCCCCAGGCATCTAACACACTGAGTGTGGCCATCAGCTGGGGAAAGCTTATGGCCACACTCGGAGCATTTAGAGAAAATAGCCTTGGGCTGCTCAGACATCCCAAGCTAACAAATAAAAGTTACTATAACTAAGGTAAGTAACTAAAACAAAAATCACTCACAGGCCCAACACACACACTACGCTACCAGCGAGGGGAGGGATATAAATTTAAGATTAAACTCTAAAAAAAGTAATAATACAAAAAGGGAAACCTACACTTTCACACAAATTAACCAAAAAATATTTAAATTTTACAATTTAAACACTGAAACTATCACTTAGCTGGAGAGCTGGAAAAACAATCTGGTCACCAAGCGCGGCAAACGAGATCTGGGGTCATGAGGGTAGAGCAGGGCATTATGGGTGAGGGGAGGAGCTGAGAGCTTGGATCCATAGCTGGTAAACCATGCCGGTTCGGATCCGATATCGGATCCATAACCCACAGGTTGCAGACAAATGAATCTCCTACTTCAGATCATTTGTTAGCATTAATACAACAATGACGATGATGATCCAGACAGAAGCACAATGTAAGAAAGTATAGCTGGTGTTGGTGGGTACTGATGCAAAGAAAGCATCTGACAGAGTAAGATGGAATTTTATGAATAGGGCAATGGAAGTATTTGCACTCCCTGAAACAATAATATGGTTAATTAGAATGATACATGAAGGATCTGAGGCAAGATTTAAAGTTGGAGGGTTCCTCTCCAATAATTTGTGTTTGAACAGAGGAACCAGGCAAGCGTGTCTTCCTTCCCCTTCATTATTTGCTTAACATTTAGAGCCACTGTCAAAAAATAAGGGACTAATAATTTCAAGGATATAATTGGTACGGCAATCAAAGAAAAGATGGCTTTATTTGCAGATGATACTATTTTGTACTTGATAAATCCAGAGGAAAAAAAGACAGCTTGCTGTTGTGGTACATACTGAGACAATTTTTGTGATACAAAAATAAATGAAGATAAAACAAGGCTATAGCCATAATTTATGTACCTAAACACAAAGTGGTTCTGTAATACCCATATTCATGGGGAAACGATAAGATGAAGTATTTTGGAGTATGGATTAAAAAGGCTTCTGTTATGGCAGTTAAGGATATATGGGAGCAGGGTAAACAAAAGATAATACAAAAATTAGAAACTGGAAGCTCTTGTTTATAGATATGGATACTAAGACACAAGCAGTAAAAATGTTTTAGTCCCTTTAGTTTTATACACAGGTTAGGCATATTTTTATCATCCAGAGGAGAAGTTGTGGGGAACAATAAGGAGTTGGAGGAATTTGTCTGAGGGGGGAACAGCCCAAGAGTTATATGGGCCAAGCTGACCCCCCCCCCTCCCTAGATGAACAAAGTGGTTTAATATTATCTAATCTGAAGAGATATTTTATAGTTATACAGTTCAGGCTCATATATGTGTGTGTGTGTGTGTGTGTGTGTGTGTGTGTGTGTGTGTGTGTGTGTGTGTGTGTGTGTATATATATATATATATATATATATATATATATATACATATACACACACACACACACACACACAAATACATGTACACAGACAAACACATATCACTGAAAGCTCATTTAACTGAAACTCAGTTGCCTGTGCACAATTCACTGAAAGGTCATTCCGCTGAAAACTCATTTCGTTGAAAGTTATATATGGCCTTTTCCCCACTGTAGTGTGATCCTAGAGTTAGTATATAAAGTAAGGGGGGTGTGGGGGGAATAACCCCCCCAACATACTTTGGTTATATATTGTCTTCTGGAAAGAGTTATTCATTGGAAATACACACATCTATGGTTTTAAACATTTAAAATAAAACACACACACACACTCCAAAGGCTATAATTCAAAGTGGAAAAGGATGATGATGAAGTGGGGGGAAGAGTTCAGGAAGTAAGGAGAGAGTGGAATTTTGGATGCAAATTCTTAAAGAAAATAACAACCATACTGAATATTATATTTATAAAATTACAGAAATATTCCAAGAACTAAGCCAACACAGAAATGCGGAAGGAGATTTTGACAATACAGATGACTGCAAGTAGGGGCAACAGGAGGCTAGAATTTCTTGGAGAAAACATTCAAAGGAGCCAAGGTTTTGGTGGCAACTAGCTACAGATGTAAAGGTAATAAAGTAGGATAAGGCTAGGTAGTAGTCTGAACTGCAGGTTAGAGACTGCCTTCCCTACCATGGATTGCTTTCAGAGTATAGGCACAAAGAAAGTGACAGGGGAGTCCTAAGTGAAAGACCTGCTTTGGTCATGGTTTTACTCAAATCTAGAATAAATGTTGCTGTTAAAAAAGGGATAATTAGTAAGACATATACAATACTGCATGATAACTATAATAATCAATCACAGGATGTTAAATGAAATTGGGAAGAGAGACTGGAAAAGCAATTTATAACCCAACACCGGGAGTATGGTATGTATGCATGGCTCCCAAGTATGCAACAAAGTCCAGAAGGTTTAGGATGTTTGCTGCAAAGTCATTGTCCATGCTGGTGTGAACGACCTGAGACGTACCTCCTTGGACTACATGAAAAGAGACATTGAGGAGCTCTCTGATTATGTAGCCCAGGCAGGTATGACCCTGACCTTGAGCAGTATCCTACCTTCACCAAGAATGATGCCACAATACAGAGATAAGATGATCAGCTTTAACAATTGGCTTAAACTCTGGTGTCATTCAAAGGGGATCCAATGTCTGTCTGCCTGGGATGACATGCTGGACAAGCCACGCTGCTTCGCAAGGGACGGCTTGCACCTGTCACCACTGGGATTCCGGATATTGGCAAAGGCTCTTGCCACACCCATACTGCCTTTTTTAGGCAAGGCTCAAATTCTAAACCTACCACCCTAGAACACAAAAAAGGAAAAAAACTAAGGGTAATGCTGCTCAATGCCAGAAGTCTCAATCTCAAAATGCACGCACTCGAGGCCCTTCTCAGTATGGAGAACATCGATGTCTGTGCTGTGACAGAAACCTGGTTCAAGGCTCCTGAGAGCACCCCAGCACTATCAGGTTTTACCTCATATCATGCGTTCCGGCCCCAAAATCCGGACAATACCAAGAAAGGAGGGGGTATCCATATTCATCAAGGACACCCACACCTCAAGGTTGGTGGCAACGACGATGCATCGGAGACCATCCAGGTGCAATTAACCATAGGCAAGACTGCTCTGCAAATTGTAGCATGTTACAGGCCACCCTCACAAACTCAGGAACCTCACATGGCTTTCCTGAAAACACTGGAGGGATAAATGTATCTCCAAACACCATCATACTAGGTGACTTCAATTACCCTAATATAGACTGGGAACACTACTCAAGCCCAAACACCCTAGCCCAAAAGTTCCTGGAATTCATAAACTCAAATGCCATGGAACAACTAGTCACCATCCCCACAAGAGGAGAAAACATACTTGATCTCAGCATCACGAACATGGGAGCACAATGTTCAACACCGAAGTATACCCTCACTGGTGAGATCAGATCACAACTAATCTCGCTGGAGGTCCTCATCCCACCCCCACCTGAAATAAAAAGACCACAGTAAAGAACTTCTCGAAGCCGACTTCACACTTCTAAAGACTAGTGTGGTCTCCTTTAAGGCCCCGAGCCGCGGAAAACAGTACTCAAGCCGCTGAATCACTTACAAATGCCTTCTACCAGCACCTGCAGGACTGCATGGATAAGGCAATCCCAAGCAAAACAAAGACTCTTTGTACCAAAGGCAAGCGTCCAGTCTGGTGGACCCCATCCATAAACAAACTCTACAACAAAAGGAAGAAGCTACTACAAGATAGAGCAAAATCCTTAAAAGGTAAGACACCTTTGATCACTATAAGTAAAAAACTAAGAGCTCTCATAAAATCATCCAAAGCAAATTTTGAGAGAAAAATAGCTAAAGACTCAAAAGACAATCATAAGGCCTTCTTTAGCTATGTTAGAAACCTGGGAGGAAACTCCAAGATATGCTCAGAACTAGTTCAAAATGATGTGAAGATCACTGATCCTACAGACACTGCCAACATACTGGCTGACAGGTTCAGTGCAAACTTCTCCCCTCCCCAAAAGGAGAGATATCTATACCAAATGATTGCAGCCCCCCAAACATCTCTAACGCCCAAGTGAGAACTGCTCTCTCCAAAGCAAAAAACACAGCATCCATGGGACCTGATGGTGTCCCCAGCTGTGTGCTCCACGAACTCAACGAGGAATTAAACCCACAGCTAGGACAGCTGTTTAATCATAGTCTCACCTCTGGATACGCACTCCAGGAGTGGCGCACTGCAACTGTGGTCCCACTTCACAAAGGCGGTGCCTCCACCGACCCTGGAAATTACCGGCCCATTAGCTTGACAAGCCTTATCTGCAAGGCCATGGAGAGGATCATAATGGATCTCATAAATAAAGACATAGGGAATTTGCAGACTTTGGATCCAACCCAGTTTGGCTTTGTCAAAGGCAGATCATGCCTTTTAAACTTGGTTGACTTTTTCGAAACAGTCACCAAAGCCATTGATGAGGGAAAGGCAGTACATACAGCCTACCTCGATCTGGCGAAGGCCTTCGATACAATACCCCACTCGGGTATCATTGAAAAACTCATCAGCTTAAATGTTAACCCATACATCACAAGATGGGTTGCAAACTGGCTGAGTGACAGAACCCACAGGGTCAGAGTTGCTGGCGCCATGTCAGACTCAAAGCCTGTCACAAGTGGTGTCCCACAGGGCTCAGTCCTGTGCCCACTCTTATTTGGCATCTACTTTTCCGAAGTACAAGCAAACACAGGAGGGTTATGGCTGACAAAGTTTGCAGATGACTGCAAACTGGGTGCCGTAGTCGAAAACACATCTGACACAGATATCCTTCAGAAGGGTCTCACAGAAACGGATAACTGGTGCCAGAGCCATGGCCTAAAGTTAAATGCCAAAAAATGCAGTCATACCCTTCGGGAAAAACAAGGTTACCCCTAGCTACCATATAGGTGGCAATCCACTGAGCACAGAAGAAGTTATCAGGGACCTGGGGACCCAGGTTAACAGTAGCCTGTCATTCGACACCCATGTAGCTAAAGTAGTTAGGAAGACCTTCTACATTGCCCACCTTATCATGAAGGGATTCACATCTAGATCAAGGGAGGTCATAGTCTCCCTATACTCATCACTCATCAGACCAATGATTGAGTACAATGTCCCATTCAGAATGTATCTGACCCGACACTTGCAGCAGCTGGAGAGGCCACAAAAGTTCCTCACCAAAAGGATAAAGGGTCTCAAAAATCTGTCCTATGCTGCCCGACTGAAAGAACTCCAGCTCTATTCAGTCGCCACCGCTTGCTCAGAGGTGACCTGTGCCTGACATACAAGGCCATGTCAAACCCAGATTTGATGAATATGCTTCACCTCAAAAAATCTAGATCCGTCAGAGCCACAAGGGCGGGAGACTTAAACCTCGACACGGCTATTAATAGGACGTGCTGGAGGGATAGATTCATCACCCAAAGATTCCCTATGCTGTGGAACAAAATCCCGGTATATGTGAGGCAGAGCACCTCGCTGGCCTTGTTCAAGAGAAATCTTGACCAATGGATGGGAGATCGCAGATATACCCCAGGGATTACCTCAGTGTCACTGCTCGACAGAGGCACAGCAAAATAATGGGTATAGTTCCCCATACTAAAGGGGTGGCGTAAGCCACAAAACTATGGCTAGGCTTGTAAATGCCCTCGGGCAGATAGCCTAGTATGAACCTATGAACCTATAAGTATTTCCACAGCTATTTTTATACCCCAAGCACACTTCAACTAATATTTCACCAGGTACACAGCAAACGTTGGAGGTGTGATGAGGAAGAAAGAGGTAACTGGGAACATATTTTTTGGAAGTGTAATGATCTGGAAGATTTTGCAGATTTTCTATGGAATAACACATCAAGAAAATACTGGGGAAACAAAAGGTTGTGACTAAAATTATTCTTTTGAGCTTTGAGCTACAACACAGGATCTGAATTGCCTAGGCATAGTAAGGCCTTATTAAAGGAAAACTCCACCCTAGAACTAAAAAACCTTTTATTTACTCTATCTTTGTTTCCTGACCTATTTTAACACCTCAAAATCACTCTAAGTCCTTTATTTGTAATTTTAGCCTGTTTTCCACAACATGGCTACCAATGGGGCTTGATGTATCAACGTGATCTTGTACTCCCTCAAGCCTTTCTCTTTCCCATAGCACTTTGTATGACAAATGCCAGACAAAAGGAAGTAACTTTGCATGCCCATGCCACTGACATATAAAGGGATTTGGGAGGGTCATTGTTATTTTCTTTACCTTCTGTAAAAGGACTGCTTCTTTTCTTTCATTAATCACCCTCATTTATGTTTGGCTCAGACCTTGTTTTACTCTATACTTAGACGTTAACCAGCCACAGCCAGAAAAGTAACTAAACTGCAGGCCTTTGTTCAGGGTTTTCTTTTGTAGTCTGAGGAATTGATTCTGCAAGGTTCTCTCAGTGCAGAGGCTGTTTTAACACCTCTGCAGTACTGTGGGGGAGGAGACTCTCAATTTATCTTGAACTACAAAAGAAAATATTGAAGAAAGACCTGCAATTTAGTTACTTTTCTGGCTGAAGCTGGATGACTTCTAAGTATAGTGTAAATCAAGGTCTGAGCCAAACATAAATGAGGGTGATTAGAGACAGAAAAGAATCAGTCCTTTTACAGAAGGCAAAGAAAATAACAGCGACCCTCCCAAATCCCATTATATGTCAATGGCATGGGAATTCAGTTACTTCCTTATGTCTGGCACGAGTCATAAAAAGTATTACGGGAAAGAGAAAGTCTCGAGGGAGTACAAGATCATGTTAATACATCAAGCCCCATTGGTAGCCATGTTGTGGAAAAATGGCTAAAATTACAAATAAAGCACTTAGAGTGATTTTGAGGTGCTAAAATATGTCGGGAAACAACAATGGAGTGAAAAAATGAGAAGTTATGTACCTACCATAACGTTCCATGTTCGTTGTCTTCTCTCGCCTTCTTTCTTGCTTGATGGGTTTGGAGCCGATCCTCGGCCCCGACTCGGCACTTGCTAAGCTCGAGAGTCACTTTTACCAGCTCGAGGCAGCCCCATATCCCATGATGCAAGGCGGTAAGTACCCAGATCTCATTTGATGATAAAAGGGCAATAGCACCTAGCATAGTAACTTCCCAAAGGAAGAAAGAAGGAGAGAAAAAAACCTGAAGGATGGTAGAAGGACCAGCTCTGTATGGTCTTCAGAAGTATAATTCCTTGTAGAAAGGTCTGTCCAGGCCTGGGGGAAGGAGGGAGGGTCGCAAGAAAGAAGGCGAGAGAAGACAACTAACATGGAACGTTATGGTAGGTACATAACTTCTCAATGTTAAGTTGTCAATCTCGCCTTCATTCTTGCTTGATGGGACCGCGTCCCTAGCACCTCTATCCTGGGTGGCTCAATGGAACAGACTCTTGAGAACTGTAGAGCCAAAACTGGCTCTGTCCCTGGAGGCCAAATCCAATTTGTAATGGGAAACAAATGTATGAGGAGTGGCCCAAGTGGCTGCTGCACAAATAGTGTCTAATGGAAGTCTAGCTTGAAAGGCTGTGGAAGTAGCTAAGCTTCTGGTTGAATGTGCTTTAGGTTTCGAGCACAGCTGTTTTCCCCTGAGCTGATAAATTTCAGATATGACAGAAGAAAGCCATCTAGACAAGGTCACTTTTGAGACAGGAAGGCCTTTCTTGTTATCAGCATAGGAAACAAAGAGTTGATCGGATTTCCTAAATTGTTTTGTTCTGTCCAAATAATATCTCAGTTGGCGATGGACATCAAGATAATGTAATTTTTGTTCAGATCTGTTTGAATAGTTTGGAAAAAATACAGGGAGATCAATAGATTGATTCAAATTAGTCTTTGAGGTGACCTTAGGCAAAAAGGTCGGATTAGTTCTCAATGATACTCTGTCTTTGTGGAAGACCAAATAGTGGGGGCGAACAGATAGAGCATGAAGTTCAGACACCCTCCTAGCCGATGTAATAGCAACCAGAAATAAAGTTTTCCATGAAAGAAATTTCAGGGAACAAGAAACAGCTGGCTCGAAGGGAGGAAGAATCCAGGATGTCAGCACTAAATTTAGGTCCCATTGAGGAGGAGGACTCCTGACTGGAGGCTTCAGGAGGAAAATTCTTTTCAAGAAGGCTCTACAAAGCCTGTGGGACATAATGTTGTGATCTGCGAACCCGACATGAAAGTTCGAGATAGCAGCCAACTGAACTTTGACTGTGGAAGAAGAGGAGCCCGCGTGAAAAATCTCCGCTAAGAAATCCAAAACTGCTTGAACTGGAGCAGTGAAGGGATCAATATTCTTGGCTTTAGCCCAATAAGAAATACGTTTCCATTTGCTAGTATAAATCCTCCTGGTAGAGGATTTTAAGGAAGCTACTATGATGTCTCTAACAGGGTTAGAGATCATAGGAAGCCTGGCTAAGGAAGGAAGTGGAGCAACCATGCTGTGAGGTTGAGAGAAGGGATAGACCGGTGCAGCTGACCGGATTGGTGAATCAGAAGATCTGGCACTGGGTCCAGATGCCACGGCTGCACCAAAAGGTGACGATGGAGGAACGGAAACCAAATTTGTCGAGGCCAATAAGGAGCAATGAGAATCAATTTGGCTCTCAAAACGGTTGCTTTCTGGATAACTTGAGGGATCAGAGGAAAGGGAGGAAAAGCATAAAGAAGTCCCTGGGGCCAATCCTGGGTCAGAGCGTCTCTGGGGGGATGGCCTGGCAGTGGGAAGAGAGAGAAAAAGTCTGGGCATTTGCTGTTTTGGGGAGTAGCAAAAAGATCGCAACATGGGCGACCCCATTCCAGAAAAATCTATTCCACTATAGATTGTTTGAGAGACCACTCGTGAGGCATGAGAATAGCTCTGCTCAATCTGTCCGCTAAAATGTTGGTTTTCCCAGGGATGTGCGTTGCTACCAGAAACCGATGAGAGGAGATTGCCCATTGCCAAAGTCTGAGCGCTTCTTGACACAAGGGGTAGGACTTGGTTCCGCCCTGTTTGTTGATATACCAAACTACAGACATGTTGTCTGTGTGGACTGCAATTGTCCCCAAGGGAAGAAAGTCGTTGAGGGCTTGCAACGTTAAAAGCACTGCTCTCATCTCTAGGACATTTATGTGCAGGTGGTATTCGAAAGGTTGCCACGTCCCATGAACCATCCTGCCCTGATAATGCCCCCCCCCACCCGATCTGGGAGGCATCCGTGGTGACAGTGGCTACCAGGGATGGGGGTACAAAGGGTCTGCCTTGGTGAATCTGGGGAGAAGTGATCCACCAAGCAAGATGATTCTTGCAAATCTGTGTCACCAGTATTTGGTGACGCACTGGAAGTTGTTGGTAAGACCACTGAGTGAACAACATCCACTGAAGAAGGCGCATATAGAAGCGAGCCAGGGGAAGAAGGGTAATGGCCGCAGCCATGAGGCCCAACACCTTTAGAACCATTCTGGCCTGTACCTTCTTGCTGGCTAGAATGATCCTGACGTGACTTTGAATGTCTGAGATTCTTTGATCTGTAAGGGTAGCTGACATCCGAACAGTGTTTAAGTTTGCGCCTATGAAAGTAATAGACTGGCAGGGCAATAAGGAGGATTTTGCGGAGTTGATCGAGATGCCCAATTGAGAGCAAAGATTTACTGTATAATCCCTGGCTTGAAGAAGCTGATGCCTGGTGGTGGCTGAAAGGAGCCAGTCATCGAGATACGGAAACACCTGGAATCCTTGACGTCTCAGGTGAGCCGTGACCACTGCCATACATTTGGTGAACACTCTGGGGGCTGTAGTGAGACCAAAGGGCAGGGCTCTGAATTGGAAATGACTGGACCCCAGCCGAAAGCGGAGAAACCTTCTGGAGCGTCTGTGAATTTTTATGTGATAGTACGCATCCTGAAGATCTATTGAGCACATCCAGTTGTCCTTCTGTAAGAAGGACAGAATTGACTGAAGTGTGACCATTCGGAATCTTGCCTTTCTCACAGACTTGTTGAGTCTGCTGAGATCCAATATTGGTCTCCAGTCTCCCGTCTTTTTGGGGACCAAAAAGAATCTTGAGTAGACTCCGGGCTCTGAATGATCTGTTGTAACTGGCTGAATGGCTCTTTTTTGCAGAAGTTTTAAAACTTCTAACTCTGCAATTTCCCTTAGACCGGGTGGTACATCTGGAAGGGAATTTGAGGGATAGAAAGGACTTCAAGTACTGAACATTGTAATAGAGATAAAAGAACTGAAAGAGAGATCTTTAGAAAAGGAAAGGTACAAATCCCATTCAAATAAATGGAATTTCTGGGAACAATGCATGCAAAATAAGGTTCAGGAGGAGGAGGAAGAGAGAGGTTTAAAGGAAACCTGGAATTAAGAAGTATATGTAATGCTGGACTTGTGACAATTATAAAGAAAGAAAATATATGTGATGTATAATTTATGCAAATGTAAAATATTAATATAATTTGTTTTTTCTCTTAATGTGTGAACCTATGTCTTAAGTAATAACTTAAAGGTGTTTAAAAACATCAGACACAACAGATCTTGTGGACAATGATTATTCACTGTACACCAGACAGAAGAAACCCAAGTTTATCCTAGTAATCAGGGAATGTAGAGAAGCAGAGGGGAGACTGAATCTGCTGTATCCAGTTGTTTTCATAATCTTCATTCCTGGAGGATCAGATGCATTTTTGAAGTAGAGCAGCCTTTCTATGAAATAAAGTTTATCCAACAAAGGGTGAATCAGCAAGCAGAAGAGGACTCTCCTTCTCATTCTTCTGATAAGAAAGCCCATAGAGATATTCCACCAATGAAACATTTTCCATTATTTCTAGGCAAAAAGCTTGAGCGGAAAAAATACAGGAGTTAACTAGAAAGAAATATAATTGTGTAAAATCTTACCATATTAATAGATATATTTCTCTTCACTGTTGCAGTATTCTTTACTATAGGGATGTCCCATCGAGGGCAGCTCGGCTTTCAGCCAGTATACCAAAGCCTTATGACCTTGTATGTACCGTACGGCACACACATGCACCCTGCACAGGATGTAGGGTATAAAACTGACAACAGATGCAGTTATCCAGAACCGAATTGCCCCAGTAGAGAATGGTCTCCATAGGACAAAGGAGTCCATGCACACTCAGAAAGAGAAAATGCATAAGATAAAGGGAGACCCTCAGCTAGAAGGGAATCCAAAAGAAAAAACTGGAACAAACTGGAGGGGGTTGGAGGGAAGGAGTGTATTCTGCACAGCGAAGAGGAGGACATCAACTGTTATGTTAAAATTTTACACAACTGTAATATGTCCTTCTATATCAATCACTGTTGCAATATTCTTTATTACAGGGAGAGTAGAAAAAAGCTCAAGAAATGGAATGAGAGGTGGAAGGCTGAGAACAGCCCTCCGCAAAACCATATAAAATGGTTCTAGCAATACCTACTCTGGCCCTAGAAACCATATCCAACTTATAATGCTTAGTAAAGGTATGCACTGAAGACCAAATAGCAGCTTCAAGGATGGAATTGGTGTTGAAACCCTTGAAGAAAGCACCAGAACAGGCAACAGCCCTAGTGGAATGAGGTCTAACAGAAGCAGACAAAGATTTGCTATGAAAAAAAAAAAGAAATGGCCTTAGATATCCATGAGGAGATGGGTTAGCTTATAAACAGCCAAACCCAATGTCCCTAGATGAAAGAAAACAAAAAGCTAGTCAGCCTTACGAATGGCTTTAGTTTTATCCAAACAGTACCCGAGCTGTCTGTGCAAATCCAAGGTATGCAAGACCCTCTCACTAGCAGATTGAGGAGAAGGGGAAAAAAAAGAAGGGAGTTGTACTGACTGAAGCAAGGACAACTCATTCGCTACTTGGGCATAAAAGGATTAGTGTGAATGGATAGCCTGTCCCTGTGAAAAGCCAAAAAAGAAGGAATGGCCATAAATACACCCTCTGAGCAGAAGTAATAGCCAGCAACAAAACAGAATTCCAGGTACAATGTTGGAAAGAAGTAGAATTTGCAGGCTCAAAAGGAGCCAGAGTCAATTTTTCCAAAATAAAATTAAGATTCCAAGGAGGAGGAATAGGTTTCCTTGGAGGCCTAAGATGCAGGACACCTTTAAGAAATTGTTTGATTTTAAAATTTGAAGCCAAGGGAGAATTCAAGGGTAGACTGGCAGAAATTACCAACAAATGGGCTGTCACAGAAGAATAGGTGAAGCCGCACTGAAGAAACTCACACAAACAAGACAGAACCAAAGGGACCCCACCACTGAAAAAGGATTCTGATTATGAGCATGGCATCACACAGAAAATCATTTCTGTTTGGGCATATAAGATTTTCTGGTTAAGGGTTTCCTTGCCTCTGGTAAAACCCTGAGCATGTCCTCAGAAAAAAAGGTGCTTGAACGGGATCAATACCCTGACACCCACCTGAGCAGCCAAGTGATCCATATTGTGCGGAACGCTCTGCATTTGTGATTATTCAGCCCACTGTTCAGCACTGAACAGTGGAGGCACCACTTTACAATTTTTGACTGGCTTGTATACCGGAATTACAGCCAACTGGCATCACAGTATACGAGCTAATCAAGTAATTGCTCCTGAGGCAAAGACAGCCAATTAGGAGGAATAAAATGTGGCCAAATTGTGTGCCATTACTAGTTTTAGTAGATCTCTAGTTATTTCACTAGAGTAAAATTTATATGGTCATCCATGTCTTTATAATATGCTGTCACTTATTCAGTTTGCTGAATGAATGCTTCCTGTCTGATTGCAGTTTGTGTTAACTTCTGCTGTTGCTGTATATTAAACTTCACAGGAGTTTTAATAGGCACTAGAACATATGCAATGTTGCAGATTTGTAGAGAAGGCTATTGAACAATGAAACTTTTTTTTTTATTTCTTTATAATTTAGTATGCATATGCTTCCTTGCTAATGCCACAAACTACAATGATAACTGTTGCTGCGTTCAGAACACTGTGTTATGGCAATGGAGTAACAAATGTATTTAGGGAAAGAGTTTTTACAGAACTGTACAGCAGTATGTAAATATATTTTGCTTATGACAAGGTGAACATTGTACACTCGTGCTCTTCCAGCAAGGCTAACAGTACAATGCGGCAATGGAGTAACAAATGTACTTAGGGAAAGAGTTTTTACAGAACTGTACAGCAGTATGTAAATATATTTTGCTTATGACAAGGTGAACATTGTACACTCGTGCTCTTCTAGCAAGGCTAACAGTACAATGCGGCAATGGAGTAACAAATGTACTTAGGGAAAGAGTTTTTACAGAACTGTAAAGCAGTATGTAAATATATTTTGCTTATGACAAGGTGAACATTGTACACTCGCACTCTTCTAGCAAGGCTAACAGTTCAATGCTTTTCCAAAAACCTTCCCCTATTTATGTATATTACTATTCTGTATACTTTTTGAGCCTTCACCCTCTTCAAGTATTACCTACAAGTGTTGTCATCTCAGTCTTTCACCTATTCAGCTGACCAGCTGCTCCCAGTATTAAAGTGCTATTATTAGGTAAGGTTTCTGCCTTTCCCCTAACCCCTTCCTGACTTTAACATGTTTTCATGCCAGGCTGCCTTCTCTCATTGCTGTTTGCTTTCCTTGATGTGTCAAAGTCTTCTGTTTGTGTCTCCTCTGCTTGCCTTTTAATTTGTTTACATTCCTCATCTGTTTTGTATTGATTTCTTCAATCTACCTACTGCACACACTGTAATCTAGGCTCCGAGTCCCTTTGTAAGTTTGCTTTCTATGATTCTTCTGTTTTTCTCTTGATATCCTTCTAATTATTTTTCTAATATGTGTTTCCCACCTTTGCTTTTTTTTTCTTGCTGTTTTTGTCTGTCCATCAAGTCAATTCTGTTATGATTCCTAACTTGTTATGCAGGTAATGTTAAGGTATGCTGTTATTTTGTGTCACTCTGCATTTTATCAATGGTTTCTCTTAACTTTATTGACATGTGCCACTTAATGAATTTTACTAATGCATAGCATTCACTAAGTACTTTAGCCAGAAAGCCTACTTAAACAAGGTCCCATGGAAATGGTGCATTTTCACAGAGTGCAAAAATAAGGTGTTCCACATTTTGACTATATGTCACACATTGCTGAAGTCTGTGTTCCACATTGGCCTCTTAAGATGTTGAGACCTATGATGCCCACAGTGTCAGCTGAAGAGTGGAGAAGTGAGGATGGATGAGAGAACCCTTTGTCCTGTGTGAGGTTCAACCAATGAGGTAACTTGTGGTGATTGCCTTTGGCCAGGGAGTCACTAGCAAGATTTTTGGGGAGTTTGACTAAATCTTCTGTAGGACTCTTGGAAGTAGAGGAAGAGGAGGGAAAGCATAAAGAAATATCCCCTTCCAAGGGAAACAAAAGGCATCTGTCTTCCATGTCAGATGGCATGGCACTCGAACAGAAGACAGGGAGCTGCCTGTTCAGAGGGGAGGCAAAAAGATCTACCTGAGGAATACCCCAGTGATGGACAATGTCCATAAACACGTCTGAGAAGCATCCATTCGTGAATTATTAGTTATGTACTCACCATAACGTTCCATCTGAGTAGGTGTATTCATTTGTCTGCAACCTGTGGGTTATGGATCTGATATCGGATCCGAACCGGCATGGTTTACCAGCTATGGATCCAAGCTCTCAGCTCCTCCCCTCACCCATAATGCCCTGCTCTCCCCTCATGACCTCAGATCGAGTTTGCCAACAGCAAGAACACCCTGAAAAGGGTAAAACATCATATGCAGGAAACTGAAAGGCTAGGGGGATAGGAGGGCAGGATGGTTGCAGACAAATGAATACACCTACTCAGATGGAACGTTATGGTGAGTACATAACTTCTAAATCTGAAGTAGGAGATTCATTTGTCTGCAACCTGTGGGACAGAGTCCCCAGCTACCTGAATCTTGGGCGGCCATCATGGAAGGATATTCCGGAGCACCGCGGAGCCAAAGGATGCTCTACCCTTAGATGTAAGATCCAACTTGTAGTGGGAAATAAAAGTATGAGATGAAGCCCACGTGGCTGCTGCACAAATATCATCTAGAGGAATCCTAGCCTTAAAGGCTGCCGAGGTAGAGACTGACCGGGTTGAATGGGCATGAACACCCTCCGGTGCGGGCCTTCCTGAAGCTTGATAAGCCAATAAGATACATTGTGAAATCCAGCGAGATAATGTGACTTTAGAAATTGGTTTGCCCAAATTAAATTTAGCAAATGAAATGAACAACTGGTCGGATTGCCTATGACCAGCCATCCTGTTTAGATAGAATCTAAGTTGCCTGTGAACATCTAAGGAATGAAGCTTGTATTCACCTTTGTTTTCATACTTCGGAAAGAAGACAGGGAGGTTAATGGATTGATTAATGTTTGCTTCAGAAGCTACCTTAGGAAGAAAGGACGGGTTGGTCCTGAGGTAAACATGGTCCGGATGAAAGACCAAGTAAGGAGGTTTAGCTGATAATACTTGAAGCTCTGAGACTCTCTTGGCCAAGTAATGGCTACTAAGAAGGCGGTCTTGAAAGATAAGAATTTCAGATCTACCGTAGCCGCCGGTTCAAAGGGGGGGCGGTCAAGGCCTGGAGAACTAAGGAAAGGTCCCAAGGAGGAACCGCTTGCTTTACCGGGGGCCTGAGAAGAAAAGTACCTTTAAGGAAAATCTTACATAACTTGGCCGACATCAGTGGATTGGAGTCATGACCAATGTGATAATGAGAAATTGCCGCAAGTTGTACTTTGACCGTGGAACTGCTGGCACCATCATTAAAAAGAGTGGTTAAAAAATCAAGCACCAAAGGGAGAGAAACTGTGAAGGGGTTTAGGCCTTGCCGCTCCGCCCACAAAGAGAACCGTTTCCACTTGCTGCGGTAGACTTTCCTAGTGGATGGCTTATGAGCTGCCACCAGGATGGCCTTAACAGGGGACGAAATACTGGGAGTCCTGATCAAGAGTGGAACTGGAGCAGCCAAGCGGTCAGCTTCAGGTTGTCCAGGTTCGGAGGAGATAAGTGGGATGGATGAGATATCAGATCCGAATGGGATCTAGAATCCAAGGAGGATTCACTGAGTGAGACCTTAGGAAGGGGAACCAGATCTGTCGAGGCCAAAATGGAGCAATGAGAATCATTCTGCACCCCAACCGAGAGGCTTTCTGAAGAACTTGGAGCATCAGAGGCAAGGGGATAAGCATAAAGAAGACCGGGTGGCCAAGCATGCACCAGAGCGTCTCTTGGGAACCTCCGGGAGGAGGTATCAGAGCGAAAAAACTGTCGCACTTGGTGTTTGAGGGAGAGGCAAAAAGATCGCAACAAGGAGTTCCCCACCGTGCGAAGATGCGTTCCGCTACCTGAGTATTGAGAGACCACTCGTAAGGGGTGAGAATGGTGCGACTGAGTTTGTCCGCCAGGATGTTGGACCGACCCAGAATATGCGTTGCTATGAGAAAGCGGTTGGTGGAGATTGCCCATTCCCACACTCTCATGGCTTCTCGACAAAGAGGGTAAGACCTGGTTCCTCCTTGCTTGTTGATATACCAGACAACAGACATGTTGTCCGATTGAATCGCAATTGTTCCCAAGAGAAGAAAGGCCTGAAGTGCTAGAAACGCTAAGAGCACTGCTCTCATCTCTAGAACGTTGATATGCAGTAAGGTCTCTGAATCGTTCCACGTGCCCTGGACCTTCCGGCCTGCAAAATGCCCCCCCCACCCGAGGCGGGAGGCGTCCGTGGTCACCGTGCCGAGAGGGGGAGAAGCACAAAACGGGCGGCCTCCGTGGAGATCTGGAGAGTGTAGCCACCACAGGAGGGACCGCTTGCAAGCCTTGCTGATCACAATGGGATGATGCATAGGAAGAGCAAGATACGACCACTGAACTAGGAGTGTCCACTGAAGGATGCGCATATTGAATCTGGCGAGAGGAAGAAGCGCTATTGCTGCCGCCATGGACCCTAGGGCCCTCAGGACCAACTCCGCCGGAACTGAGCTTGAGTGGAGAATGGCCCGCACCTGGAATTGCAGATTTTGAACTCTGTCCGCAGTGAGGAAGGCTTTTAATCTCCTTGTGTCTAACCTGGCACCTATAAAATCTATGAACTGCGTGGGTGCTAGGTTGGATTTTTTTGTGTTTATTGTGATGCCCAGACGGGGAGCAAGCTGGAGAAAGGAGTCTCGCCAATAGTAGTAGATGCCTTGTTGGGGCGGTGAGAAGCCAGTCGTCCAGGCAGGGAAAGACCTGTACCCCCTGAAGCCTCAGGTGGGCCGCTACCACTGCTAATACTTTGGTGAACACCCTGGGGGCAGTGGTGAGACCAAAGGAAGGACCCGAATTGGTAGTGACTGGCTCCCAGCCGGAAGCGGAGAAACCTCCTGGAGCGCCTGTCCATTAGTATGTGGTAGTACGCATCCTTGAGGTCTATGGAGCACATCCAGTGATTTTCTCCCAGAAGGGGGAGAATAGACTGCAACGTGACCATTCGGAACTTCTCCTTGGGAACTGCCAGGTTCAAGAGTGAAAGGTCTAAAATTGGTCTTAGATCCCCCGTCTTTTTTGGCACTAAAAAGAACCTGGAGTAGAACCCTGATCCGATCTGGTCTGGGGGGATGGGCTGGATGGCTCTTTTCTTTAGCAGATGGCCAATCTCTGCCAAAGCGGCCTCCCACTGACCGGGTGGAACGTCGGGGAGGGACTTCAATTTTGGCAAATGAAGAAAGGGTATACGGTATCCTCTGGATATGATCTGGAGGACCCAGCGGTCTGATGTTATGGACTCCCATGCTGCTAGGTGCTCCGAAAAACGTCCCCTGACTGCCTCCAGAGTGGAGCAGCCGGGCAACCCCTCAGGGCTGCTGCGCGGGCCATTCAGAGAAGGGTTCTCTGGACCCGAAGTTCCTGGGAGCCCCTCTGCCCCTAAGGCGGCGTCCTCCCTGTCCTCCCCTGCCACGGAAGGACTGGTTGTCCGGAGCAGACTGAGATTGCTGCGACTTCCGGAACCACATATTCTTCTGTCCCTTTTGGTTCCTAGAATAGGGCCTCTGGGGAGCAGAGAAGCAGATTCCGACGGCAGACAGCGTCTTCCCGTCCTTCTCGCTCTGGGTCAAAGTGTCGCGAACAGTTTTGCCAAACAGGGCAGAACCATCAAAGGGGGCGTTCACAAATGACGCCTTGAAGGGCTCTGAGAAATCACAATGACGGAGTCAGGCCGGACGTCTAGTAACTAGGCCTGCCCCTGCTGCTCTAGCGGCACCTTCCGTAGCATGGGACAGTAGCCGCACAGAGGTATTGGTGACGGACCTGAGAGTGGCCATGCGGGTGGAGTGCAGCACTTTGTCCTCCTCCGACATGGACTCTGGGGGGGATGCAGCGTATTCTTTAATAAGATCGCGCTGCATCCTAATCACGTGTGCCAGATAGTTCAGCGCCCTCACTGAGAAGGTCGCTGAACTAAACATCCGCTTCCCCAAGCGGTCCATCATCCGAGACTCCTTGCTCGGGGGATGGACTGAGGGACTCTCCTGAGCAAGTTCCCTCTTGGTGGCCGCCATCAACATGGCATCTACCGGAGGCCCCTTACTCCAATGGGCACGGTCAGCCGGGGGACTGAGAATACGGTCGGGCCTTTTAGGGATTGGCTCCATGGTGTCCAGTTCCTTCCACGCCCTGGTGGTAATGAGGTCCACCAGGGGGTCGGCAGGAGGGGACACCCAAGAGGTAGACAGGCCCGCTTCAAATGCCTCCAAGAACACGGACTCGTCCGAGGAAGACTTGGGGGCAGACCACCCCCCCCTTATGGGGAGCATTTCCATGATGTTTCCAAATGAGACATCCTCGGGGGGTGACCGTGGGGAGCCTTCCCCTTCCTCCAAATCCGTGTCTTCTGTGAGAGACTCGGGGGAGTCAATGTGCCTCCTTTTGCACGTATGTTTGCGGGGAACATCCTCCGGGGGGCTGTCAGAGGACTCCTCGCAAACAGTAACCTGTTCCAGGGGAACAGCTTGGGGCAAAGGAGCGGGCTGTCCCAAGGGCCGGATGGTGGAAGCCTGACCCAGTGCAGAGGGAGCGCGGGACGGAGCCGAAGCAAGTGCCGGGGGTCCGGAGACCTTCAACAGGGCCCTCTCCACTACATCAAAAGCCGAAGGGGAGCCGACCTCGACCAAAGGATCCGACAATCGGCTCCCCCTCGGATCCGAGGAGTGGATCGGAGCCGGCGCCGAAGCGCTCGGATCCGAAGGGGCAGTGCGCTCCGACACAGACGGCGCCGAAGGAGCACTGATCCCCCCGGATCCGAAGCTCGGATCCAGGCTCCGAGAGGTCGGATCCGAAGCACTCGAGGGCAGGGTCGGATCCGGTGTAGACCAAGTACTATCGGAGCCGACCCACCCCCGGCTCCGAAGCTGCTCGGCTCCAACTGCTCCGAACCCGGGTAGCGGGTCGGAGAAGGAGCAATTGGCTTGAAAAAAGGGGTCGAGCTCCCCCCCAGAGGGGGGGGAGGCAAGAGCACTCCCATCTGCATCTGGGCCTGGATGAACCTTCTCATCATCCGGTCCAGATCAGCGTCTGACAGGCTATAAGTTGATCTCGACGAGGCTACCGAGGTAGGCCTTGAGTGCCTCCTCGATAGCCTCGACAGAGATCGGGTCTCCTCCTCCTCAGGTCCCGGTGAAAAACACACAGGAGACCGGAGCCGAGGAGGGGGAGAGCCAGCAGACAAGGAGGCCGGAGGAGAAGCCCGCTTGGCTGGCGGGGCCGAAACAGAGGTCTCGGCCCGCCGCTTATGGTGCTTCTCCCTCTGGTCCTTCTTTCTAGCTTCCCTCTCCTCCGAACCACTACAGGGAGGTTGAGTCCCAGGAGGAGGAGGGGGAGCCGGAGAGGAGACAACCGTAGGAACGGTTACCCCCGAAGGAGCGGAGGCCGGAGCCGAGTCCGGTGGCAAAAGACCCGCCAAGACAAGCTTGGAACTCCGCTCCTTCAATGCCCTGGGGTTGAACCCTGCACAAATGGAACATCCAGAAGTGAGGTGTTCAACCCCAAGGCATCTAACACACCGAGTGTGGCCATCAGCCGGGAAAGCTTATGGCCACACTCGAGCACTTGAGAACACAGCTTTGGGTTGTTCAGACATCCCAAAACCAAAAAAGTTACTTAAACTAAAATAAAGCAAAGTAACTAAACCACACACAGGCCCCAAACACACACTACGCTACCAGCGAGGGGAGGGATAAGAAAATTAAAATTTTAAACACTAAAAGTATAATTAAGTAATAGGGAAACCTAAACTTCCACACAACTTTCACACAAAAAATCAAAATTTAGCACTTTAAATACTGAAAAAACTGCACTTAGCTGTAGAGCTTAGGAACACAAATCTGGTCACCAGCGCGGCAAACGAGATCTGAGGTCATGAGGGGAGAGCAGGGCATTATGGGTGAGGGGAGGAGCTGAGAGCTTGGATCCATAGCTGGTAAACCATGCCGGTTCGGATCCGATATCGGATCCATAACCCACAGGTTGCAGACAAATGAATCTCCTACTTCAGATCCTGTGTTTTGCACCTGGTCAGAGTGTCTACCACTAGACTGTGTTCTAAAGGAATGTAAACTGCCTGAAGAGTTAATTGATAACTGACAGCCACGTCCCAAGCCTGAACAGAGTTCCTGCAGAGGAGGTAAGATTTTATTCCTCCCTGCTTGTTGACATACCACATCACTGTAGTGTTGTCTGTGTACACTTTCAAGTGGACTTGAGAAAATATGGGGTAAAAACCTTGGAGTCAGAATCAGAGCTCTCATCGCTTTCAGTGCAGCAACAAGGCATTCAGGCCAATAAGCAATAATGGTGTTCGGACTGGCTGCAAAGAAGTTCTGGGTCACTGCATCTGTACATCAATTTTATAGGTTCATAGGTAGGCACTAGGCTACTGGCCCTAGGGCCTATATAAGCCTAGCCAAAAAGGTACCCTTGCTTTCACCATCCAAGAAAATAATTTTCCTGTGCTCCTGTCGAGCAGAGCCACAGAGGTGATCCCCGGGGTGAATTTCCTATTTCCCATCCAATCATCAAGATTTTTCTTGGAGAGTGCTAATTAGGAGCTTTGTTTGATACAGATAGGTAGTTTGTTCCAGAGTATGGGAAGTCTCTGGGACAGGAATCTATCCCTCCAGCATGTTCAGTTTATTTTGGTGACAAGGTTTAGGTCCCTAGACAGTGTAGCTCAGAGGGACTGGGATTTCTTTAAGTGGAGCATGTCCAACAGCTCTGGGTTTGACATAGCTTTGTATGTTAGACAGAGATCGCCTCTGAGTAGGTGATATGCGACGGAGTAAAGCTGGACTTTTTTGAGACGGTCTGCATAGGGTATCTGTATGAGGCAGGTAATCCTATTTGTGAGGTATTTCTGCGGCCTTTCCAGTTGTTGTAGATGTCTTGTGAGGTACATAAGGGGCACTGTACTCTATAATGGGTCTAATGAGTGACGAGTAGAGGGGAACAATGATCCCTTTTTTCCTGGATGAGAAACCTTTTGTGATGATGTGTGCCATGTAGAAAGATTTCCTGACTACTGTGGCGATGTGATTATCAAAGGAGAGACTACGGTCCACCTGTGTCCCAAGGTCTCTTATCACACTTTCGGTGTTAAGTAGACTACCACCTATGTGGTAGCTCATGGGTACAGAGTTTTTACCAAAGGGGATGACAATGCACTTTTTGGCATTGAGCTTGAGGCCATGGCTTTGACACCAGACATCTGTCTCAGTGAGGCCCTTTTGTCCACAATGTTAGGAGTTTTGATTATGGCTCCTAGTTTGCAGTCATCTGTGAACTTCATTAGCCAAAGATATCCTGTGTTAGCCTGCACTTCAGAAAAGTAGACACCAAACAGGAGAGGACCCAGGAATGTACCCTGTGGTAATCCACTTGTCACTGGTCTGAAGTCGGATTTGGAGTCTGCTATTTTCACAGCGTGGGGTCAGTGAGCCAGTTGGCAATCCATCTTGTGACATAGGGATTTATCCCTAGTTTAGTGAATTTATCTATAATTCCAGAGTGGGGGATGGTGTCAAAAGCCTTGGCGAGATCTAGATAGGCTGTGTGAACCACCTTATCCTCGTCCACGGCTTTGATGACTGTTTCAAAGAAGTCTATCAGGTTTAGGAAACATGATCTGCCTTTTACAAACCCGAACTGCGTGAGGTCCAGAGTTTGGAGATTACCAATGTCTTTGTTTATAAGTTCCATGATGATACGTTCCATGGCCTTGCACACCATGCTCGTTAGGCTAATGGGGCAGTAGTTCCAAGGGTCCACGGTGGCTCCCCCTTTGTGGAGTGGGATAACCATCGCTGTGTGCCATTCAGTGGGCACAAAGTCTGAGGTGAGGCTATGATTGAACATGGTGCTTAGGTGGGGTGCCAGTTCATTCTGTAGGTCGTGTAGAATGCTGCCTGGGATGTTGTCAGGTCCCATGGATGCTGGGTTCTTGGCTTTGGAGAGTGTGTTTTTTTACCTGTGCAGCCGTGATTACAGGAACTTTTCATTCTTCCGGTACAGAGATGGGCTCTTTAGGGGGTGAGGGGGGGGGGTAAAGTTAGCACTGAACCCATCTCCCAGGATGTTAGCAATATCAGCTGGTTCTGTATATTTAGTGCCACTGTGCTGTAACTCAGAGCAGATCTGAATGTTGCCATTGAGATTCTTGACATAGCTATAGAATGCTTTGTGGTTGTCTTTAGAATCAGTGGTGATTTTGTTTTCATAACTAGCTTTGGAAGATTTTATGAGGGATCTCAGCTTCTTACTGAGGCTGACCAGGGAGTTCCTCCAATCATGGGATTTTACTCTTTTTTGCAACAGTTTCATTCTTCTGTTGTAGTTTGTTTATGGCAGGGGACCACCAGACTGGCTTCCTTTTTTTGGAGGATAGCATCTTGGTTCTTTTAGGGATAGCATGATCCATGCACTCGTGTAAGTGTTTATAAAGTGCATTTGTGTAGGATTCAGCAGTCGTACCTCTATTGTCCATCTGCATGGGTGTCGTGAAATTTGCCACTTCTGTCTTAAGAAGAGTGAAGTTGGCTTTTGAGAAATTTTTTACGGTGGTTTCCCTAATGGAGTGGGGGAGGGATGTGGATGTCTAGGGTGATTAACTTGTGGTTGGATCTGATCAACGAGGAATTGACCTCTGGTGTGGAACACCAGTTGCCCATGTTGGTAAAGACCATGTCTAGGATACTGCTGCCCCTGGTGGGGGTGTGGATAAGTTGATCCAAGGCGTTGGAATTTATGAATTCCAGAAAACGGTGAGCAAAAGAGTTGGTACATGAGCAGTTTTTCCCAGTTAATGGTGGGGTAGTTGAAATCATCCATTATTAGGGTGTTGGGTTGTACCCTAACATTTTCCAGTGTATCAAGAAATGAGGAGTGGAAATCCTGGGGCATGGTGGGAGATCTGTAGCAAGTTACAATTTGGATTGCGGTCTTGCCCAGAGTTAGTTGCACTTGGATAATCTCGGATGCATTATGCTGAGCAACTAGCCTGGAGGTGTGGATATCCTTAATGAATATGGACACGCCTCTGCCTTTAGTGTTTCAGTCCAGGTTAGGTGGCCGAAAGGTGTGGTACGAATTACAGCCTGGTAATGCAGGGATGCTCTCTGGAGGCTTGAACCAGGTCTCTGTCACTGCGCAGATGTCTATGTTCTCCATTTTAAGGGGTGCCTCAAGTGAATGCATTTTGAGGTTTAGACTTCTAGCACTGAGTAGCATTACCCTCAGATTTTGCTTGCTTGTACCTGTTACAGTGGTGAATTTGTCATTTGAACCTTGCCTAAAAAAGGCACTATAGGGGTAGCCAGTGCCTTAGCCAGTATCCAGAACCTCAAGGGCAACAGGTGCAGGCCATCTCTGGCAAAGCATCGTGGTCTGTTGATCATGTCATCCCAGGCAAACAGATACTGGATCCCCTTAGAATGACACCAGAAGCTTAGCTAATTGCTGAAGTCAATCATTTTGTCCTTATACTGTGGTATCATTCTGGGTGATGGCAGGATGCTACTCAGGGCTAGGGTCATACCTGCCTGCACTACAAGATCGGAGAGGTTCTCCATGTCTCTTTTCATGCAGTTGAGGGAGGTACGTCTCAGGTCATTCACACCAACATGGACAATGACAGAGTCATATTTGTACTTGTTGTGGAGTGACCTGAGTGCGTGCATTATGGGGTGGATCCTGGCACCAGACAGGCAGCTGACAGTAACTTTCTCCTTGTTTAGCCTGGTGAGTGGAACATCGGTGTGCCTGAGTATAGAGTCACCTATGACTAGAGTGTTGGGTATGTTGTTATGCCTTATGGGCTGTGGTTGAGTGGCACACGGAGTTTGTGGGCTATGTGTCATTTGGGTTGTGTTGGGGGGTGGAGGTTGCTTGCGTTTTTGGTTTGGAGGTCTCTGTTGCTTGAGCAGATTTTTACTGAGAGCCTCCGCGAATGTAGGTGTGTGTTTTGTGTTGCTATGTGTGTGTTTTGGTGGTGTAGGTTTTGAAGGACTATGTCATGAGTGTGCTGTGGTGCAAGAGTTTACCTTCTCCTCTTGACTGTCTAGTCCAGTCTTGGGTGAAGACAGCTTTGCTTCCAGTTTGGCTATATAAGTGCATCACTCACAGGTTGTAGTGTTGGGTGGTAGGAGGAGAGGGTTGTCTGTGTACATGAGGCAATTGCTGCATTGCCCCAAGATGCCCAGATTCATCAGGTAGACAGGAGAAAACACCAGCAGCTGACCCTTAGACATGCCTGGATAGGTGCTTATTTATTAAGTACTTATGCCCTATGCCCTGTGCAGGAAGCATATGCATGATGTACGGGGCATACAAAATCATAAGGATTTGGTATACTGGCCAGATGTCGGGCTGCCCTGGATGAGAGATCCCTATAGTATCTATGTAGATGGTCAGGCCACCAGTAACAGGGAAATTAGTGAATAAATGGGAGGCATTAACAATTGGATGTAAGAAAATATGGTATTAGAAGGAAAATGCAGTTGAGAACGGCTTGAATGTGTTAAACTTTTGAGTGACTATAAAGCACAGACCCCACTTTATGTTATTAATGTTTAGTACACTGAAAGGAATAAAGAAGTACCTCTAAGCAAAACAGTTTTTGTTCTTATTAATATTTCTACAAAAATTCATGACGTATACTGCATGTTATACTGTAAAGTGGTTCACCAAAGTATGCAGTCAGAAGTATTTTAAATGGGAGGTGGAGAGATATCAGAGAGTGCTGTATATGTTAGAGATGTTTAAGCAAGCAAGCAAGTACTTTTTTAGTTTTACAATGTGAAGGCTTTATACTGGAACAAACTAAAATACTGATCAGAATTAAGTTAAAGTTAATCTAAAGCTGTGATTTTGTGCTGCTGGAGCGAAGGAGTAGGGTGTAAAAGTGCAATGAAATATGCATAATTAAGGATGTAATTTTCCTGTTTTTACAGGGGTAGATGTCTAGATTAATGCCCATCATTTAAGCCATACACAACTTTTTTGAACAAAAAGGCTTAAAATAATTCATGATGAAAGGTGCAGTCTTAATATTTTAATGAGGTTAATAGAACAGTACACAATTTAGTTTATTTATTTATTTAAAAGTAGCCAGTGTACTTTTTTAAGGGCTAAAAGTTAATGTTTACTGAAAGCATGCAAACTGGTTTTCACATTTGGGCGAGAAACAGGGATAAAACAAGAACAGATAATAATCAGAAAGTATAGCTTTGCAAAACCGTACTATAATAATAGATATCCCACTGATCACTGTTGAAGTATTCTAATACTTGTGTGTTATCCTGCCAACAGAATCTGATTTATAGGCAGCTTACCAAAGCCAAAAAACTTCCTGATGAACTGTAAATCTGCAGTATGACCTCAGCACATAGGCATAGGGGTACATAAGTGGACATGTAGGGGTGAAATCCTCAGTCTGTCTTACTGCCAGTCTAAATACAGAAGTTTTTCTAACGTAGGTCTGAATTACACCCTGGTCCCTCAAGGGAGAGCTCAGGTTTGGGCTCTGTTCATCTTTTGGTCTAGATAGCAACCACATGCTCTACAGTTCCGTTCACTCAGCTGACAATATGGGTATTTGTAGTGGGGATGAATTGACAGCGGTTCCTTGGTCATCAGTCATTCATAGATCTGCTATCTGAGCCTTGTTGCTGGCTTTGGAGTAGTGGATGATTCCTTCCAATCTCTCTGAGCGTACTGTTTTTCTGCACAACCTATAGTAGTGTGCAACAGGTACCTAAGTAGTCAGAGAATATTTTTATTTTTAATGTGATAAATACAAACACAAGATATCACACTTTAACTTTTTCCCTCCAATGGAGCTCTGGAAGTTTGCTCTATAACTTCCAATGAGCAAAGCCTAAGCTTTTGACAGAATCAAATTCTGCCCTCAAGTTTCAAATGAATGTTTGCACCTTTGAAACTATAGGGGTTACTAATGAAGTGTAAATGGCAAACTCTTTAGAGCAAGCTATTTTTACAGTGGTAGCACTCTGAGTCCAGGTCTTAAAACTGAATTTTATAAGTCATAGTAAACATGTAAATTAAGCTTGTAATATTTTGTAAACAACTTACAACATTTCAGTACCCACTCAAAGTTACACACATACTCCAAACAGCATTTTGTTCATCCAAGAGCTTTTATATGAGGCTATGCAGTTCTGTCTGTGCTACTTACCTGTTGAGATATTTAAAAAAGCACAACATTTACGACAATATAAATAAATATTATATGAACACTAATTAATATCTCTTTACCTGCACTAGACAGAGGTAGAGTATGAATACAATAATATTTACCTTTGTGTAAATGTTAAGATTAAACATTTTAATACTGTCCATGTAGCATGTTTTTAAATTAATGCAAATATAAAGAAGCAACATTTGACACCCAGAAGTGTCACTAGGATGTAAATGCAGAAGCACAGCACCACGAATGGTACACTTGGAAACAGAAAACAAAGACAAACAAGTACAAACAAGTACCAGTGATCTCCACAACAACACTCAGCAACACGATTTGGTTTTAGTGCTTTCAATCACTTTTATTCTGTGACCTTCTTCAGAAAATACTTTTTTCATATAGTTACTTCCTTTTATACTCTTAAACAGGAAATGACATTTAATGACACCATTAATACATCTTTACCTTGTGTATAAACCATTTGTTTTCATCTTTGAAACAGTTCATACATTATTAATTGAAAATAATATATATTTATATAAAAAGTTATTATTTACATACAAAATTATATATATATATATATATATATATATATATATATATATATATATATATATGTGTGTGTAAAAAAATACAAATGTATAATAATTGACTGCTTAAATTACTTATATTTTAAAAAACATTTTATGTTAATTGTTTCATTTAATCCGGGGAGTCTGTCTGCCCCTAAATATAGCTGCCAATATGCTTCTTTACATTCTAGAATGTTGTTTAAGTCTCCCCCAAAAATGATTTTGTCTACATTGTCCAACACAAAGAATTCAAATTTCTTAAATTCCTTGCAAATGCTGGAATGTCTGTATAGAGCATTGGTTTTATCACTTTTTTTAATTGCTAAATTGTGCTCATAAATCCGCCTTTTTTAGGCTTCTTTTGGTCTTACCTATATAATAATGTCTGCATGCCACACAACTTGCTACATATACTATTAACTCACTGTTGCAATTATAATAGTTTTTTGCCCACAATGTTTCATTACAATGCCCTAAAACAACAAAAGATGTGTTGCTGATAAACCTACATTGTCTACAGTTATTGCAGCTATAAGTGCCCTTTTTGATGGAACAAACTCTAGATATTTTCTTGGAATCTTCGTGAAATTCTAACATACTTTTGATATTCAAATTTCTTTTGTATGTAAATTTTGGGTTGAAACCCAAAATGTCAACTAATTCTCTATTTCCTAAAATTATCTTCCAATTTTCTGTTATGACATTTTTAATTTCCCACATTTCATCCACTATAGGTATCTGAAAAAATTGTTCTGTATTCATCTGAATTTCTGTTTTCTATATTTGAACTTTTTTTAGATGTTACACATGCCTCTACTAAGATGTCTGTAGAATGCAAAATGGGCTTAGCTACATTTTTTCTCAAGGGTATAACTTCTTTTTCTATTTTTTTAATCACAAAAACAAATCTTCCAGGACACACCACGAGAACACTGAATTCTTCTAAAAAATGCGTTCTTTATTCCAATCGATAAAAGGATGTATAAGCGCTTTCACATGCGTCTTGCATGCTTCTTCAGATACAATTCAAAACATCTAACCTAGTTGCTTATATACATCTCATTATTAACAATCATTAAAACCGTTAAAACAATTATACTATTAAACCATAATTAACCCATCAACCAGAGGATTCTTCTATATTCATGATTTAATGCTATGCATTTTATTTTTCTCCCTTATAAAACTGGTGGCATCCACATACCTGAATGCAAAAACAAGGATAGCCTCATATTCGCATGGCATAATTCATACATTTTTCATATATATCATGTTAAAAGCATTTTAATGCTTATGAAGATCAAAAACGAACGGCATCTTCCTTCCTAACCTGCTTATTGCAAATGGGGGCGGAACAAAACATACCCTCCTGGTGTGAAGCACCACCACTACTAAATGCGTCGTGCATTGAATATTCCTTTTACGGTATATTAATTCAGTTTAACATCTACCAGTAGAGCAATGATCAATCCATTACTCGGGAAATTCTCCCCCAAACCAGTGCTGTGCTTTCATTTTATCTCCCCTATGAAACTAACATCAAGATCATATACATCAACAAAAATAATAATAAAAATGAACCTCTTGTGTACAAAGCACGACCCATCTCCTAAATCCTACCGTATTCATATCTGGTCATCCTGACATTAAAAACTTTTCATGTACATAATTAATAAAAAATTTTTTCAAAAGAATAGGATCCAAATCCAAATCGTGCCATCTTCTCTATGCTGTATGTTATAAGCTAGAGCTTGACAGACATGTACATCCTTAATATAAAACTCCACTACTACATGCATCTTACATCAAACATTCCTCTATCTAAAAAATATATGTATATAAGTATATATACACACGATATATAGTAAACATAATATCTACCTATTAACACCTCAATACCTTAGATAAAACGCACTTTTCATAAACGGTAACAATTGTCAACAAATAGGAATGGAAACCCATTAGATTATGTGAAGTGAAATATCATAATAAGATAAACTGAATTGAGAATATGCTGTAGTGCCCATTAAAACTTGGGCTTCCATCTACATATTTATTACTAACTTCTATGCCCCTAGTCTCAACTCAACATTGACATATCATCGTATCAAATGAACATTCATGACAGAGGTTGCATATATATGTAAATAACACAAATAGGGCTATTATAGCCCGTTCCGATAGATCAAGTTTAGACAATATACATAGCTAAAACATCAGTTACCAGGATTAACATTAATTTCATACTCTATTCATTTTCATTAGGTAACATTCATAGCCCTACTGTCCAACATCTAGGAGTACATCTTCCATAGTTCCTACTAGGCTTAGACTAATATTTATAGTATTAGTGAATACAAACAGTGTATAATGTATTTAGAGAGTAGATTGTTTTAAGATTCCATTCTAAAGGGTCATATCTATTTTTTGAATCTATTTTTTGTCATAACCTCGTTTTTGAAACAATTTTCTCAATATTCTTCCTTCCTCGATGAAAATTGCATCATCCGATGTTAACCTACTTAACCTTATATACTGTGCTTTAATAACGCCCTTTTTCATGTGTGTCGGATGTAGACTGTCATTGTGTAAATATTGGTTCGCAAAATAGGGTTTTCTGTAAATCTTGCTTGAAAATGCCTTGTTTTCTATGTTAATTTCTATGTTGATGTCTAAGAAGTTAACTATTTTACCAAACTCTCCAATTTTGAAGTGTAAAAATGAAGTGGTAGTATTCAAGTTTTCCACAAAATTCTTAAACTCTCTCTGATCTCCAGACCATAAAAAAATCAGGTCATCTATAAATCTACGATAGATTTTGACTTTGTAAAAGTCTCGATGATTTTCTAAATACTTTTGCTCCCAATTAGCCGTGACAATGTTGGCAAAGGCTGGAGCTACCCGTGCTCCCATTGCCACCCCTGAAATTTGTTGATACATTTTTTTGTTGAAAACAAAAAAATTGTTTTCTAACACTAATTCCATGAGACTACAACAAGTATTTACTTCAATTCCTGATAGTCTTGAATTTTTATTTAAATACTCTCTCATATACTCTATACCTGTTTCTTGTTCTATAGAAGTGTACAAACTTTTAACATCTAAAGTTCCAAAATATAGATCTGTTCCATCTATTTTGTGGTCTCTGAAAATTTCTAATAAATGCCAGGAATCTCTAAGATAATATTTGGACTTCTGAACAATTGGATTTAATATTTTGTCCAACCATATAGAGATGTTTTCCGTTTTGGATTTTCTTGCTGAAATAATAGGTCTAAAAGGTATAGTGTCATTCATTTCTTGAATTTTCGGAATCCCAAATAAATTAGGCATTTTGGGTTCTTCGACTAACATGAATTTGTAACTATTGCCATCTAGTTCTCCCTGGCTAAACATGTCGAACAAAAAAACTGCTCATCCTTGTATATTTTGTTTTAATGTAGTCTGTACTGACTTTTTTGTATGTTTCCATATCTGATAAAGAAGCTTCCAAGTTGTTGTCATAATCTTCCTTATTCATGATGACTATCTTACCCCCCTTGTCCGCTCTCATAATTCAAATACTTCTATCATTGCTCAAATTTTTCAATGCTTTGAATTCATTTTCAGATAGATTTCTTTCATGCACATTTGACTTGATTTTCCTGAATTCCTTTTCACAGGAATTCTGGAAAACCTGTAAAGTATTCAACAGAGGGGGATTATATGTACTTGGTTTTTTGATGTTGCTGTTGTTTGTAACATCAACTTGTGCTATATCATGCATGATGTAATTTAAATTCAATTTTCTAAGGTATAATCTGAAATCTATCAATAACTTTCCAATATTGAACTTATTAGAAGGAATAAATGAAAAACAGTTGAACTTATAAGAACAAATGAACATTTAAATGAAGTGACTAACTTTGACAAAGGTGTTGTACAAAATACTTCAGCGAGTATAATTAATAATGGGAACAACAATATCACAACGTACTCTGAAGTGGCAAGTACATCTGCCATTAACACTGAAAGTCCTTTTATGAAGAACAAACATTCAAACAAAAGGACTACAAAGTGGTACAATGCCACTCAAAAGAAATTCAAACAGAAGGGCAAAAACAAGAGAAGGTGGTAAATCCACCGGAAATGGACTGTTTGGAATTGGACATTGTAAATGTTTCAAAATTGGTATTGTCAGAAGAAGTCAAAAATGTTTTAAAGAAGGGTTTTTCATTTATTCCTTCTAATAAGTTTAATATTGGAAAGTTATTGATAGATTTCAGATTATACCTTAGAAAATTGAATTTAAATTACATCATGCATGATATAGCACAAGTTGATGTTACAAACAACAGCAACATCAAAAAACCAAGTACATATAATCTCCTTCTGTTGAATACTTTACAGGTTTTCCAGAATTCCTGTGAAAAGGAATTCAGGAAAATCAAGTCAAATGCGTATGAAAGAAATCTATCTGAAAATGAATTCAAAGCATTGAAAAATTTGAGCAATGATAGAAGTATTAGAATTATGAGAGCGGACAAAGGGGGGTAAGATAGTCATCATGAATAAGGAAGATTATGACAACAACTTGGAAGCTTCTTTATCAGATATGGAAACATACAAAAAAGTCAGTACAGACTACATTAAAACAAAATATACAAGGATGAGCATTTTTTTGTTCGACATGTTTAGCCAGGGAGAACTAGATGGCAATAGTTACGAATTCATGTTAGTCGAAGAACCCAAAATGCCTAATTTATTTGGGATTCCGAAAATTCAAGAAATGAATGACACTATACCTTTTAGACCTATTATTTCAGCAAGAAAATCCAAAACGGAAAACATCTCTATATGGTTGGACAAAATATTAAATCCAATTGTTCAGAAGTCCAAATATTATCTTAGAGATTCCTGGCATTTATTAGAAATTTTCAGAGACAGATCTATATTTTGGAACTTTAGATGTTAAAAGTTTGTACACTTCTATAGAACAAGAAACAGGTATAGAGTATATGAGAGAGTATTTAAATAAAAATTCAAGACTATCAGGAATCGAAGTAAATACTTGTTGTAGTCTCATGGAATTAGTGTTAGAAAACAATTTTTTTGTTTTCAACAAAAAAATGTATCAACAAATTTCAGGGGTGGCAATGGGAGCACGGGTAGCTCCAGCCTTTGCCAACATTGTCACGGCTAATTGGGAGCAAAAGTATTTAGAAAATCATCGAGACTTTTACAAAGTCAAAATCTATCGTAGATTTATAGATGACCTGATATTTTATGGTCTGGAGATCAGAGAGAGTTTAAGAATTTTGTGGAAAACTTGAATACTACCACTTCATTTTTACACTTCAAAATTGAAGAGTTTGGTAAAATAGTTAACTTCTTAGACATCAACATAGAAATTAACATAGAAAACAAGGCATTTTCAAGCAAGATTTACAGAAAACCCTATTTTGCGAACCAATATTTACACAATGACAATCTACATCCGACACGCATGAAAAAAGGCGTTATTAAAGCACAGTATATAAGGTTAAGTAGGTTAACATCGGATGATGCAATTTTCATCGAGGAAGGAAGAATATTGAGAAAATTGTTTCAAAAACGAGGTTATGACAAAAAATGGATTAAAAAAATAGAAAAAGAAGTTATACCCTTGAGAAAAAATGTAGCTAAGCCCATTTTACATTCTACAGACATCTTAGTAGAGGCATGTGTAACATCTGAAAAAAGTTCAAATATAGAAAACAGAAATTCAGATGAATACAGAACATCTTTTCAGATACCTATAGTGGATGAAATGTGGGAAATTAAAAATGTCATAACAGAAAATTGGAAGAGAATTTTAGGAAACAGAGAATTAGCTGACATTTTGGGTTTCAACCCAAAATTTACATACAAAAGAAATTTGAATATCAAAAGTATGTTAGAATTTCACGAAGATTCCAAGAAAATATCTAGAGTTTGTTCCATCAAAAAGGGCACTTACAGCTGCAATAACTGTAGACAATGTAGGTTTATCAGCAACACATCTTTTGTTGTTTTAGGGCATTGTAATGAAACATTGTGGGCAAAAAACTATTATAATTGCAACAGTGAGTTAATAGTATATGTAGCAAGTTGTGTGACATGCAGACATTATTATATAGGTAAGACCAAAAGAAGCCTAAAAAGGCAGATTTATGAGCACAATTTAGCAATTAAAAAAAGTGATAAAACCAATGCTCTATACAGACATTCAAGCATTTGCAAGGAATTTAAGAAATTTGAATTCTTTGTGTTGGACAATGTAGACAAAATCATTTTTGGGGGAGACAAACAACATTCTAGAATGTAAAGAAGCATATTGGCAGCTATATTTAGGGGCAGACAGACTCCCCGGATTAAATGAAACAATTAACATAAAATGTTTTTAAAATATAAGTAATTTAAGTAGTCAATTATTATACATTTGTATTTTTTACACACATATATATATATATATATATATATATATATATATATAATTTTGTATGTAAATAACTTTTTATATAAATATATATTATATTATTTTCAATTAATAATGTATGAACTGTTTCAAAGAGGAAAACAAATGGTTTATACACAAGGTAAAGATGTATCAATGGTGTCATTAAATGTCATTTCCTGTTTAAGAGTATAAAAGGAAGTAACTATATGAAAAAAGTATTTTCTGAAGAAGGTCACAGAATAAAAGTGATTGAAAGCGCTAATACCAAATCGTGTTGCTGAGTGTTGTTGTGGAGATCACTGGTACTTGTTTGTCTTTGTTTTCTAAATGCAGAAGCACCTACAGGCGTCAGTCGGCTGCATTAAAGGACACTACATTTTTCCTATCTTACTTCTGCTGTATGTGTGAAACAGATGTTGACAATTATAAACACAGAATGCAATATTACACTGTTCTGTTTTAATGGAGAAAAGTATGCGATTACCATACTACTTTTCTAAGATGTATTTATCAATATGACAGGTTGCAGTTCATTAATAATCAACAGCAACATGGACTAATTTTAAACCTAAGTGACACATTTTGTTTTGGGGAGACTTGCTTTTTTAAAGCTAAGGAAAATGCTTCTACATCTGAACACGGATTGAAAACAGAGTTCTTTCTACTCTGCAGAAAACCGCATGCAATTATACTAATTGTCTATAAACAGCATTTGCTGAACTTGGAAAATAGCTAGCAAATGTTGACTTCTGTTATTAAGAACTTTTCATGTAGTTTCATAATTTTCAGCTGTGAGCGTTCATTTATGACAAGCCAATGGAAAAAGACAGCTTTTAAAATTATACATTCAAAACCAATGAGAGACTCTCATTGTAGACAAACTATGAGAAGACGAGAGAAACACCTGTAAGGAAAGAAAAGGCTAAGAATGGAGAAAACAATCAACATCTATTTCTATATAAATACAACTGCTAGGTTAAGTTGATTCCCCCTGGTAGATACAGAGAAAAGTACAGTTGTGTACACTTACCATAAATGTAGATGTTCGAGTGTATCCACTGTTGCAGTCATTACATTTGGGTAATCTGCTAGAAGGTTGCGCTCAGTCGGCCTGATTAACAAAGACTTGGGTCCTGCGTCCGTTGCTGTCCCTTCTTCCATGACATCAGGCCTTCAGGGGTATAAAACATGCAGCCGACGCCAATACATCAGTTTTTCTTGCCCCAGATGTCAGGTGCCCCCCAAATGGGGAGCAAAAAAATAAAAAAAATAAAAAAAATAAAAAAATATATATATATATATATATATATATATATATATATATATATATATATAAAATTAAAAACACAAAAATATACCACCAAACAAAAGCAAATACACCAAAAAGGCTTTTAAGCATAGTAAAAGAAAGTACAGGTATAGTAACAGAAAAACAGGGAGCTGGAGGGAGGGTAACCAGGACTGCAACAGTGAATACACTTGAACATCTACATTTATGGTAAGTGTACACAACTGTACTATGTTCTTAGTGTTTCACTGTTGCAGTCATTACATTTGGGTAGATTCCCAAAGCTATGGTTGGGAGGATGGATTTATACAGCATTAGGACCAGCTATAAGGCCCTGCAAAACAGCAGTGGCAAAGCAGGCTCTGGATTTAGAGAAAATTGTAAGTGATAATGCGTGGTGAAAGTATGAAGTGAACTCCAGGTAGCAGCTTCTAGAATTTCCCTGGTAGGAACACCTCTGAGAAAGGCTGTTGAAGTAGATGCAGCCCTGGTGGAATGAGATCTGATCCCCTGGGGGATAAGTTTGCCATGGTGCTTATAATAGAAATTAATACAATGGCTTATCCATTTAGAAATGGTTTGCTTTGAAATAGCTTTCCCCTCTGCCCCTGCAGAAAATGCTACCAGCAGTTGTTCAGATTTTCTTCGAGATTTAGTCCTGTCCAAGTAGAATCTAAGCTGTCTGTGTACATCCAATGAATGCAGAATCCGCTCCCCTTTGTTCTGTGGATTGGGGAAGAAAGTTGGCAAATGAATGGACTGATTAAGAGCCACACTGGATACCACCTTGGGCATGAAGGATGGGTTGGTCTTGAATGACACCCTGTCTGCATGAAAGATGATGAAAGGCTCCACTGCCATAAGGGCCTGTAATTCAGAAATCCTCCTAGCCGAAGTGAATGCTAAAAGGAAGGCTGTTTTCCAGGAAAGAAATTTTAAGTCTGCAGTAGCAGCTGGTTCGAAAGGCGGGAGAGTGAGTTTCTCCAATACAAAGTTAAGGTCTCAGGCAGGGGTTGGAGCTCTCCTGGATGGCCTCAAGTTTTTGGGCCTATGTGAAACTGCTTGAGCAGTGGATGAGAGAAGATGGGAGGTTCTGTGTTACAATGAGCGGAAATGGCTGAGGCGTGAATTTTGATGGAGGAGAAAGACAAGCCCTTGTGAAGCATCTCAGTTAAGTATTGCAAAATCTGAGGTAAATTGGGCACTGCTGTGCTCATCCCTTGAGACTGATTCCAGGCACAGAATTTTTTCCATTTGTCAGTATAAGATTTTATAGTACTAGGTCTTCTTGCCTCCAAAATGACATCCATCACAGGTTTGCTGAGGATGCTAAGGGGGAATTTAAGTGATTAGCCAAGCTGCAAGATTCAATGTTTGGAGCTGAGGGTGCAGAATATGGTTCTCCTGCTGAGACAGTAAAGGAAGGTGTCTGAGGCAGGTGCCACAGTGAAATGTATGACACACTGCATGAGTGTGTACCAGTGTTGGCGAGGCCAGTCTGGAGCAATCAAAATAAGTTTTGGTTTGTCCTGTTCGACTTTTAGTAGAACTTTGGAGAGCAGAGGCAGAAGGGGAAAGGCATAGATTGAAAGGTTTTTCCAGCTGAAGGACAGAGCCATCCACTTTCCAGGCTTTTTTGTGATGAGTTCTTGTGCAAAATTTGTCCAACTGGTAATTCTGGGGTGAGGCAAAAAGATCTACATCTGGGCTCCCCCATTTGCGTGTCAACATGTTGAAAATCTGTAATTCCAGTTTCCATTTGTGTGGGTTCATGAGATTTCTGCTTAGTTCGTCTGCCAGAACATTCAGCTTTCCTGGCAGGAATTGAGCTTGTAGTTGTACTTGGTAGCTCAAGGCCGTGTTCCACAATGCCATGGCTAGTCTGCAGAGGGGGTAGGAATGTGTATCCCCCTCCTTGTTTATGTACAACATAACTGTGGTGTTGTCCGTCTTTATCAGTGATTGTCCTGGATGAAGGTAGTACTTGAAGGCTGTCAGTGCATTCTGTACAGCTAGCATTTCTTTTTGATTGATATGAAGGTACATTTGATTTGGGCTCCATTTGCCCTGAATGCACTTCCCTGCCAGATGAGCCCCCCCATGCATAGTCTGATGCGTCTGTAGTTAGGGTTTGTGCGGCAGGGGGTGGTGTGAATGGTAGTCCCTTGTTTTGGTGGCAGGCCTCTGCCCACCATAGGAACTCTAGGCGCAGGCAAGGTATGATAGGAATCATTGTTTCCAGGCTGTGACAATGTTGACTCCATAAACTTTTTAAGTACCACTGAAGTTTCCTCATATGCAGTCTTGCATATGGAATAAGAAGAATGCAGGAGGCCATGAACCCCAAGGCTTGCAGTACTTGCCTTGCAGATAACAGGGTTTTTGTGGCCACCTGTTTGAAGTAAGTCACCAAATGAATTTGCTTTTCTGGCGTAAGGAAAGCCATCTGGGCAGTTGTATTCAAGCTTCAACCCAGGAATGTAATTTTTTTGAGAAGGTACCAGTTGTGATTTCTTTTAGTTTATGGTGTACCTTAGACAAGTTAGAACTCTTTCTACAAATGCCAGATGTTTTAGAAGAATGGCCTGGTTTTCTGCCTGAATTAGACAATCGTCCAGGTATGGATATATTTGAATATTTCTTTGCCTGTAAAATGCAATTACTGGAGCCAGGCACTTTGTGAATACCCTGGGTGCAGTAGACAAGCCAAAGGGCAGTGCAGAAAACTTATAATGCATGCAGCCTGCTTTGAAGCATAGGTATCTTCTGCAAGATTCCCTGATTGAGATATGCAGGTAAGCCTCTTTTAAATCTAGAGTTTCCAACCAGGCATCTTTGCCTAGCCTAGCACAGGAAGTAACTGGTGAAGAGTCAGCATCTTGAATTTTGGAATGTCCAGAAAGATGTTTAGAGTAGACAGGTTTGGACGCCATGATTTGTCTTTTCTGGGTACCAGGAAAAGTCTGGAATAGAAATCTTGTCCCTTTTCTCTTCTGGTACTAGTTGAATTGCCCCCATGGTGTCTAGGAGGGAAAGTACTTGTTTCTGAACCTCTGCCCACTGATTTGGGGGCAGGTCTGGCCACCAGTTTAGGGTTGGCAGCATGTGGAAATGAAATCTGTATCCCTGGGACACTATATTTAACTCCCATTTGTCCTGGGTTATAAGTTGCCAGTTTCTGGAATGAAGAGCCAGTTTTCCCCCAAAAGCGGCGGCTAAGAGGTAAGTGTTTGGTAATTTTAAAGGGAAGTCATTGAGACGGTTTACTATAGGGTGGTGCCTTGTTGTTTTCAGATTTGGAAGTGGAAGCACCCCTTTGCTTAGTTCTGAAAGTCCCTTGGGACTGAAACCTGGTGCTTTTAGAATGTCTGGGTTTGGCTGGAGTGGCTCCGGAAGGAGTTGGAAAGGACCAGTTCTTCGTAGGCCGGTGCCTACTAAATCTAGGAGGTTGTACTTGCAAGAAATCTTTCACAGTTTGCATAGATTTAGCTTTATCTCCCATCTTTTTTTAGAACTTCTTCAGCCTTATTGCCAAACAGGCGGTCCTGCTGTAAAGGACATCCAAAAGTTTTGCTTTAACATGATCAGGCAGAGACTGCTCCTTAAGCCAAGCATGCCTTCTAAGCACAGACCCAGTAACAGCAGCCCTGCAAGAGGCCTCTAAAGAATCAAAATCACATTGCAAAGTATATTTGCCAGCTTGTTCAGCTGAACGCAATAAATCCTGTAAATCTTTATTCTCCACACAGTCAGAAATCAACATTTTCTGTTTAAACAGCCCCATGATATGCTATTGATATTTTAGCATATGGAATTGACAGTTTAAAACCCTGATTGCTAAAGTTGCAGAAGTATAAACCTTTTTACCCCATCTATCCCGTGCTCTGGAGTCTCTATCAGAAAGGGTAGGATTTTTAGCAGTAGAAGCCTTAATGCCCTTGGGTCCTTGAGAAATGGTTTCAGCGTCCGCAACAGGATTTTTGAAAAGGAATTTGTGGGACTCAGAAATGCTGTAGTACCTGTCTGGTTTGCTAGGGGCTGGAGGCAAGGAATCAGGGGCCATAATGGATTCCGAAAACACATCAACAATGTCTAGTACAGGAGGTATAACCAAAGGCCTATGCTGAGGAAAAAGGAGGAAATGTCTAAGCCTCTTTTTAAATTCAAAGAAATCCTGACTTTCCCAGTGGAAATGCTCCCTTAAGGTATGTAAAGTTAACCCAAAAGAGAAATCTTCAGGAGGAGAAGCAGAGGGAATGGAATCCTCTGCATCAGAGTCCTCATAAGTAGGTACGGACAAATCCAGATCATTAGAAGAGTCAGAAGAAACAGAGTCCTGGTCAGAAGATTCATAGTCAAGTTCAATCCTAGGCCTCTTGGAGGGGGGGGGGGGTTGACTACCCCCGATTAGAGTAATTAAATCTTCAGCCATTTTGATCATTTGTTTTTTAGGCATAGAGGCCTGAACATGTGGCCTGGGCGCCGGTTTTTAGACATAGATCGAGATTTAGGCCTTAGTATTGAAGCTGGAGTCGGTTTAATATACAAGTCTGTAGGCCTGAATACACCCTCAGAAGCCGCTGCCTGCACAGCGGCTTCAGACTCATCCAAGGTAGAGACATCTGCGGGTTCCATAGTTGAAGCATCTTGCAGCATACCGGAGTCTGAATGGGTCTCAGTAGAGGCCTGCGAATCAGAAGTAGTGGGTATCAGGGGCTGCGAAAACGCCTCACCGAGTACCGGTGAACTGGCGACTGGCTTAGGAGAAGCGTTGTTGGCAGTTTTGGATCTCGGTGGCCTATCTCTGTCTTTATCTTTGCATTTTTTCTGAATCCCAGTAGTCGGATGGCTAACCGATGACATTTCTGGATAATTAAACTGAGAACTGAAATATTTAGGGACGAAAATGTACCAACGACAGATAGTGCGCTGATTAAATAAAGCAAAAAACCGACAGCAAGGTACGTCGTGGTCAGGGCCTAGGCAAGGAATACAGTATGAATGAAAATCTTTATGCGGTATTTGCTTTCCACAAGTAATGCAATTATTAACTTTTACTGACATTGGTAAGGAGCAAGAAAAAGTTTCTCCAACAGGGTACTTAGCTTTAGTTGAAGACTTTGGTTCTGAAACTCGAAAACGAAAATTTCAGGAGTCGGCTGACCGGCACTTGCGAACTGCTTCTGCTTCAGGCACCGCACGGCAAGAAAGACTGAAGAAATGGCATCGGCTGCATGCTTTATACCCCTGACGACCTGACGTCACGGAAGAAGAGACAGCAACCGATGCAGGACCCAAAACTTTGTTAATCGGGCCGACTGAGGGCTACCTGCAAGCAGATAATCCAAATGTAATGACTGCAACAGTGAAACATGAAGAACATCAGGTTAAGTTGTAAAAATAGTATCTTTTTTCCTGTTAAAACACAATAAAAAGTACTTTAAACACCTAACCCAGACCCCAAAACAAAAACAACAGCATGTCCCACACAAATAAAGCTAGTTTTAACAACTTTTTACCACAAATATAAAAAAAGTAAAGCTCCCATTTAAGAGTGTAAAAACTTCACTAAGAGTCATTAAAATCACTTTCTCCTAACTAGTTTTAATAAGTTTCACAGAAAAAAAAAACAAAGTTTTCTGTCATAAAGTGTTAGGTGAAAGTTTTTTCCCCAAAGGGAACTTATCTGTCTAGCAATGGAACAAAATTAGTTGACTGCTGAGCCTCAAATGTCTGCACAGACGTGCTTTCTTTGACAGCTAAAAAGCTATAAAAGGATTCATGCCTAAACTTGACTTTTAGTAAGCTCAGCTTGAGTTGACTAAAGGATTGAGCAAATGGAAGGTGCCTTGAATGCTTTTGAAGCTGGCTGGATACTGTATCCTTGGCAGGATGTAACCCATATACCTAAGGCTATTGCAGCAGTGCTCAACTGAAGAATATCAAAATTGTACAAAAGCGGCTAGAAATGAATGGTTATTGTTGAAGCACATACACTTCTAGCTTCAGCAGATAGATGTCAGGAACAGAGGGAATGGCTGCTTCAGCCCATGAAAAAGGGCATCCAAGCTTTTACAACAATCATGATAAAGGGAACAAAACAGAAGCACCCAAGTATTTAATTCAGTCTACAAGATATCTTCATTTAAAATTCCATGCTGCTCTGCTGCTAACTAGAACACTGTTGTATACGTTAGAACAACTCACATATTCACTTACATCACGTTTGTACTAGACATAAAGCAAAACCAACCAAAAACAGGAAAATCTTACTTTTGCCTTCTGTAGAGGTGCCATACGGCAACAAAGCACAGCACTACAGTTTCTGCACACTTCCATAAATAATTTCTCATGTTCCCTGAGTGCAAGTGAAAGGCTGGCTCCATCTACCACTAAGCCATGCTGGATTACATGGTCATCTCTGATCCTAGCATAAACAAAGAAAACATCAACAATCACCAAAACACAAAAATAAATACACAAGCATGTTTTTCTAAAAAATAAATAAATAAACACACTTCTGTCTTTTACAACTAATTGACACTATGCAACTTAACCAGCCACTTACTGTAATAAAATGACTGCAAATCTTTATGATTTAATAATGACATGCAGCATTTATACAAATTATCAATGAAATTATAGTTATGACAGCTACATAAACCACCTGGTATAAAAGTCAGTTACACATGCATCTACTAGCACTTCCAATCAATCAAACATTCTTAGTTAAGTATACTCTTTGCTGAAATGTAATCTTTATTCACTTCCTGAAGGGGAGGGTCCTGAGCAGCCATCCAAAGCTTAGCTCTCTTCTCTTCTCAGTAGCTATCCGCTTTGTCAGTGTTAGGAAGTATTCACAACTAGGTGGAGAAGCACTGTTAGTACTTTGCCAAAATAAGTCATTAGACAAGACTACAAGGTAGATAGCATCAACCCACCTCCATAGTCATTCAAAACGATCATAAAATAAACTAAAAGATAGTAACTCTTAAGCCCAAAGTGTGGACTTGTGTGTGTGTGTGTGTGTGTGTGTGTGTGTGTGTGTGTGTGTGTGTGTGTGTGGGGGGGGGGGGGGGGGGGGGGGGCAGATGGAAGGGAGGTGTATGCTAACAGAAAAATTCTCAAAGATCTGGAGTTACATTAGACACTTATGTAACTGGCAAATCTTCTTCAGGATTCTCAGTGAGCAGAGTATTATTTGCTAAGTGAGTCACAAACAAGGTCTACTCAGATGGGAGGTGGAACATAAGGTCTCTTTAGTGAAGTCAAGTAAGGTATCCTATGAGAATTCCATCTTAACCTTAGATGGTACATCAAAAAGTACAGTTTTGTACCTACCATAAATGTAGATGTCCGATAGGAATGCATCTGCAGTCCTTACAAATGGGTAGTCCTGTCGTCAGGCAGCCCTTCGGTCGGCCGGATTCCAAAGTCTGGGTCTGGCTTCGGCTGGTGTCGCACTTCACCCGACGTCATAGCTGCAGTTCTTCAGGTATAAAGGCATCAGCCGACGCCATTTTCCTCAGTGTTTCTTGCCCCAGATGCCAGGTGCCCTCTTTGATGGCTAAATTTGGATAAATGCCAATGTTTCCAATAGTAGAGAGCAACACATAAAATAAGCATGTATGTACAAATATACAAACAAATACACCATAATAGATCCCCCCAAGCTAGCTGAAGGATGGCAAATACCCTAGGAGTACCACAGAGGGGAAGGTGGGTGGGTAATCCTGACTGCAGATGCATTCCTATCGGACATCTACATTTATGGTAGGTACAAAACTGTACTATGTCCTTCAAGGATGCATCTGCAGTCCTTACAAATGGGTAGAATACCATAGCTAAACTAGGGGAGGAGGAAAAAGGTAGAGATTATGGTGTAGTTAGGATCCCTTGCAAAACAGCAGTGGCAAAACCTGCTCGGGATCTAGAGTATAAAGGTAAATTGTAATGCTTGGCAAATGTATGCACGGAGGTCCAAGTAGCAGCCTCTATAATGTCCTTGGTAGCCACTCCTCGTAAGAAAGCTGTGGTAGTGGCTGTAGCCCTTGTGGAGTGAGGCCTGATGTTGTCTGGAATTTTCTTTCCATGGTAGGAGTAACAAAATCTAATACAATTTCCTATCCATTTGGAGATTGTCTGTTTTGAAATAGGTTTTCCTTCCTTTCCGGTTGCATATGCTACCAGAAGCTGGTCAGTTTTTCTATTGGACTTGGTCCTGTCCAGGTAGTAGCGTAATTGCCTATGTACATCCAAGGTATGCAACAGTCTTTCTCCCCTGTTCTGTGGGTTGGGGAAGAATGTAGGTAGGTGGATAGCCTGATTTAAAGACACTCTGGATACCACCTTAGGCATAAATGTGGGATTTGTTCTCATGGACACTCTATCTTGATGGAAGATCAGGAAGGGTTGCACTGCCATTAATGCCTGTAGTTCAGAGACCCTTCTTGCCGAGGTGATTGCCAGTAGGAAAGCAGTCTTCCAGGATAAGTATTGTAATTCTGCTGTTGCTGCTGGTTCGAAAGATGGAAGTGTCAATTTTTCTAACACAAAGTTCAAGTCCCATGCTGGCAATGGTGGTTTCCTGGGAGGTTTTACATTTTTAATTCCTCTCAGAAACTGTCTGAGCAGAGGATGAGAGAAGACAGGAGGATCCAAGCTGTATTCTGCTGAAATAGCTGATGCATGTATCTTGATGGAAGAATAGGACAGGCCTGCATGGAAGAGCTCTGCCAAGTACTCCAGGATGTTGGCTATGTTTACTAGCGCCACGTCTTCTCCTTTTGCAGTACTCCAAATGAGATATCTTTTCCATTTTGCTTCATAGTTTTTTCTTGTTGAAGGTCTATGAGCCTCAAGGATTATGTCTTTAACCCTTTGGGATAAATCTGGGTTAATTGTCCTTATGTAATGTTCCAGGCAGTTAGCTGCAGAGTTTTCAGGTTTGGATGCAGGATGTTGTAGTTGTTCTGTGTTAACAACAATGGGATCAGGGGCAGTGTCCATATTTGTTCCCGAGACATGCTCCTCAGCAATGGGTACCAATGTTGTCTTGGCCAGTCTGGAGCTATCAGAATGATCCTTGGACGTTCCTCTTTGATCTTCAAAAGCACCTTGTGCATCAAAGGAAGTGGTGGGAATGCATAAGCTGTCAGGTTTTTCCAACTGAAAGATAGGGAGTCCACCTTCCAAGCAAGTAGGTGGTACGTCCTTGTGCAGAATTTCTTTAGCTGGTGATTGAGTGGGGATGCAAATAAGTCTATTTGTGGTAATCCCCATTCTCTTGTGATGGCTTTGAAGATGTCCGGATGCAGCATCCATTCGTGGGCATCTGTGGTAGTTCTGCTTAAAATGTCTGCTAGAATGTTTTCTTTTCCCGGTACAAAAATTGCTTGTAACTGAATGTTGTAGCTCAGAGCCACATCCCATAGGTCCAGTGCCAGCCGGCATAGAGGATATGAATGTGTGCCTCCCTGTTTGTTGATGTACCACATAACTGTGGTGTTGTCTGTCCTTATCATCAACTGACCTTCTTGGAGAAATGGTCTGAATGACTGGATTGCCAATTTTATTGCCAGCATTTCCTTTAGATTTATGTGCAGGCGCAGCTGGTCTTGAGTCCATAAGCCTTGTATGCACTTGTCCAGCATGTGTGCCCCCCAACCGAGGTCTGAGGCATCTGTCGTGATGGTTTGGCTTGGTTGACTGTTGCAGAAGGTCAATCCTTTGTTTGATTGACAGGCCTGAGCCCACCATAGGAACTCTTGTTTCAGGCATGGGATTATTGGAATTTTGGTTTCTAGGCTGTGCTTGTGTTGGGACCACAAATTCTTTAGGTACCACTGTAGCTTTCTCATATGCAGTCTGGCATGAGGGACCAGAATTATGCAGGATGCCATGAAGCCTAGGGCTTGCAGTACTTTTCTTGCAGTTAGATGGTTCTGCTTTGTTAATGCCAAGAAGTAGAGAGGTAGTTGCTCTTGCTTTTCTGCAGTTAGGAATGCCATTTGTTTTAATGTGTCCAGCTCTGCACCCAGAAAAGTTATTCTTTGGGATGGAGTCAGCCTTGACTTTTTTATATTGACTGTATATCCCAGGGCTTGCAGTAGGTAAATGACTCTTTGTAAGTCTTCTGTTAGTTTGTTTTTGTTGTCCGCTTGAATCAGGCAGTCGTCCAGGTAGGGATAAATTTGGATGCCCTGAAGTCTGCAATGAGCAATTACTGATGCCAGGCATTTCGTGAACACTCTGGGCGCAGTAGATAAGCCAAAGGGCAATGCTGGGAATTGATAATGCTCTGATCCTGCAAGAAATCTGAGGTATCTTCTGCAAATTGGTCGTATGGGGACGTGCAGGTATGCCTCCTTGAGATCTAGAGTTACCAGCCAAGACTCCTTGCCCAGCATGGGAAGAAGCTGCTGTAGGGTCAGCATTTTGAATTTTGGAACAATGAGGAATGTGTTTAAAGCGGACAGGTCGAGAATAGGCCTCCATTTGTTCTCTTTTCTTGGTACCAGGAAGAGTCTGGAGTAAAATCCCTTTCCTTGCTCCATAGATGGTACCTTTTCCACAGCTCTCATTCTTAATAATTGAGATATTTGCTTTAGAGCTTCTGCCCTTTGAGTAGGTGGTAGGTTTGGCATTCCTCTCTTTCCTGGTAGAGTATGGAAATGGAACCTGTAACCTTGGTCTATAGTTTGCAAAATCCATTTTTCCCTTGTGATGCAATGCCAGTTCTTTGAAAATAAGGTTAGCTTCCGCCTAAGGGTGCTTCCAGTTGTTCCCTGGTAGGCGGTGCCACATCCAAGTCACTGTGATTGTGTTGTTGTAGTGGTGGTGGCTGCGTCCGTGCCTCGCTGGTTATTACCTTGCCATTGGCGTCTCCTGTAGGCCCCCCTGGATTGGTTTCTGCCTCTTGAACGCCTATTCCTGCCTCTCTGTGTCTTAGAGGAGTCTGGAAAGGACCAATTTTTGGAGGGCCAGTTCCTGCTAAACCTTGGAGGTTGAATCTGTAAGAAATCTTTCACTGTTTGTACAGATTTCGCCTTCTCTTCCATCTTCTTTAGTACCTGCTGTGCAGGGGAACCAAATAAATTGACCTTGTCCATGGGTGCATCCAAAAGCTTAGATTTGACATGGTCTGGTAATGCCTGCTCTTTCAACCATGCATGTCTCTGGATAACTGTGTCAGTCATGGCTGATCTAAAGGAAGCCTCCAGTGCATCATAGCTACATTTTAAAGAATGGTTACTAACCTGCTGTATGTTATGTACCATTTCCTGAACATATTTTTTATCTAGAGATTCTTCAGAGGACAGCTTTTAGTTAACTGATCAAGCATAAACTCTTGATATTGAATCATATGGAATTGGCAGTTCAAAGCTCTAGCTGACAAAGTAGCAGAAGTGTAAACTTTTTTACCCCATCTCTCTAAGGATCTGGATTCCCTTTCAGAGGGGAGGGGGTTTTTAGCAGATGTAGTTGCTACAGCTTTAGGACCCTGGGAGATAGTCTCTGGATCTGCAAAAGGAGCCTTGTATAAATGGTGATGAGTGTCCGGGACCCTGTAGAACCTATCGGGCTTAGCAGGGGCCAGAGGTAATGAATCAGGAGCAGTGCAAGCATCATTAAATGCATCATCTACAACAGAAAGAACTGGAGGTATAGCTAAAGGCCTATGCTGTGGCAAATGTAGAAAGGTTCTAAGCCTTTTTCTGGAGTCTGAGAAATATTGGCCCTGCCACTGAAATTGTTCCCTCATAGCATGCAAGGTTTCCCCAAAGGAAAATTCCTCAGGTGGGGAGGCTGAAGGAATGGACTCTTCAGCATCAGAGTCTTCGTAAGGGGAATAAGGAGCCTCAGGAGGGTCTGTATGTTCTGAGTCATCAGAGGAGTCATCTGTGGATACTGGTTCAGGGGGCTCTGCTCTAGGCCTCTTCTCTGGAGGTGGATGAGAGGCCCTGTCTGTATGAGGCTGGGAGCCACGAATTAGAGAAATGAGATCCTCAGCCAAAGAAAGCATATGGGAACTGGTGCTGGGCCTGTGAGAGGGGGGTTTAACAGGCACCGTTTTTGAAGCTTTAGCTGCTTTAGCCCTGGCAAAGGCCTTAATAGACATGGCTGCAGGAGGCCTAGCAGCTCCACGTGCAGGGGTTGAAATATCCAAGGGAATAGTGTCTGATAATTCCTGAGAAACCGCAACAGAAGGTTGGATTTCAGAAGCCGATTCCACCAGGCTAGAAGAGGCCTCGGAAGAAGGCAGGTTTTCGGCCTGGGGAAGAACCGCTTGCTCGGTTTCAGCTGAAACCGAGACACTCGTGGTTGGCTTAACCGCGGTTTCGGCCGAAACCGCGGACCGCGAGTGTCGGTCCTTTTCCCTGCGTTTTTTGGTAATTTGTGAAGTCGGAGGGTCCGACGTCATGATATAGGCAAATTCAGAGCCGAAAAACTGTTCTGCAAATTCTGACCGACGCCTAAGCGTCCGTCGGTTAAAAGAAGCACAGGCTAGACAAGCTGCTACGTCGTGGTCTGGGCCTAAACAAGGTAAGCAGTAAGAGTGGAAATCTTTATGAGGTATTTGTTTCCCACAAGTTAAACAGTTATTCACTTTTTCTGACATCGGCTGAGGCAAGAAAGAGTCCCCAATGGGGTACTTAGCTTTTTAGAAGTCTTCGAAGTAGTATTCGGTATGAAATCTCTGGTTCTGACCGACCGGCACTTGCGAACAGCTTCTGCTTCGGGTGCCACGCGGCAAGAAAGACTGAGGAAAATGGCATCGGCTGATGCCTTTATACCCGAAGAACTGCAGCTATGACGTCGGGTGAAGTGCGACACCAGCCGAAGCCAGACCCAGGCTTTGGAATCCGGCCGACCGAAGGGCTACCTGACGACAGGACTACCCATTTGTAAGGACTGCAGATGCATCCTTGAAGGACATCAAGTATGCGAACAGATTTCCAGGATTCAACAGGGCTGACATCCTGTATAGTAAATCTTGAAGCCTGCAAATGAAGACATTACTGCTCTAGCAGAATGGGGTTTAAAATGTCCAAAGCGGTGTTTTTCCACCCAATGAACAGCATTTCTGACAACCTAATTAAAGCAACTGCCAATAAAAGGGAAAATAAAAACTGTTTTTTTACCCTACAGTGGGGGACGGGGTGGTACAGTGGCACAGTGGATAGCAATGTCACCTCACAGTAAGAGGTTCCCCGGTTCGATTCTTGGCTGAGGTGTCTTCTGCATGCAGTCTGCATGTCCTCCCCTGTGCTTGCATGGGTTTCCTCCCACATTCCAAAAACCTGCAGTAGGTGGACTGGATACTCTAAATTAGCCATAGTTGTGACTGTGCACATGAGTGTGGTGTGGAAGAACTACACGGCATGGCTAGCCAGCGGTGTATACCTTGGCTGGAGATGATCGTCACTGTTCAAGTGACACCCCAACCTCATGTGCAAAAATGGGAAAAAGGGGTCGTGGATAGATGGAATGAGAAATACAATAAAGACTACAGTTTGCTACCACACACAGATTTTAATGACCAAAGCTTCTCATTAATTTAGTGATCAACAAATAAACCAGCAGACAATGTAAATTCTGACAGTACCATGAAGCGACATTTTAATAAATAGGAAAACTGTCCTTGTGCACAATTAAAAAAGCGGGCTCCTCACACTAGAGCTCAAATTTTTCTAGCTGCAGCAGTGCCACCAGAATCGTCTATAACAGGCAATAAAGTACATTGGAAAAATCACTGTTTCATAACAAAAATAAATAATTAAACAAGTAAATTAATCAATAAATCAACAAACAGAAAAGAAAAAAAATCAAAGCACTTAAATTTTTCACAGCTCAGGAATATTCAGAAGAATAACTTCTCTGACATGTAAGGCTGACAGTTAATGAAAGGATTTAACAGAGACAGGATGGTTGAAGTGGCAGTTGATGAAACAGTAGAAAACTGCAGACCTGCACCAGAAAAAGTATGTAATGTAAAAAGGATATCAGGTCAAAAGGCTAGAATACAGTTATTCAGAATCTGCCTAAAAGCCAAATCTCATTTGCTTATCAGAGTACACTTACTGAAAGAATAATTCATAACAGCTAAAAGCATCACTGAAACCCTTTCTAAAACTCCACACCTGGACACAGCTGTGTGTTCAAAACCTAAAAAAGTATGGGAATTCTGGGACCTGACAGCTTACCTAAACTCAAGCTTAAAATTTGACCAAAGGCCAGTAGGGAGAGGTGGTTCAAACAGCTAGAATAGCCTCAGTCACAAATAATGTAGATGTACCTCAACCAAAAACAATTTAAGAATGATTGTGGGCTGTTTTTTTATAGTTTGCTAAATAAATGAATTGCAACAGAGAAACGGTATACATGAAATACCCTTTTCATGGCAGAACAAAAATGAACAAAAAACTACCTGGTTTTAGACAGCAGTATAACTGCAGTTTTTTACTGTCTATTTTGGTGAAAGCATCTATTGCTGGGCACCCACAGAGTTGAAATTAGTTAAATTATAAGTTGACCAATTTCCCTCTCTTAAGTGCAACAGGCAAATAAGTTTACCAGGTTGAAATGCCCTGAAATCAAGTGAGAAGTGACAGCAGCATTTCCATTAAAATATTTTCCAATGAGTTTTTCCTCCCCTGAGTAAAGCATGTTTTGGTGCAGCAGTTAGGATACCCAAATATTGGGGGACGTGATAAATATCCAAAGAAAGCTGCCACCGGACTTCCAAGATGGCTGCACACTGATCAACATGGTTGACATGAGCTCTTCCAGTGTGAAAACTGCACTGTGAAAACAAGCCAGTTATATCTATTAATTTGGGAAAAATGTAGTTACTGGCTAGTAATTACACTGCTTCGATGCCAGCTAAAAAAAGAAAATGAAATATAGAAAAAGTAAGAAGAAATCAACCAGCAAAGGAGAAGAAAAAGCTCAGGCTGAGAAGAATCTTACAGCTGTTCAATAAAAAGCAGTTTAAAGTTTCAGCTTTACCAAACAAACAAATAATAGTGGGATAAATGCAAGAATCTCTAGCCCTTCATATGAACTGATAAAATTGCAAAAAATAGGATTGAAATAATAAAAAAAATGTTTGGCTAAGCCTCATGCCTCTCAAGAAGAGCAGTTTCAAAAAAAGTACAAAAGACATAAAACATGAGATTTTCTGCTGTATCCGAGAAACTGAAAAGAACAGATAGCAATGATTTTATTAAAGTACAAATAAACAACTGGACTTTTCCACAGCACAATTTGTTAAGTAAGAGGCACATCGTGTGCATGCTCCAAATCCTGCCATGAGAAAGCGGCAAGACCTATATTAGTAAAAATGCAATCACACCAACAGAAAGAGTTGCTCCTGACAAAACTATGGCAGAAGGGAAAAAGCATTAAAAATTGGGGAGAGCAGAGCATTTCTGGAAGATGACTCACTGTACACCACTCAGAAGAGAAGCAAGTTTAATAGCAAATCAAGGAATGTTAAGAAGCAGGTGCGACATTCAAGTTGCTGTATCTAAATTTCTTCAGAACATTTCTCCTGGAGGATCAAAATGATGAACTGGCTAAGAAAGAAATAAAAAAAGTTTATCCAACAGAGAGTGAGCCAGCAAGCGGAAGGGGGCTCTTGGCTTTGCAAATCAAGGCCTAAGAAAGACTGGAGGTTTTTTGACTTTGTTAAACTGGTGGGTAGACTGTAAAGCATACATTCCACTTAATGTCATTAATGTTTAACATGACACTGAATGGATTGAAGAAGTAACCAAGTAAAACCACTTTTGCTCTTAATATTTGTATAAAAACATGATGTAAATTGCCTGCCATACTGTAAATCCATCTTGTATAGTGTGCAGTCAGAGGTATTTTAAAAGTGAGGTGGGGTGTCTTATTAGTGATCGTTATACATGCTAAATCAAGTAAAGCAAGAAAGTGCTTCTTACTACTTGTAAGATATCTCTAGGCTTTAACACTGTAGCAAGGTAAGAAAGGTTAACCAGAAGCAAGTTAATATAACCTTGTGCTACTTTACTGCTGAGATGATGGATGTACAAGTATACTGCTCACAGTAAATGTAGAACTAAGATAATTTCTTGCTTTTATACATCTACTTAAGATCAGCATTTCAGAATGTAGACTGGCAAAATACAGAGATCAAATTACTTACTGTCTGAGATATCAAACATCTTTTTTTATACAGGAGTGCAGGCCTCCCCTGCACTCCCCCCTCAAAAAATAATATACTAACTCAAAAGATCACTCTAAAGTGCGAATAAACAGGAAATAAGCGTATTGCCACAGTACCATGACCTCAGTAAAAACAGTTTTCCTGCACTACTCTGCAGTCAAAATTTCAGACTGTCAACAACTTCAGCTCAATGTTTTGGCAGTCAGCTTTCTGAAACGTTGACTAAATGAACGGGACTCAATTTTGTGTGTGCAGTTATCTGGAATAATATCCTTGGTTTAAGCTACAGACACTTTTTTTATGCAAACAGGATTGAAACAGAAGATAAAATGATGAAAGACAGGAAAATGCTGCTTTGTAAAGTCATTAAATATCTTCCTTTAGCAAAGGTTTTCAGTATGAGACAAGTAGCCTACAGGTGTAGCTAATCAATCATGAGAGGACTACCAGAGTGCACTGAGCAAATTTATGAGTTTTCAAGCATCTATAAAGTCAATTACTACTTTTCTTAGAGAAAGTCTGCAGGTAAGTAATTAATCATGACAGGTCTGAACACTATCTGCCAAGTGATGTGTACAAGGTACATTGTAAATAATATGCAAAGGTGCACTGGCAACCAGTTCAGTGAAAATAAATGATGTTTTATAGAAGTTTATAGAAGTAAGTGCCTTTTCAGCAGCCTTAGTACTTTAATGCATGTAATGCAACAAGACACAATTAAATTCACTTATTTAAAGGTGGTCAGCACACTTTTTTCTACGGCTGAAAGTGAATGCTCACAGAAAGCATGCAAGTTGTTTTTCAACTCTGGGTGGGGGAGAGATGAAAAAAAAAAACAGATACCATTTATTATAAATGTGAGAAACACAGGCTGTAACACACTTTAGCATGGGTAACCTTAATTTTTGATTAGGCAGTGCCTGTGAGTGTAGTCACTGATATGGGGCAATTACAACTGAAAGCTCAAATTTTATTTAGTTTTTTTTTTTTGTACTGTTTTCATTCAAGCAAAAAGTATTGAAAAATGGGATATAGATTCAAACAGAGACGAGAAGAAGCAACACCATAACAGATCAGCCTACCAAACATTAAATGTCTGCAAACAATTTAGAAATGGCTAAATCTGTGTTGTCAGTTTCTGTCTGGTTCAACCTGTGGGTTACTGGATCCAGGACCAGCCAAATCAAGAAAACATCAGTTTTGGAGCTCTACTTCCTCTACCCATACATAACACTTTGCTCTCTCTCCTTTTATTTCAGATCAAGTTTGCCCTTTCCATCATTATCAAACATGTAAAATATAAATACTCCAGGGCATTAGCAAAGGACCCCAAGATGGAAAAAGAAACATCTCAAAAGCTTGGTTGCCCTAGACAAAATACTCCACTTGTGAGCGATAGAAGGGAGGGATGGTTGAACTGGACAGAAACCGACAACACAGAGCTATCATTATGGGAAGCACATATCTTTTTTATCAGATATTGTTTTTTCTGTCTGGATTCAACCTCTGGGACAGAGCCCCCAGTCACATATCCTCCCAGAGTGGCTCTAAGAGAGAATATTCCGTAAAAAATTTGACCCAAACGAGTTCCATGGCATTGACTATACATCCAATTTGTAATAGGAAACAAAGGTGTGGGTACCAGCCCAAGTAGCAGCAGCACAATTATCATCAAAAAAAGCTCTAGAGAAAAATGTCATACACGTAGCCAGTGCTCCAGCAGAATGACCTTTGGGCCTGTTAAGTAAAGACTTTCCTCTCAATAATATCCAAAGGAAATGCAATCAGAAAGTCATTTGGATAAAGTTTTCTTTGACACTGGTTTGCTCAGCAGGGCCTTAGAATAGGGGACAAAAAGTTGATCAGATTTCCTTAAGACTTTGGGGCTGAATTGGCCAATTTGTCAGGCCAGACCCTGGCAGTGGCAGTACAACTGGAACTGCAAGCCCCAGAGCCAAAGGAGCCGAGGGAGGAAGAACACAATAGAGTCAACATTTTAGTTAGTAGACCAGTGGCTGAGGGAATAAGACCTAAATGTATCTGAGCCTGCAAGAAGAACCACATCAGTTGCTCCAAATACACGGACTTAAGACTGCTGACCAAGTTGGCACTCCAAGCAGACAGTGCTACTGACGCATGCTTGGAGGCCCATCTGCCAGCGAATACATCCCACAATCAGATCCAAACCAGAGAGGCTCTGATCTGAGGTGGGAGGGGAGATGACTCCAGTTAAAAACTCCCTAGGGGTACAGGAAGAAAAAGGAGAATGAACCCTACTTGAAACTGCCCTCCTAAATCAAAAATGAACTGGGCACACTTGAAGCTGGGACACAACCTTCCCCGAAGTAGGATCTTTGGGAGACCTAGTCTGAGAGGTAGGAACTGAGCTAGGTGCCAATACAGCCAGCTGGAGAGAAGGAGGGAGAGCTGCTCGTTTGTGGTCACATATGTCTTTGCCCTACACTCTGGGGTCCTTAGAGCACTACCTGCCTCAACTCTGCTCACCCTTTTCATCCTTTTCTGGGAGGCAAGGAGGAAGCAGCAAGATCTCTGGAGAGCAACAAGCCCTTCAGAATAAACTTAGCCTGGTGCTCATTCAGAGCTGGGTACCAAAACCTGCACAAATAGAGCACTCTGAGTCCAAGAGTGAAGTGCTGAGGCAATAAACAAACCTACTGTGTGCATCTTGGGATGGTGATTTGTAGCTTCATGCCACGCACTTTTTAAAACCTTTCTTGTCCTTATCGAAGAAGGAAACAGTCACAGACGATAACGGACACACACAAAGAAAAATCTGCATACCTAATCTAACATCTAACCTACACATATCAAATAAAATGCTTTTTTTGGTTATAAACTAAGAAACGCAGACACTATACTTCCAAAGGGCAGGAACAAGACTAACAAACTATCTTCAAACTACACCTAACTTAACCTTATCTAACTTAATCTAAACAAATACAAAGGTTAAGGAAAGAGAATAAAAATACAAGAGAATTACACTAAACCACAAAATGACACACAAACCCATGGCGGAGGTCATGATCTTGCTGCAGTCCTTGGAGGCAGCAAACAAAATCTGGGATAAGATAAAAGTGAACCGGGGTTTAAAGATACAGTAGGTGGAGGTCCATGGCTGATGTCTTTTGGATTTGGTCACTTCCAGATCTGATAATCCACTGGTTGAAGCCAGACAGAAAAGACAATGGAACATACATTCAAAATCACTGTCATGTACAATAGGTGGTATTGCAGCTTTCTATCATAATGGCTACTCTGCCCACAATGTCATGGAATGTAAATGACCTTGCAAATTTAGAAAAAAGCAAAGAGCTCTGAAGTATATATCAAGACTTGTAGGGTGCAAAATAGCAATGTTGCATGAGACACATCTGGATTGAAATGAGCATGTGTATCTGATAAAAAGGAGTTTGATATGGAAATTACACAGAATATCATGCACAAAGGAAATGGGATTGGTCATACTGATTGCTAGAGGGATTCCAGTAGTGACAGAAGAGGGAAAAAAAGATAATAATGGTAGACTTGCAGTACTAAGGGGTTACTGGCAAGTGAGGAGGATCACTCTTGGGTGTATTTAAATTCCACCTAAAACTGCTGCTAAGGAGTTTAAGAGAAATTTGGGAGAAGTAATCATCTTCAACAGGGTCTGCTATTTATGGTTGGCGACTGGAACCTGATTTGCTATGGTGAGGATGTATCAGAAAGACCAAGAAGGGAACATGTAATTCTGAGGAATTATATGAGAATGACTGGTATGGAAGATATGAATTCAGTAGTAAAAATCAAGATACAATTTACATATTACTCCCCAAGGTACAAGAACTGGGCTGGACTGGATAGAAATTATACCACACAGGAGCATATGTACTTAATTGAAAACACTAACAGATATCCAATAAACATTTCAAATCTTGCACCAATAATGACTACAATAAAAGATGGAGGATCACAAAGTGAAAATAAAACATTGTCACTTTCACACTTACCTGTTAAAGAGGAATTTAAGGAAAGGGTCGTAGAAATGATTCAAATTTTATTAGGAAGACAGAAAATTTCTTCAAAAGGGATCCACTCTGATAGTTAGGAATTCTTGGCAAGGGAGTAGGATTACTTTTGGCATGCATTTATATTCCACCTACAACCCATCCAAGTTCACCCCTGGTTTGGCATCTTTGCCCCTTATGGGTAGGGGTAACATGTAAATGACTGCCTCACTCTAGCTATTCATATGTAAAAAGCAAGGGGCCTTGGTTATTTGTACTTAATACACAAAGGCTAAAAACTTCTTAGGAATGCATGGCTAGGCTTCTAAGAATCCTTGTGGATCTACAGCCTAGTAATTAACTATGAATCTATGGATAAACAAGTAAGTGGGATAAAATCAAAATGGAATTTAAAAAGAAGGACTGACAATGGTTGAAGTGCTGCAGAATAAGAGGCATTTCACAGAAACCAAGAAAAGGAACACTCCAGATGCAAGCAGTCCACAGAGCCAATACTTTGATGTAAATCAAGGCCAAGACACAAAACAGTAAACAAGTGCACAACCACATAAATGTTCCTAAAACAACTGTGTTTTCATCTACAGTGATGCAGACACTATCAGACAACTACAGGACCTAAAAAGAATCAATATTTAACCCCCCTAATAAAACAATTAGTGTCTTATTGAACTTAATTGACTAAAAGTCTAAAATAATATTTATAACTCAACTATAAACACATATAACTACATGTTAATAAATACAATAAATAAACCAATATAAAAACGATAACTACCAATACTGTAACCACAAGAAAAATGACATGGATGCCTGGCATGGTTTTAATAAATGATATGCAGGGGGTGAGGTTCTGGCTGGTAGAAAAGACAGGTTTGCACCCATTTTAGGGAAAGAAGAATTAATTTTAAGCAATACATATATGGGAGCTAATAATGTAGGCCATGCTAGTGGTGAAGGTTTTGAAAGTGTCTTCATTACAGACTACAATGGAGACACTTGTATCATCAAGGATGTAATTGAAAAAGAATGAACTAAGTTTGTTAGCCTTTCTGATTTACAAATACTTTTTGCTAATCCTCTAAAATATATATATAGGAAGGGGCAAAGTATTAAAAACATTCTGGAGAGGCAACAAAGTAAACTTAACCCTAAGAATAAACTAGGGACTTACAAAGTGTGGGTTTTGCCCACAATGTCCTTTCGTCTCCAACACTATGGATGTTTACATTAGGAGTAAACACAGATACATTACTGGGAGGTTTAAACATAGATGCGACACCAAAGGAATAGTATATGTTGCCCTATGTGAAGCATGTGAGGCTTTCTATATAGGGAAGAATGAAAGGAAACTTAGGAAACATGTACGAGAACATGTATGACATCATGAAAGGTAATCAAAGGAACGCACTTTATAAACATACATTGTCATGCTCGGGTTATAAGTTTAAGTTTTTTGTTTTGGAAGATATACCCATTGACATTAGGGGGTGGATCTTGGGAGACACAGGTGGAATATACAGAGCTTTACTGGCAAATTGTGTTGGAAGTAAATAGAGAGCCAGGTTTAAATGATATGATCTCCCACGCTCCAGTCTTAAAAATGAGGTCAGCTAAGTTATAGAATTTCTATATGATAAAGGCTTTACAGCAGTGGTGCACAAAGTCTGGCCCCGGGGCCAAATCTGGCCCTCGACACAACACCATCCAGCCCCCAAAGAGTAAACAATTTTTTTAAAAAGTTAAAAAATGCTATGCCTTATTCCAGTCATGCATACTTTCCAGCACGTGCTTACTTACCTAATTGACTGCAATTGCGCACACCTCTAATTTTAGCTGCGGAAGTAACTATTCTTTGTTGTTTATCACTTGTAGTCTGTAAACAGTAGTAACTTTCTGCAAGAGTTTGTAATAAGTCATGGCTGCAAGCTAGAATAAAGTTAAACGCAAAGTTGATGTAGAAAACAGGCAATTTCATGACTGCTGTCTTAATTAAAAATGCCAGTCACCTGTACCTATTGTTAACTCGTAATGACTTACTATATTATGAGGTGGCCTGCAGATGCATTAAGAATTCATGCAGTGGCCCTCCCCACAAAAGGTTGTGCACCACTGCTTTACAGTTAGATTCCATTCAGTTTTAATGTAGCGTTCAAAAATTTCCAATAGGTGGCGCTACTGTCATGCTTTGCAACTTTATGTGTAACTTTTAATTAAGTGTGTTTTATAATATTCCTTCAGGAAATTTTTGTAGTATTTTTATTACTTATTTATTATATTTATCAACATGGAGTTGATGTTCATCGTGCATACAGCTGCAGTAATCGCAGATGGGTTCTCTGCCGTCAGGCGGGTCCTCGGTCGGCCGAATTCCAAAGTCTAGGTCCGGCGTCGGTTGTCGTCGCTTTCTTTCCTGACGTCAGTGCGACAGGGGTATATAAGACACAGCCGACGCCATATTGTGGAAAAATACTGAAGTCAACATATTTTGTATTCTGTATTTAAAGGGTTAAGCAGAAAAATGTTCACTGCGTGCAAACTGAAATGTTCTGGAAAATGTTGATCACTGAGGAATGCAGAAGTTAATCTTAAACTGCTGATAAGAAAGTTAATGGTGCAAGAATAACTGTGGTACTGGCTGGTAAAAACAAGTAATCAAACTATCAATTTTAATGAAAGTCCTCTGTGCTACGTGTATGTACGTGCAGGAGGGTCTATATAAGGAGAACTTAAAGTACAAGTAGCCAGACTGCTGGCATATTACTATCATGTAGCAGGTCTCCATGCATGTAAAATAAAGCTGTTTTACTTGCTTACAAGAACTTGGTGTGATTCTTCCAGAATATGTTAGAAGAGTAAAATCTTTCGACATAACTGGCTAACGTAGCGGCCTGCACGGCGCGAATCGAACAAAGAGAGGCTGAAAACCTGCACAGGTGGAGAGAGATCAGGCTCTCCTCGAACGAAAGACCTCCGACTGAAAAAGGTCGAAATTAGAGGCCAGTCACTCTTTCCAGATTCAATCCGTGAGGTGGCAGCGAAACAGGGCGGAGGAATCACAAAGGTAAGCAAAAAAGCTATTTTTTGTTGTTTCTGATTGGAATTTTTGTCTAAATTTTAAGGGACTAGTCAAGGGAGAAATTTAATTTTCTCAAAGTATAAGGAGTATATGTGAATAAATTCCATATACAAGAGATCTCAGGAACAGGAATAGTTTCTCTTAAGAGAAATGGGAACAGGAACCAGTTGCGTCAAAGGTGACGACAATCTGAAGATGAAAAGTTTATGTTTGACTTACACCCAAAGAACGTAAAATATTTAGATAAATGGAAAAAAGATCATGGGTTTAGTGGATGTTTAAATAAGTCAGAATGTCAAAATCTAGTAAGATTACTGTGCAAACAGGCAGGAAATAAGACAAGGAATCAAAAGAAGGTGGGGTTTCCCCAGGCACAGAAATGGCTGGAGGAAGCAAATAAGAGACATAGGGAACAAAATTTGAAAAAAGGGTGTGGTAATTCAAGTGAAAGAGATGTGTACTTTGTTAAAAAGGAAGATAATAAAACTTCCAAGTGTGAAAAACTAGAATAAAGACTCTCTTAGATAAAATAGAAGAACATTGGAAGCCCAAGGCAGATTGGACTTGCATTAATCAATGCGTTCAATCAGATGACGAAACCGTAGACAATTATCTACATCGTCTCACACAATGTTTTGATGCTCATAGTGGGTTGATTAAGGTAGAAAATCAGGAAAATGACTCGCCCTATGAACAGCAATTGAAAAATGCACTCCTAAAGGGCTGCCAGACAGCCATTGGTAACTTTATACAAAAACATATGATCACACACAGGACAGCGCGTCTACAGCCCCTTATGGAGTATGCTAGACATGCTGAGAAATATCTGAAGGAAAAGAAAGATAAACAAGCCCAGACTTTTACAGTTAGTGAAAATGGAACTTTAATGTTAGTTCAGGGTTCCGCAAACCACGGAAGAGGGCGTGGCAGGGGAAGAGGACGAGGACGGGGAGGCGTAAGTCATTCTGAGGATTTCGAAGGTAGGCAAAAGAGGGGGGAATGTTTTAAGTGCGGTAAGAAGGGACATTTCACCAGAGATTGCAGAGGACCGGAGAAACCGATGGTTGCTTCCGGTGGTACCGCATGACTATATGACGGTCAAAAAGACGTAGATGGAGAGTATGAGGAAGAAGAAGAAAGTGAGAATGGGGAAGTAGGTACAAAGTGAAGACGATGGGTGGGGACAGGAAATGGCAGAAAATTAGGAATATCAAATGGTAAATCTAACAGCACTAGCATCAACTATGCAATTGGAATCCCAACCAGTGATCACATTGCAAGTTGAGGGCCAAGACATAGAATTTCTTTGTGACTCAGGGGCTTCACGAACGTTAGTCAGAAGTACTGCCATATCATCCGATGTTACCTCAGATGAATATGTGCTTGTAAAAGCAGCAAATGGTCGTATTTACAAAGAGCCATTGTCCAAACCTCTGTGGTTTACCGACCCAGAGACGAACCAAAGCATATGGTTCCGAGTAATAATTTCAAAAATCTGCCCAGTTCATTTACTAGGAAGAGATTTAATGCAAGTGTTCGGCATAGCAGCCGTCCCAACCTCCACTGGGATGGTGGCAAGGAGAATTGAACCAAATAGTGCAATGCTATTAGAGGGGCAGGGAGATCTACATTACTGGTATAGTAATGATTTGATAGAGACAGGCCCCCAGAGTGTAGTGACGGCTCTTACAAATTTGGCATTAAGCAAATACGGCATAACAAATCTGAAGGTGTCAGATCCATTACATTGCACAATGTATTACAGAAGATGTGCCGGACCTGATTTAGAATCTGAAAAGAAATTTCTTAGTTTTAAAGTCACCAAACTAGTATTGCATAGCCTTTTTTTGGGACACACTAGGTAATTCTGCAGTCACATGTAGCCTTACAAGGGATATGCAGCTGCTGTATAAGAATGAATTAACCACACATATTTCAGTCACGGAGGGTGAAGGAATGTCATGGTACCTCGTGGGTAAGAAAATAACTGAATGGGTAGGATGGACACCAGAACAGTTGGCAGGTAAGGGCGTTCAGGTTCAAAAATTTAACTGGGTTACACAAGCCAGACCGACCGTGCACCTCTGGGAAGACGAACCGATACAATCCCCTGGGACATTATGACTATGTCTCCTTACCCCCATGGAAGAATCTCAATTGCAGACGATTCCAAACTCATTATGGTCGCAGGGTCAGCACGATATCGGACTGATTAGAATGGCAGGACAGGTAAAGATTACACCCAAGTCAGAATTTAGACCTCATAAACGGCATTATCCCTTGAGCAGAAAGGCAGAGGAGGGCATTTTACCGGTAATCACAGCACTTTTGAAAGCTGGAGTACTAATTCTGTGCACAGACTCACCGTATAATACGCCCTTATTTCCAGTAAAAAAAACGGATGGGACATGGAGGATGGTACAAGACTTACAGGCAATAAATGCCGCGGTGGTACCTCGGGCCCCCATAGTCCCGGATCCGTCTATTCTGCTGAACGATATCCTTCCAACGGATAACTACTTTTCTGTAATTGATATCAGTAATGCCTTTTTCTCTATTCCCTTGCAGGAAGATAGTAGATTTTGGTTTGCATTTACATTTATGGGTAAGCGTTATACCTATACCAGGTTATCGCAGGGATACTGCGAAAGTTTGACCATCTTCTCACAAGAGATGTCCACCAATTTGGCTCAGTTCCAACCCACCCAAGGGTGCCACCTACTGCTGTACGTGAATGATATCCTCCTGGCCGCGACTACGAAAGAACTCTGTAAGTCCGAGACTATTCAACTACTACACTTTCTGGCACACGAAGGACATAAGGTAAATAAGTCTAACTTACAATTTTGTAAATTAGAAGTACGTTACCTGGGTTATACTATCTCTGGGAAGGGCAGGCGATTAGATGACAGCAGAAAGAATGCTATTTTACAAGCCCCCATGCCAACTACAAAAAAAGAAATGATGTCCTTTTTAGGCATTACGAACTTCTGTCGTAGTTGGATTCCCAACTACGCCGAAGAAGTGCACCCGCTATCAGACTTAATTTTTGCAATACCGATGGCGGCAAAAGATTTGCTGCACTGGACAGACAAGGCAGTACAGGCATTTACTAGGATCAAGCAACTGATAGCTGGGTCAGCAACATTGGGGTTTCCAGATTACAGTAAGACCTTTATACAGACTGTAGATTGCAAGCAGGGATTTATGACATCTGTTTTAATGCAAATGTATGGAGATAAGTTAAGACCATTGGCATTTTACTCTAGCAAATTAGACTCAGTAGCACGAGCATTACCACACTGTGTGCAAGCAGTAATTGCAGCCGCTTTGGCGGTACAAGCGCCTGCCACGTTGGTATTGTTCCATGATCTTACGTTAAAAGTCCCGCACTCTGTAGCAGTCATCCTTCTGCAGGACAAGTTAACATTTCTGTCACCTAGCAGACATTTATCTTGTATGACTACGCTGTTATCGCAGCCACACATGACAATTGAGAGATGCACTACCTTAAATCCAGCGACATTGCTACCTGTTGCTGAAGACGGTATTCCGCATGTATGCTTAGATCTCATACATTCTAAAGTTCTACCAAGACCAGATCTTAAAGATCAACCCTTAGTACATGCGGACTGGACACTGTTTGTAGATGGGTCAGCACGCAAAACAGAAACAGAAACAGGCACCACGCAGGTAGGGTATGCAGTTACTACTGCAACTCAGATAATAGAGGCAAGACCACTCCCCGGGAACTTATCCGCTCAAGCAGCGGAACTGATTGCTGTGACAAGGGCATGTCTCCTTTCAGAGGACAGGAATGTCACTATCTATACGGATAGTCAATATGCCTTCTACGGTGCATGTGTTTGCTCAGCAATGGAAAAATAGGGGATGGTTACAACCTCGGGAAAGACATTATGCACAAAGACCTAATCCTTGAATTACTACAAGCCGTCCAACGGCCACGGGTTTGGCCATCTGTAAATCGCTGCTCATACCCGTGCTAAGGACCCGTATCACTTGGTAATGCCCTAGCAGACAAAGCAGACAAAGAGGCAGCTATGTCCAGTACCTTTTCACTTGAAACCACACCTACAGAATTACAACCAACAGATAAATTTGATTTGCAAACCTTACAAGTCATGCAGGAACTTAGCACAGTACAGGAAAAACAACGCTGGACTAGGTATGGTGTTAGGCAGAACAAAGGAATCTATGTGGGACCGGATAATAAATATGTTTTGCCTACTAATCTTTTTAGGTATGCAGCACTAGTTGTGCATGGCCCTTCCCATCTGGGCCCTGCAGCTATGGTCAGAATTATCCACCTTGCCTTTTGGACCAAGGGTTTCATTGCATATGCAAAACATTTTTGTCTGTCCTGCATGGTATGTGCTAAATACCACGGGGGAGGGGTCAGAGTTGCCCCGGCATCATTTCCAACACCCCCCTATCCATTTCATACAATATGTATGGACTTCATCGAATTGACCCCGGCACAACTAAAGAAGTTTGTGTTAGTGATAGTAGATGCATTTACTAAGTGGATTGAGGCCTTTCCGGTGACACATCCGGATGCTCAAACAGTGGCTAAACTTTTGGTCAATCACATCGTCCCGCACTTTGGACTTCCTACACGCATCTACTCTGACAATGGCATGCATTTTGTCAATCAGATCATTCAGAAACTGTCTACAGTTTTCCAAATTGAATTGAAACACCATTGTGCCTACCACCCACAGTCAGCAGGGTTGGTGGAACGCCACAACGGCATTCTAAAAGGCAAGTTAAGAAAACTCATGGCCGAGACACATCAGTCTTGGATTACCTGTCTACCTCTAGCCCTCCTTTCCATGCGGACAACTCCCACCTCAACAGGAGTCACCCCATTTGAATTATTGTACGGGAGACCTTACTACGTCCCGCAGTGGCAAAACTTGTTGCCTGCGGAACGTGAGGGGGGTGAGGAGATAGCTGAGTACATGAGGAAAATGCTGACCAATACTAACAGCTGTTTAACGAATGATTGTTTTTCAGGTTCAAGAGACGACAAGATCACGGAAATCAGACCCGGCGAGTGGGTCTGGATCAAAATAATAAAACGCAAGAATTGGGCATCCCCCAAATGGGAGGGCCCCTACCAGGTGCTAATCGCAACTCCAACAGCAGTTCGGATTAAAGAAAGGTCCTCATGGATCCACCTAACGCACTGCAAAATCATAAAACATTTTAAGTTAAATAAAGACTTGAGTTCCCCTGAGGAACAAACAGACAGCAGCAATCATGAAGGACAATAATGAGAATAAGAGAAAATGGTTCTATTGCAATGTTTTATTGTTTATAACTATTGTGATTGTAATATTTCTGTTTTGGACATTTCTGTCTTTTAATGAAGCTAGCCATTCAAAAAGAGACAAACACACCAGCTGGCATCCAAACTTTAATACATATCAAGCGATTAAATATGCATATGCATCCTCAATGAATGTCTCAAATTGTTGGGTATGTACTGCAATACCTACTGTACACAGTGGCTTAATGTTAGGGACAGCCCCTCTGGGAATAAATGATACTTGGAATAGTTTGTTGTTTGAAACCACAGAAGTACCACTGAGAGACAAGGTGGCGCTGCCTCTTCTGGGGCCACAAAATGGAACAGTGTGTTTTCAAAAGATTGGGAAAGTTAAGGTGGGGCTGAGCCAATGTAATTTGACAATAGTTCATAATTGTACCCTAGAAGGGCAGTGTGAGACCAAGTTTGGAGCTATAAAAAAAGACATCAATGTAAATGATATTAGTTTTGTTGAAAAAATGCTGTATGTATATGGCCTGTTATTTAAGGGGCTAAAGCCAAATGGGAGTTATGAATTTGCAACCAATATTACCATCAAAACAAATGATTGTTATTTTATTTGTGGTAGGAAAGCATATAAATGGTTACCATATGGCTGGTCAGGAAGTTGTTTTTTGGGATATCTGATACCAGCTATCAGGCACGCAAATGCGTTGCCTCAAGGTAAAATACGAAATGCACGTTCTCTTAATAAACCTATTAATCCCGTTGGTAACATTGATGCGTCATGGATTTATCACCATGACTTGGCACACGCCAGCAGCAAAGGACTCTCACATATGGACCTAGGCGATGATGTAATTGCTTGGGCTGGTATTTTGCCAGCATATGGGACAGTAAAATCCATCTGGGAACTGAGAAAACTGTCAAAACTGTTAGAGACTCTGAGTAATGCGACATTTTCAGCGCTAGAATTGGTGACGGACGAATTAACGGCGATGAGAACAGTAGTGTTGCAGAACCGTATGGCGCCGATTTCACCCTAGCGGCGAAAGGAGGTACTTGCGCTCTGATACACGAGGAGTGCTGCTCGTTCATTCCTGATAACGAGCACGCGATTCAGAGCCATCTTGAAATAATTCAACAAGTTTCTGAACTGACTAAACCTGGTCCAAACCCTTTGACTGACTTTTTCCAAAATCTGTTTGGAAACTGGGGTTCTGTGTTGATGAACATTTTAATTGCTGTATGTGTTGGTGCAATCATATTTTTGCTGCTTGGCTGCTGTTGCATACCATGTATCAAAATGATAATATCGAAGGTTATCTCTGCCAATGCTACAAAAGCATATTTCTCTGATTATGAGAAGGTATACAACGTATCTGGGATTATGTAAAATAAACAGTATACAAAATGTTGTAAGGGGAAATGTGGAAAAATACTGAAGTCAACATATTTTGTATTCTGTATTTAAAGGGTTAAGCAGAAAAATGTTCACTGCGTGCAAACTGAAATGTTCTGGAAAATGTTGATCACTGAGGAATGCAGAAGTTAATCTTAAACTGCTGATAAGAAAGTTAATGGTGCAAGAATAACTGTGGTACTGGCTGGTAAAAACAAGTAATCAAACTATCAATTTTAATGAAAGTCCTCTGTGCTACGTGTATGTACGTGCAGGAGGGTCTATATAAGGAGAACTTAAAGTACAAGTAGCCAGACTGCTGGCATATTACTATCATGTAGCAGGTCTCCATGCATGTAAAATAAAGCTGTTTTACTTGCTTACAAGAACTTGGTGTGATTCTTCCAGAATATGTTAGAAGAGTAAAATCTTTCGACACATATTCTTCAGTCTTCTTTGCCGCGCGGTGCCCGAAGCAGAAGCAGTTCGCAAGTGCCGGTCGGCCAGCTCCTGAAATTACGAATAATTGGAAACCGAAGTCTTCTTTAAAGCTAAGTACCCCGTTGGGGAAACTTTTCTTGCCTCAGACCGATGTCAGACAAAGTTAACAATTGTATTTCTTGTGGGAAGCAAATACCGCATAAGGATTTCCATTCCCTCTGCATACCTTGTTTAGGCCCAGACCACGACGTCTTGGCCTGTCGCTTTTGCTCTACTTTCAATAAACGCACTATTAAGCGTCGGGCGGAGTTCGCCCAGCACTTCTTTGGTAAAGCCTTTGATTATAAAATGTCGTCGGATACTCCGACTACCGTTTTGTCCAAAAAACGCAAGGACAAAGACTGACACGCGAGGCCCGCGGTCTCCACCGACACCACGCCAAAACTGGCTACACGTGCTCCGATTCTCAGTGAGGCGCCTATGCAGCCCCTGACTACCGACGACACTTCTTTGGCGGTGTCCTCTGTAACCGCGACCGCAGGTACCTCGGCCCATACCCAGACTACAACCACCGAAGCCACTGTGAGTGTTGAGCCTCCTAATGTGGATAGGTCCACTTCCACCCATGGTGTCTTTAGACCCTCATCTTCCTTCTCCATTAAGGCCTTTACTAAGTCCAAATCATCCATGCATCCCAAGAGGCCTGTTGCACAGGGCCCATCTCCAGGCCCCATGCCTAAAAAGCAGATGCTAAAAATGGCTGAGGATTTAATTACTCTTATCAGGGGTTCCCAGCCCCCTCCAGACAAGAGACCCAGAGTGGAGGAAGCTTCTCCCTCTTCTGACCAGGATTCCATTTTTTCAGAACATTCTGATGAAGAGGAACACTCGTACTCCCCTTTTGAAGATTCGGATGCTGAGCAGTCCATTCCTTCTGTATCTCCCCCAGAGGATTTCTCTTTTGGGGAAACCTTGCACTCAAAATGCACAGTAATGACAAGCTGGAAAAAAAAGACTGAAAATCCAGTAGAAGAGTGAATCTTGAAGATTTTTCTTCTCCTTTAAAAATCTTTTTTGCAGTGGGGGCTAACCCCCCCATGCACCCCTGATGCGAGTAGGAAGCTTCTGACAGCTACTGAACTTGTATGCTCCAATTCTGAGATCACCATACCAATAAGAAAAGTGAATATTCAGGAAAATGGCCATCTCAGACATAGTTTATGTAAGTCCATTATTTTGGCCATTCAGACTTTATGTTTCAGGACTTCCTGTAGCAGGTCACAACATTTCAAATGGTTACCAATGCAACAGCAAAGTGTTAAAGGGAAAATAAGGGATTATCTGAATAATATGCATGAGTTTAGAAGAGTTGCTGTTGAGCAACTATTTTTGATAGCTCCAGAGCACATAAACTTTTAGCAAGATGACTTAGGCAATAGAAAAGTACAGTTGTGTACACTTACCATAAATGTAGATGTTCGAGTGTCTTCACTGTTGCAGTCATCACTGTAGGGTTCTTGGTTCTTCCTGCCGGCAGGCAGTCCTCGGTCGGCCAGAATCCCAAAGTCTGGGTCCTTCGTCGGCTGTTCAGTCATGCTCCCTGACGTCAGAGCACCAGGAGTACAAAGCTGCCAGCCGACGCCATGCTCTCCAGTTTTTCTTGCCCCAGATGTCAGGTGCCTAAAAATGAAGGCCAATAGTAGAAACCAAAAAATAACATACCACAAACCCCATAGCCTGTAGCAAATACACCTCAGAAGAAAGGTGAAGTAGGTAAGCACACTAGTGAAAGTATAATAGGGGACAGGAGGGAGGGTAGCAGACTGCAACAGTGAAGACACTGAACATCTACATTTATGGTAAGTGTACACAACTGTACTATGTTCATCGTGTTTCACTGTTGCAGTCATCACTGTAGGGTTGAATCCCAAAGCTGAGATAAGGGGTGGTGGTTATAGAGAAGAAGGGGCGGCTAGAAGGCCCTGCAAGACTGCAGAAGCAAAGCCTGCCCTAGACTCAGAGTAAAGAGGGAGATTATAGTGCTTAGAGAAAGTATGCACTGAACTCCAAGTTGCAGCTTCCAAAATATCTTTGGTAGGTACTCCCCTGAGAAAGGCAGATGAAGTAGCAGAAGCTCTGGTATTGTGAGTCCTAATTTTTCCTGGATTTGCTTTCGATGATGAGAGTAACAAAATCTGATTCCATATGCAATCTATTTAAAAATGGTCTGTTTTGAAATGGCTTTGCCTTGGGAGTTTGTTGCATAAGAAACAAACAGTTGCTCTGTTTTCCTGATATCCTTGGTTTTGTCCAGGTAAAAACAAAGTTGTCTGTGTACATCCAAGGAATGCAAGATCCTTTCCCCCTTATTTTGTGGATTAGTGAAAAAAGTTAGCAGGTGAACAGTTTGATTTAAAGCCACTTTGGAAAACACTTTAGGCATGAAAGTAGGATTAGTCCTTAAAGACACCCTATCTTGGTGGAAAATAATGTAAAGTTCCACAGCCATAAGTGCTTGTAACTCCGAGACTCTCCTGGCTGAAGTCAAAGACAGTAGGATAGCTGTCTTCCATGATAAATACTTAATATCAGTTGTGGCAGCAGGCTCAAAAGGAGGCAGAGTGAGTTTTTCCAGAACATAGTTGAGGTCCCAGGCAGGTATGGGTGGTGTCCTAGGGGGCCTTAAATTCTTTGCTCCTCGTAGATATTGTTTCAGAAATGGATGCGAAAAGAGTGGAGGGTCTATATTGTAATGTGCAGAGATAACTCAGGCATGAATTTTTATGGAGGAGAAGGATAAACCCTTATGTAGCATGTCTGTTAGGTAAAGCAAAATCAGAGGGATATTAGGAATGAGAGGATCTGAATCCTGAGCATGCATCCAGGTGCAAAATCTCTTCCATTTGCCTGCATAAGATTTTCTAGTGCTAGTCCGTCTGGCTTCTAAGATAACATCCACGACCTTTTTGGGAAGGGGAGGATTAATCATAGATCCTGAATTCGCCAGGCTGCCAGGCTGAGAGTTTTGACATGAGAGTGCAGAACCTGGCCCTGGTGTTGGGACAACAAATTGGGAATCTGAGGCAAAATCCAAGGTGGTTCCTGAGATACATTCTTCAGTGTTGAGTACCAGAATTGACTAGGCCAATTTGGGGCTAGTAGAATCATCATCTTGGGCTTGTCCTGCTTGATCTTTAATAACACCCGTGGTAGAAGAGGTAGTGGTGGAAAGGCATACCCCTTGAGGTTTTTCCAACTGAATGATAGTGCATCCACTTTCCATGCTAGCTTGTGAAAAGTCCTTGTGCAAAAAATCCATAACTGGTGGTTGAGGGGGGATGCAAATAGATCTAAGTCCGGGCAGCCCCAGGCTTCTGTAATCATCTTGAATATGTGGGTGTCTAGCATCCACTCGTGTGGGTCTGACAGGTTCCTGCTCAGGCTGTCTGCCAAAGTATTTTGTTTCCCTGGCAGGAACTGAGCTTGTAGATCCACTTTGCAAGCTAGTGCTGTGTTCCATAGAGTCAAGGCTAGTCTGCAAAGGGGGTAGGAATGTGAGCCCCCCTGCTTGTTTATGTACCACATAACTGTGGTGTTGTCTGTTCGTATCGGTAGTTATCCTGGTTGTAGAAGATCCCTGAAAGCCAAGAGGGCATTCTGAACAGCTAACATCTCTTTTAAATTGATATGTAGGTGCTTCTGATCCTCTGTCCAAAAACCTTGCAGACCCTTTCCCTGCAAGTGGGCTCCCTATGCGTAATCCGAGGCGTCCATGGTTAACACCTGGCTGGCTGCAGGTAGACTGAAGGCTTTGCCTTTGTTGTGAAGACATGCCATGGTCCACCAATGGAATTCCTTTTGTAGGCAAGGCAAGAAAGCAATCTGTGTGTCTAGACTGTGGCAATGCTGGGACCATACACTTTTTAGGTACCATTGTATTTTTCTCATATGTAGTCTTGCATTTGGTATGAGAAGGATGCAGGAGGCCATGTAACCCAAAGCCTGCAGGAATTTCCTTGCAGTTAGCTGAGTTTTAGAAGCTAAGGTTTTGAAAGTGGAAGCCAGCTTGTAGTTGTTTTTCGGATATCAGGAATGCCATCTGGGTTGTTGTGTTTAAAAGAGCACCCAGAAAAGTTATCTGTTGTGTGGGGGTCAAATTTGACTTTTTTATTTTTACAGTGAATCCCAGGTACTTGAGAAGATTTTGAACAAATTCCAGGTGCTGGAGTAAAACATCCTTGCTGTCTGCTTGAATAAGGCAGTCATCCAGATAAGGGTAAATTTGAATACCCTTGAGTCTGCAATAAGCTATTACTGGTGCCAGGCACTTGGTGAAGACCCTGGGCGCATTAGATAAGCCAAAGAGCAGAGCAGAGAATTGGTAATGTTTCGAGCCAGCCTTGAACCAAAGGTATTTTCTTCACTCCTGTCTGATAGGGATGTGTAGGTAAAGCCTCCTTTAAATCCAATGTCACCATCCATGCATTTTGGCTCAACATTGGCAGGAGCTGCTGCAGAGTAAGCATTTTGAACTTTGGTATCTTCAGGAAAGTATTTAAGACTGACAGATCCAGGATGGGTCTCCATGAGTTTTGCTTTCTGGGAACTAGAAAGAGCCTTGAGTAAAAGTCCTGCCCCGTCTCTGATTGTGGAACCATTTCTATGGCCCTCACAGCCATGAGGGATCCCCACCTGGTTTAATGCCTCAGACCATTGGTGTTTTGGTAGGACTGGCCATCCGTTTGGTCTTGGCAAGGTATGAAAGTGGAATTTGTAACCTCTTGAAACTACATCCAGAACCCACTTGTCTTGGGTTATGTAAGTCCAATTTTATTGAAAAAGGGAGAGTTTTCCTCCTAGAGGGGCATCCAGGAGAAAAGTTCCTGGAGCCATGCAGGGGGAGTCATTGAGCCTGTTTTCTATATGATTGAGGTCTGTCCTCTCCACCCCTGGGAGGTGGAAGCACTCCATTGTCTACGTCTGTAAGAGGTCTGTGTTTGAGGCCTCCCTCTGGTGCACCTATATCTACCCCTCTGAGACCTGTCCAAGCTGGGAAAAGACCAATTTTTTGTTGGCCAATTTCTGCTAAATCTAGGGGGCTGAACTTGTAAGAAATCCTTAACCGTTTGCATGGATTTTGCCTTATCCTCCATTTTCTTTATCACCTCTTTAGCCTTAGGCCCAAACAAAACATTATGCTGAACAGGAGCATCCAGTAACTTTGCTTTCACTTGATCAGGTAAGTTTTGTTCCTTTAACCAAGCATGTCTTCTAATGACTGTGCCAGAGGCAGCCGCCCTGCAAGAAGCCTCCAAGGCATCAAAACCACAATGTAAACCATGCTTCCCCACTTGTTCAGTAGCATGTATCAAATCATGTAATTCCTTATTATCTGCACTTGCAGAAATGGTACCTAACTTTTGTTTCATAACAGACAGTAGAAATTGCTGATATTGTAGCATATGAAATTGGCAATTTAAAGCCCTAATCAATAAAGTAGCAGAAGTATACACTTTTTTGCCCCATCTCTCCAAAGCTCTGGAATCCTTATCTGTCAGAATAGGATTTTTAGCAGAGGCAGCCTTAACCCCCTTAGGACCCTGAGAAATGGTTTCTGGATCAGCAATAGGATTTTTGTAAAGGAACTGGTGGGGGTCAGGGACCCTGTAATATCTGTCGGGCTTAGCAGGGGCTGGAGGAAAGGAGTCAGGAGTTAAATTAGCCTCAGAAAAAGCATCATCCACAATATCCAAAATAGGAGGAATAGCCAGGGTCTATGCTGGAGAAGAAGAAGGAAATCCCTGAGCCTTCTCTTAGATTCCGAGTACTCCTGTCCCTCCCAGTGAAAATGTTCCCTCATGTCATGTAAAGTTTCCCCAAAATAAAAATCATCAGGGGGAGAAGCTGATGGAATAGATTCCTCAGCATCAGAATCCTCATAAGGAGGGAAAGAATATATTCCTGTTCAGAGGAAGACACTGAAGAAATAGATGTCTGATCAGAAGATTCATAATCCAACTCTTGCCTTGGCCTTTGGTCTGGAGGGGAATCTGAACCCCTAATCATGGTTAGCAAGTCCTCCGCCATTTTAAGTAACTGTTTCTGTGATTTGGGTCCCAGAACAGAAGAGGCCTGGGCTGGTGTCTTAGATTTAGAAAGAATCTTTGTCTTTGTCCTGGGTTTTGCCTTTATCAGAAGCTGTGTAGGCCCGAAAACCCCCTCGGAAGCTGGTACCTGCACAGCGGCTTCGGACCTATCCGAGGGGGCATTGTCCGAAGGTCATGCAGCTGGAGTGCTCAAAGGCCTAGTTGGCTCCTCGTGGGAGTCCGTTTCGGCTATCGGTTCTGAAATGGCCGAAGACAGGGGCTGCGAAAGCGCCTCACTGACGACGGCCGAACCTGAAGCTGGCTCTGGTTGTGTAATGTTGTCTGATTTGGACCTCGGAGGCTTGTCCTTATCCTTGCGTTGTTTGTGAACTCCGGTAGTCGGAAGCGTGTCCGACGACATTTTATAATTAAATCGCCTACCAAAGTAGTGAAAAGCAAAATCGTACCTCCTTTAATCGTAGGTTGGTTAAATCTAGCACAAAACTGACAACTAGTTACGTCGTGGTCAGGGCCTAAACAAGGAATACAGTAAGAATGGAAATCCTTATGAGGTATTTGCTTCCCACAAGAAATGCAATTATTAACTTTTTCTGACATCGGACTGGAGCAAGAAAAAAGTTTCCCCAATGGGGTACTTAGCTTTGAGAAGAAGAAGCAAGTCTTCGGAGTGAAGCACGAAAAAATATCAGGAGTCAGCCGACCGGCACTTGCAAACTGCTTTCACCGCACGGCAAGAAAGACTGGAGAACATGGCGTTGGCTGGCAGCTTTGTACTCCTGGCGCTCTGACGTCAGGGGGCATGACTGAAGAGTCGACGCCGGACCCAGACTTTGGGATTCTGGCCGACCGAGGACTGCCTGCCGGCAGGAAGAACCAAGAACCCTACAGTGATGACTGCAACAGTGAACTACGATGAACATCTAGGAAGGATTGTTGCCAAACTTAGGAAGCCTGTAATAAGAAAATAACTAGAGATCCTACAGAGGTATCAGAAATATCTCGGAAATGTTCTGATAATCTGAATAAAGCCAACGAATTATTTGAAAACCAAGAAAAGTCACGAACGGAAATATTTATGTAAGATTTAATTATGCCAAAGTTAGAGGAAAATAAGGCTCAATATGTAATAGCTAAAATAAGAAAAGATGACCTGACTATATCACAGCCAATCCAAGTCTGATTAGTGGCACAGGCTACTAAGTGGCAGGAAAGAGATGTGTGTGCCCATCCCAGGTGGGACAACACTTGTTGATATGCTCCCTAAGGGGAGACATGGTCCAAAAAGGGGAAATGCCCTCAGATGTAATAAACAAGCTCAACATTTCTAATGTTACATGGTCGAGACAAAACGTTCGAAATTTTGAGTGCTCGAAGATAGACTTTCAACGGCACCAAACAATGCAGAGAGGGAGAATTTCCCTTTTCTGCATTAAAGTGCAGTCTCGGAGTTGGTATATTTAAGTGGGGTGGGGTGCAGGGTGGCTTGTCCCCCTGCCTACACTGTTAAGGTGCTTTTTTCTGTGTTTTCTTTTTTTTTTTTTTTTTATATTCAAAAATCCAAATGTCGAACATTTGGTCTCGACCATGTTATGTTCGACATTTTGAATGTTCGAACATTTAACAGACTCAAATGGCCAAGGTGTTGCCAAAACTGACAGACATGGATCAAAATGGTGTTCTGGAGGGGAGACAAACGTTTGAGAACATTTACAGAACAATGATTATCCAGAAGGAAGCACACGTGCCACTACTGTTGGCTGGGGTAGATGCAGAGAAGGCATTCAATAATAGTCAGTTGGGATTTTTAACAACCATACTTATGGGAGACATAAGATGAAGTACTTAAATGTGGGATTAAAAAAAAATTCTATTACAGGAGTTAAGGACATGTGGGAAGAGACTAAACAAAAAGTAATACAAAAATTGAAAACCTGGAACCTCTTGATTACAGATATGGATAAGAAGAGACCAGAAGTAAAATGTTTTTAGTCCTTTTAGCTCATTAGATAGGTCAAGCATGTTTTTAATCAAACAGAGGAGTAGTTGTGGACCATAATTAATAAAGAATTAAAGGAATTTTTTTGGGAGGAGAAGATGGCAAAAGTTAAGTAGGATTAGCTGATCCTCCCCATTGCATGATTACTTGATTTGAAAGCTTTGTTAGGAATTCTAAGATAGAAGAAAGATGCGAAATAGGGGTCAATCTTATTCTGTAGGGCCCAAAATGAGAATTTTTCCATTTGCTAAGATATAATCTTCTTATTGAGATCTTATGGGAAGATATCAAAATGTGTCGAGTGGACGATGAAAGATTTTGTAACCTGGCTCTGTTTGGAATTGGAGCAGCCAAGCTGTCAACTTCAGGGATTTGAGAGAGAGGTGAAGAACTCCTGTAGAATGTATCAGAAGATCTGGTACTGGGTCCAGGATCCAAGGTTCCTCTTGAAGATAAGGTTGTAGGAAGGGGAACCAAATTTGATGAGGCCAATAAGGGGCTATCAGAATTATAGTCCTTCCCAACAATTTGGCTTTCTGCATGACTTTGGGTATTAATGGAAAGGGAGGAAAAGTGTACAGGATACCCTGGGACCAATCGTGTATGAGTGCATCCCTCGGGGACTTCCCCTGAGGGGGAATCAGGGTGAAATAGTCGCTGCATTTTGTAATTGTGGACACGGTGAAAAGGTTGCAGCAAGCCTGGCCCCATCTGCGGAAAATGCTCGACGCTACTTCTTGTTTGAGGGATGACTCGTGTGGCATCAGTATATGTCTGCTGAGTTTGTCCGCAATCACGGTGGATTTCCCCGGGATGTGCATTGCTGTTAGAAAGCGTTGGGAAGATGTCGCCCATTGCCATACTCTCAGAGCCTCTCGACATAGGGGATAAGATCTGGTTCCTCCTTGTTTATGTACCATACCACTGACATATTGTCTGTCTGAATTGCAATTGTCCCTACAGGTAGAGAATCTTGGAATGCCTGCAACGCTAGAAGCACTGCTCTTATCTCCAAAACATTGATGTGCAAGTGAATCTCATGTTTTTTCCACGTGCCTTGGGCTGTTCTTCCCAGATAATGCCCCCCCCCCCCAATCTGGGTAGCATCCGTGGTCACTAAGGCTAGGGGAGCTGGGGGAATAAAAGGTTTCCCTATCGTTATTTGATCTGAATGAAGTCACCAAAGCAGATCCTTTTTGCAAGCTGGTGTTAGGGTTACATTGTGGGACATTGGGAGTGTTTGCATCAACTACTGGGCAAAAAGAAGCCATTGTAGGATTCTCGTATGCATGCGTAGCATAGGGACTATTGTGATAGAAGCTGCCATTGTCCCTAGGACCTTCAGAACCTATCTGGCTTGAGCTTTTGTTTTGTGCAGGAGATTCAGCACCTGTTTTTGATGGACCCGAATCCTTTCTTCTGGAAGGTTTACCATCACTGTGTTTGTGTTTAGCTCTGCTCCTATAAAAACAGTATGTTGAGAAGGCAATAAGGCAGATTTTTTTGTAATTGACAGTAATTCCCAACTCTGCAAATAGCTGTAACATTGTGTCCATTACTTGAATTAGTACCTGCTTGGTGGTGGCGGTTAGGAGACAATCATCTATGTATGAAAACACCTGGAATCCTAGCAGTCTCAGGTGAGCCGTGACTGCTGCCATACATTTGAACACTCTGGGGACTGTAGTGAGGCTAAAGGGCAGAGATCAAAATTGATAGTGACCGTCTCCCAGCCAAAAGCACAGGTGCCTCCTGGATGGCCTGTCCATTTTTATGTGGTAGTGCGCATCCTGGAGGTCTACAGAGCACATCCAATGGTCTTTCCCTAGAAAGGGAAGTATTGACTGCAACATGACCATCCAGAACTATGTCTTCTTCATTGACTTGTTTAGTCTGCTGAGATGCAGTATTGGTCCTCCAGTCCCCGGTTTTCTTCGGAACTAAGAACCTTGAGTAAGTTCTGGATCCCACTTGGTCTGCGGGGACTGACTGGATGGCTCTTTTTTTTTTTTTTTTTTTTAAGCAACTTTTGAATTTCTGTGGTTGCTTGATCCCTTTGATTGGGTGGATCATCCAGAATCCTTTTGTTTGGGAGAGATGGAATTGAAAAGGGTACTGAGTAACCTTTGGATACGATTCTTTGCACCCATGAGTCCTTTGTAATTTTTAGCCAGGCAACTGTGTGCAAAGATAAGCACCCTCAAACTGTCTCCAGAGTGGGACAGATGGGCCTCCTCTCAGAAGCACTGAAAGGGTTTTCTGAAAAAAAGATTCCTGGTCACCCTGATTCTGCGGACCCCCTCTGCCACGTGGGTGGCGTCTTCCATTATTTCCTCCTCTTCTGCCACTGAAGGAGGGTTCATCTCGTGTGTCAGGAAAAACCCTCTGGGATTTCCGGAACCACATATCCCCCCCCCTTTTGACTTTTGGGACAGGGTCTGGAAGGGGTGGAAAAATGTACTTCCACAGCAGAGAGAATTTTTCCCTTTTGTTCACACCTGGTTAATGTTTGTTTTACTTTCAGTCAGAAAAAGGACGAGCCATCAAAGGGGGTGTTTATGAAGGATGACTTAAAGGCTCCACAAAATACCAGAGGCGCATCCAGGAATGTCTCCTAAGGGTGACTCCTAAAGACACTGACCTACTCACTCCATCGGCTGCATAACAGATAAACCTCATGGATGAGTTAACTAGGGAGTTAAGGGTGGACAGCTGGGATGACTTTCTCTGATACCCCCTCACCTACTGACCCCTGGAGAGAATCTCCTAGCTCTTTAATGAGATCTCTCTGCAATCTAGTAAAATGGGTTAAGTAGTTCTGGGACCTGAGAGTGAAGGCTGCTGATGAAAACATGTGCTTTCCATATCTGTCCATCGTCCGTGAATCCTTCTTCGGTGGATGAACGGATGAGGATGTTTCTGATAACTCCTTTTTAGTGGCAGCTGCCACCACCATAGCATCCACTGGAACACCTTTTGTTAGAAAACTTTTGTCTTGTGAACTGGTTATGAACTTATTCTGGCTCCTAGGGATGGGCTCCACCATGTCTGGAGACTCCCATGCCTTTCAACAAAGTAACTCCAAGAGATCGTCGAAAGGAGGAGACATCCAAGAGTGGAAGGTTGAGACCCAAAAGCTTTCAGGTACACAGATTCCTCTTCAGTAGGGTTAATGGACTTCCAGCCGCCTCTCTGTTTTAGGATCTCTAGGATGTCTGCAAAGGAGACATCCTCAGAGAGCGATCATGGGGACCCTTCCGATTCACAGAGGTCCGTATCTGATGTAAGTGACTCCTGTGGGGAGCCTAAATGCTTCCTCTTGTAAGTTTTCTTTCGAGGAGCCTCTTCAGAAGGGTATTCTGGAGAGGTCTTAGAAGACAAGGGAGCACCCACTGAGGCTTCCTGAAGCTCTGACTCTCTATTCCTTTTTGGAGTAGGTTCTGTTGAGATAGACACCAGTGCTTTAAGGGATGGATTGGGTGCAGCAGATGGTGAGGCTGTCTCTGAGGATACAGCTCTCCTCATAGCCTCAAAGGCTCCACTCCCCTGAGCTGAGAAACCCTCCAGTTCAGAGGAACCAATGGACAACCCTGACACCACAGGAGCAGGCTCCGAAGCAGAGGTAGGGGGCCGAGCTCGCACGAGCTGAGGCTCCAAGAGGAAGAGTTGGATCCGACAAAATATCAGCTCCACTGAACCCCCCCCCCCCGGACCCGACCGGTGAGTGTTGGCTCCTAGACTCCATGGATGGCACCAAAGTAGCTGGAGCAGTCGGAGCCGAAGAACATGGGGGTAGGTCTCTGCTCCAACAAACCCGTCACCAATGGCTCCACACATTCCGGCTCCAAGGCCACTGGTCAGGTCAGAGGATGAATAGAACTAGAGGGGAAAGGCCCAGTTGGTTCCGAGACCTAAGGGTCGGTTCAGACAACAATTTTTATAGCACCGGTGACTTTAGGAGTCTCTGCACAACACGATCCACATCAAAATCAGAAAGACTTCTTGAGGACCTAGTTGAAGGGGCTGGAGATGCTGACATCTGAAGAATAGGTGATCTCAAAGTTGGAGATACTGGCTCCAGTGCAGGCGACCGGCTCCTTACTTGTAAAACCATTGGTTCCGAAGGCAGTGGAGCAGAGGTTGAAATTTTTGCAGCGTGAACTTCTTTAGAAACAGTCGGAGAGAATCTCTGTGCCTTTTAGATGGCTCAGACTCTGATGATGTAGAAGATCTTTTTGAGTATTTTTCAGAAGTAGGTGCCTTACTTTTTTGTGTTTCTTAACCTTGTTCAAGGGCTTCAGTGAATGAGGACTTTAGCAGCCCTCTTAAAATCAGTTTTTTTTCCCTCTCCTGCAGGACTCTTGAGCTAAATGAATGACATATAGCACAAGAGTCCTGCAAATGAATTGCTTTCAAGCAATATACACATTCCGTGTGACCATCTGTTAGTGACATTTTTTACTCGCACTTAGGAAACTTCTTAAAACCAGAAGGTTTTGAATCTTACGACTGTTTAGACATTTTTAAGGTAGTTTGTCTCAAGTAAGCAAAGAAAAAACTGACTTGAACCTAATTTAAACGAGGTTACAGCAACAAAATTTACTATAAATGTAATCACTAGTATCGAAAGAAAACACACACACACAATAATCCCTTTGAATGCGAGCAGAAAGGAGTCCTCTAATTTAACAGAGTACTACAAGTATAATACGGTTAACTGCTAATATCTAACTGATAAACGGAAAATGCTAACTACTTATATAAACTCTACAATAAAGTCAAACACTGAACACTGTAATAAGCAAACTATCAAAGATACTCTCTTTAGAAGCAAAAACACACAAACTCTAGCAAAGAACTACTATTATATATATTAACTTTGATTACTGAAGAAAGGGGATAGGGTAAGAAAAGGCCCAACAAACCGAAGACCTAAAAGTTATAATTAAAGACTACATTTTCACAAAAGGAACAGCAAACAGGATACTATAATGAGGATAAAGCCCTCCAAACACTATTTTTTAAGGAAAACTATGAAATCTTAACAGTAAAATATCTAGAGAAGTCTGTACTTACTCTGAGCTAGCATGGAAAACTCTCGATCCATTTCCACAACAAATGAGATCCAAGTTGGAGCACTAGTGCATCATGGGACAGGGAATTAGCCTCGAGCTAGCTGGAGACTTTGAGCTTGTGAAAACGGCCAAGTCTGCTCTGAACCCATCAGTAAGAATGAATGCGAGATAGGACAACATCACATTTATAAGTTATGTACTCACCATAACCACACATCTGTGTTGTCCATTTTCATTCTTCCTCACCTTCCCTCACATCCGTTCCCCATTCCTTTTTTCCTTCTGGAAGAACCTATTGAACTATGTTTGGAAACTACTGTTCCAGGTTTGAGCCCTGTCTTTATTTCTATCTATCCTTTCTTTCTTGGACTAGTGACAGATACGAGGCAATGGGGATGGAATAGAGCATTACAGGTAGAGGGAGGAACAAGAGAGCTGGATCCGAAGTCTAGTTTATGCGGATATGTATCTATACAGGTAAAACTGTGTTGTCCTGCCTTAAAAAGAGTTGTAAGAAAAAAGGAATTGCAGAAGTTGGAGCCGAAAAAGGGTTGATGTAGTCCGAAGCCCAAATAGAAAACCTTTTCCATTTGTTCCTATAAACTTTCTTGGTAGAAACTTTTTTGGGAAGTGAATATAATATCAGGAACTCTGGAAGAGAGTCTGGAGAGTTTAACTATTACTGGAAGTGGAGAAACCATGAGGTTAACTTGAGGGCATGAAGACTGGGATGGTGAATCTCCGATGGGTGAGATAGGAGATCCTGACGAGGTTCCAGTTTCAATGGAGGACAACGAAAATGAGACCACAGAAAAAGGAACCAAACTTGCCGAGGCCAGAAGGGGGTAATGAGGATTACTGAGCTCTTCAGTCTCCTTGTTTTCTCTAAGGATTTTGGAATCTGTGGAAAAGCAGGGTAAGCATAAAAGAGACTCGAGGGACAAGTGTGAAGCACAGCATCTCTCTGCGACTCACCACAAGGGGGGATCAGACTGAAGTACTTGCTCCACTATTTGTTGAGAGGGGTGGTAAACAGGTCGCAGCAAGACTGGCCCCAACATCAGAAGATCATACTCGCTACAGACTGATTGAGAGACCACTTGTGACACATCAGAATAGATCCGCTTAGTTTGTCTGCCAGAACGTTGGTTTCCCCCGGATGTGCATTGCGATTAGAAAGCAGTCTGAAGTGATCGCCCATTCCCAAACTCTGATAGCATCTTTGCACAGGATAGGATCAGGTTCCTTCTTGCTTGTTGATGTACCAGACTAGTGACATGTTGTCAGCCTGAACTGTAATAGTCCCCAGAGGGAGAGATTCTTGAAATGCCTGCAATGCTAAATGGACTGCTCTCATCTCTAGGATGTTGATACGTAATTTAGTCTCTTGGGGGGACCACATAACTTGAACCATACTTCCTAAGAAATGCCCACCTACCCCAGTAGGGAAACGTCTGTGGTCACTGTGGCAACTGGGTTCGGAAGAACAAAAGGTCTGCCCAGAAAGAGATAATCTGACTGAATCCACCAATGAATGTGGTGCTTGCAAATTGGGGAGAGTTTTATCTGAAAAGACAGGGGGCTGATGTAGAATGGACCACTGCATAGCTAAGGTCCATTAGAGAATTTGCATAAAGAAGCATGCTAAGGGAAGCAGAACTACAGCAGCTGACACAAACCCCAGTGCCCTAGGCACTAGCCTTGCTGGAGGAGAAGGATGAGAGAGAATATCTTGTGCCTGATGTCTTACAGAAGCAATGTGGTGGAAAGGTAAAGATGCCACCTGAGCTGTAGTGTTCAAAAGCATTCCAAGGAAATCCAGGCTCTAAACTTGAGCAAGCTGTGATTAGGCAAGACTGACTGAAATGCCCAAGGCATTGGAAACCTGGTGCAAATAGTTCCTGGCTTGTTGAAGTTGATGCCTGGAGGGGGCGGTGAGGAGCCAATTGTCTAGATATGGAAATACCTGGAATCCTTTGAGCCTCAAGTGAGCTGCCACTACTGCCATGCATCTGATAAACACCTTTAGGGCTGTGGTGAGTCCAAAGGGCTCTGAACTGGTAATGATTGGCTCCCATCCAAAAGCAAAGATGCCTTCCAGATAGTCTATTTTTATATGACAGTACACATCCTCTATTCTCAGCTTCTTCTTGTTTCCCCAATTTGCTGCCATTACCACTGTCTTACTTGTGCTTAGTTTCATCCCATGCGCCTTCAGATTTGCATTCCATTCTCCTATCCTTTGCTGAAGTTCTAGCTCAGAGTCTGCCTGTACTGTCACATTGTCTGCATACAGCAGCTTTGTTAATTCATCCCCTCCAACCTGTTTGCTAATGTAGTCCATCAACAGTAATTAGTAGCAGTGGGCTCAGAGCTGACCCCTGATGTGCACCCACACCCACTGGGAACCCCCTCTGTGTGGCCGAACACTGTTCGTACACGAGTCATTGGGTCCTTGTATATAGCCTGCACTCATTCTACCAATGTTTCTGGGACTTCAAACCACCGCAGTACTGCCCAGATCAGCATTCTTAGGACCTTGTCATATGCTTTCTCCAAGTCTAGGAATGCCCAGTTGGACTCTCTTCTCATCTCTAGCTTCTTGTCAAGTATCTGTCTCAATGCAAACATCGGGTCAATTGTGCTGCATCCTGATCTGAATCCAAACTGCTCATCTCCCATCTTACATTCTACTACTCTGCTAATCTGTTTATCAATCACCCTCTCCAGAACTTTCATGCAATGTGATAGGAGTTTGATGCCTCTGTACTTGCCCACAGTTGTGGATGTCTCCTTTGTTCTTGTACATTGGTATGAGTATGCTTATTCTCCAGTCATCTGGGATACGCCTTTCTCTCCACACTGCTATTAGTACCCTCAGGAGCCATTTCTCCCCTATCTCACCCAGCACCTTTATCATATCTGCTGTGACCTCATCTGAGCCTGCTGCTTTCCCTGACTTCATCTTCCTTAGATGGTGACATTTTTGCCGACATCAGTCAACATGACCGAATCACCTAGAGCCATATTTTACACCGAGTGGCTAGCCCTGGGGAAACCACAAGAAGCTGAGAATAGAGATAGAAGGTAAGACAGTGGAACAGGTAAACAGCTTCAAGTATCTGAGGAGAAGGGTAGTCTGAACGAAGAGGTCAAAGCTAGAATAAGAGGGGCTGCAGCCAACTCGCATAGAGTATCAGGTGTAGTCTAAGACAGAAGAATGTCAAAAAAGCTAAAAAGTAAGGTGTACAAGACAGTGATGTGAACAGTACTACTGTATGGTACAGAAACCTGGGCAGTAAAGGCAGAACAGTTGAAGAAGCTAGAGGTGATGGAAATGAAGTGCCTGAGAAAGGTGATAGGATGCACAATGTGGGACAGACGAAGAAATGAGGACATAAGAGCAGAAGCCAAAGTAGCTCCAATTGCAGAAAAGATCAAAGAGAACAGATTATGGTGTTTTGGGCACATGTATAGAAAAGCAGAAGACAATCGGGTGAGGAAGATATGGGACAGACAGGAAGGTGGATGGATTGTGTGAAAGAAGATCTGCGACAGTCAGGCCTGAGTGTTTAAGAAGTCAGGAGTTTGGCACTGAATCAAGAGAGTTGGTGACAGTTAACACGATACCTTGACCCCATGTAGAAAAGTGGAGAAAAAGGGGGCTGATGATGAATATGCGTCCTGAAGGTCTACACATCACATCCAATCATCCTTGTGCAAAAAGGGCAGGATGGACTGATCTGTGACTATTCGAACTTTGCCTTCTTCGCATACTGGTTCAAACCACTTAGATCCAGAATGGGTCTGAGGTCCCCTGTTTTCTCTGGCACTAGAAAGAAGTGTGAGTAAGTTCTGAATCCTGTTTGGTTTGGTGGAATCTTCTGGATGACTCTTTTTCTAGCAGCTTTTCAGGTTTTGTATTTCTTGTGCTGCTTCCTTCCTCTGACTGGGTGGAATGCCAGAAGTTTCTTCTTCCAACAGGGAGGAAGAAGGGAAAATCTGTTGTGATATTTGTCCAGGCATCTAGGTGTAGAGAATCAACCTCCAACTGTCCCCAGAGTTGGACAGTCTGGCAGCACTTTAGGAGCATGCCGAGGGCCTGTCAGAAAAAGATTCTCTAAAGCCCTGGTTCTGCAGGCCTCCTCTGCCAATAGTGTGATGTCTACCATTAAAATTTCCTCCTCTGCCTCTGGAAGAATTATCCCCATGCAAATGCTGGAAAGGTCCCTGAGATTTGTGGAACCACATCTTCTTAGGACCTCTCTGATTTCTAGAAAAAGTCAGTTGAGGGGTAGAAAAACCTGATTCCTATGGCAGACTGGGTTTTTCCATCTTTTTCTCTATGAGTAAGCATATCTTTAACTGATGGCCCAAGCAATGAATTATGGTCAAATATGGTATTAACAAAAGACATCTTAAAGGACTCCACAAAGTCACACAGCTGCATCTAGGTGAGTCTCCTTACGGCAATACCTGAACCGGCTGTTCATGAGGTACCTTCAGCTGTATGAGAAATTAACCTCATCGAAGCATTTGAAACAGACAAAAGAGTGGCCAACTGAGTGGAAGCTCCTTTGAAATCCTCAGCAGACATGGACTCAGAGAGAGAGTATTTGATAGTTACTTAGTCAAATCTCTCTGCAGCCTAGTAAAATGTGCCAGATAATTAAGCAATCTCACAGCGAAGGGAGCGGAGGTGAACACTTGCTTTCCAAATCTGTCCAATGCACTGGACTCCCTGTTCAGCAGATGGACAAAAGAGCTCTGCTATGCTAGCTCTTTCTTAGTGGCTGCTGCCACTACCACAGCAACAACAGGAACTCCTTTGAACCAGTAAAGATGGTCTGAAGGAGGGACCAAAAACGTGTCTGGGTGTTTGGGGATGGGCACGACAATGTCTGACTCATTCCATGCCTGGCAGGAAACCTGGTCAATAAGTTTGTCTGCGGGGGGGGTCACCCAAGATGTAGATGGTCCAGCACAAAAAGCCTCCAGGAACACCAATTCTTCAGGTGAAGGAGTTTAGGATAACCAATCAACTTTCTGCTTAAGGATTTCTAGAATATCTCCAAAGGAGACGTCATCAGGTGGTGAACTGGGGGATCCTTCTTCCCTCATCAAAATCAGCATCTTCTGTGAGAAACTCCATGGGGGAGTCTGCGTCTCTCCTCTTTCACGTCTCTTCTGAGGAACCTCCTCTGTGGGATGCTCAGGGGAGGTACTGGAAGAGAGGGGAAGTTCCTCTGGTGGACCTGTCTGGAGACTAACCGGAACTGGCTGTCCCTGTGCAGTAGGTCTGATGGACTCAGGGCTTGCAGCCAATGAGGAAAAGGGAACAGGATTTAAAACATGAGCAGACAGTTCACTATGGACAGAATAGGCCTTTTCTACCACCCACCTTAAACACTGAGGGATCAGGGGAAATGCCAAAACTCCAAGAAGGAGGGACGGATCCAACTAAATCAGAGCCGAACCAAACCCCTTGGGCCCCGCGCTGAGACCCACTCTGATCTGATGGTATCGGAGCAGAACCAGTCAGGGAAATCATCGGAGTGGAGGAAGGAAATTTCCTCACATCCAACACTGAACCACTTGGAGATCTCAGATCCTGGCACTCAAAAACCACACTTCAGCTAGGAAAGGGAGAAACAACAGACTTTGTATGCACACTCAAGGATGCAGCTGGGTACAGAGCTGGCAGTACCCCCATCTGGATCTGAGCTCTGAAGAATTCATGCATCATCCTACCCACATCTGCCTCTGACAAACTTCTGGAAGACCTAGAAGATGCTGTGGAAGGGAGTTGAGAATGTTTCTTCAGAGTCTGGAATAACTGCATGGTAAGGGATGGAGAAACAGGTATAACTGCATACTCTGCAGTACGGTTTCTGTGAGATGTACTGGCTCTCGGATCAGACGGCTTAGGATCCAAAGAAGAAGCAGAAGGTAAAGGAGATATCACTATAGAAGCAGACCTTTTTGGATCCAAAGATGACTTCAGATCCGAGGGAAGGGCAAGAAGTTTAGGATCTAAGAGTTCGGATCATAGATTTTTCTAATCTTTTCTATCGGCTCCAAGAAGCACTTGGGGATTTTGGAAGAGAACTTTTTCTGGAATCTGAATAAACAAATGTTGGTGTTTTAGAAGGGGTTTGAGCCCTAGAAGAAGCAGGAAGTAAGCCTTTGAGGATGAGCTTACTTTGCCTGTCAGCCAGTGTTATCGGATTAAAAACTGTACAGGCCATGTTAAGGTGGTCTGTTCCCAGACAATAAACGCACTTCTTGTGGGCATCTGAACTTGGGATCTTTTGCCCCCAAGAAGTGCACTTCTTAAATCATGTTGGTTTCTTCTACATAACTACAGGAAAAGGAGAACAAACCCAGAGCAACAAAAAAAAAAAAAAAACAAGAACTTAATATAAAAAAGGACAGTTACTAGGCAAGAATTACCAGAAAAAGGTAATTATTAGAAACAACCTTGAATGGAAATGGAAGAATGAGAATACCAACTATGTTTTTTAAAGAAAATAGCTTTTAAATCAGGTAACAGAAGGTACCAACAATGGTACGAAGACTACTAAGCATTTAGTAGAAAAGAGATTATCTAAAGGTCAAAACCCTAATGCCAGCAACCAGTAAGAGGGAGAATGTAAGAATAAAGTCTAAAGTTTATAGAAAAAAGTAGAGAATTTCAACACAACAATAAGAAATAAATTTGCTTACAATGTTCAAGAGCAGAACCCATGTCTAACCACAATGGCGGCAAATGAGATCCGAGTCAAAGGAAATGAAACAGAACATTATGGGGAGAGGGAGGAGCTCAAGAGCTGGATCTGAAGTCTAGTGTATGGGGCTGAATCGGATCAGAGGATCGCAGCTGAACCCATTAGTGGGGAAGAATGAAAAGGACAACTTCAGATTAAAGATGCTTAAAAAATAGCTGAAGAGAGTTTAATCCTTTACTAGGACCCCATAATGTAAAAAAAGTCTACTTACTTTTGCATGCTTTTAAGTATGTAGCTTCTAGAAAATGACATTATCTAAATTAATCATGTTGAGAAAGACAAATTAATGGCAGTCGATGGAAATGGAGAAGATAAACTCTGAATTTCTATGGAGTAAATACGCCTGCATGAAATCTGTTTAAGGAAGCAAGTCAGCACATCTTTGCTTGAATGTGAACTTAAAGGCTTCTGCAGTAGACATGGCAGAAGCAGGGGAAATCAGGCCTGCAAAGGCCATTACGGGGCTAGGAGAAGGATTCTTTCTTTGGGCAGCTTTGTATTGACGAACCTCATCTTCTGAGGTCTCACTGCTCACTCAGTTCTCCACCATCTTGGACAAATGCCCTCCCTACAGTCCCTCAATGTCTCACCCCAAATGCCATATTTAGAACTTCAAATTAATATTTGGGGGCGGGGTTGGCATAATTGTTAAGGTGTTTAACTCACAAACTCAAGGTACACGGTTTTATTCTCACCTTTAGAAGGGAAATTAGCCTGGTTTAAAATAGCCCACAAGGACAGCAAGACTTGTATTTACATATGAACCAATAATACCCACTGATTCTCCCACAACAGACATACAAACTCATTTAACATATCTAAATTAAGGAATAACCTACCCACCCACATAAAAAAACTACACAAAACTGTCCAACACCCAGCTCTTTTAAGTTCCTCTTCTCAAACTAGTAAGTTAGTCAAGAACCACTGAAAAGGCTGTGAGACTTGTTTATACTACCTGGTTCCCTGTTGGAGGAGGAAATCAGAAAAAACGGTAGCTATACTTTTATTCTTTGTCTATTCTTCTCAAATGGATACAACTGTATATAAATTTAACTGTTAGACCAAAACAAACACTAATAACAATGTAGACAAAAACAAACACTAATAACAATGTTTTTCATTATGCTTATTTCACCATGGATAGTTCTACACACAGAATTATTTTAAGCAATCCTTATTGCATTTTGTAGAATATGTAATATGCATGTTACCAGGCAAACAACTGGTTTGTGTACTCTGTTACTTTACATAGTCCTTACTGTAGCATTAAGAGTGCAATCTAGGCTACATTCCTTTGGATGATTACAAACGAATATCTGTAAAAACAGTTCTAGCCTGCCCATCTGCAACCAGAATGCTTTTCAAAATCAAACAATAATTTATTTTCTATTTATTACACTGCCTTCTTTACTACATGACCTCAATAGGTCAAGAATGCTATCAACCTTGACTGCTTGCCCTGTAACCACAGCACTCAAAGTTACCCTGTCAATAACTACCTACTACATTTCTTGTGAATATGTTTACATTATAATTATTTGTAACAAATGACATTTTTTCTAAAATGACTGCCTACCTATACAGCCCTATACCACTCTTACACATACCTGTAATTATTACAAAATAATTAAATAATAAAATACTAACTGTATACTGGAGCTTTCTTCTCCAAGCCTCCTCTTAAAACACATTCTTAACAGATTGAAACTTTCCTGTAATTAAAGGTAAATAAATAAATATCAGTCACTCAATCAGAGAAAAGGTTGGGGGTGGTCACTTCTAGGCACATTTCTAAGATACTTTCCAAATGGAGGGATAAGGAAAAAGTAACTTCTGTACCTGTCACTGACTGAGAATGCAGGAAGGTCAAAGAAAGGGTTACCCCATAACAGAAAACAGTTTGCCAGTCACCGACCAGCTGAAGGGCATTTGTAGGGCATTAAGACACAGCAGCTCAGTCCAATTGCTAGGGAACTGGCCTACCCTCATATGTGGTTAGCTACTAGTAAGCAGGTGGGATGAACAGCCCAATCCCAGACTTGTACAGCTTCTAGGAAACCAGAAAGCCTGACACGGTCGGAACTAACGTCACTCCAGGACACTGATTTGGGGGGGTTGATCTGGTGGATATATCCTGGCAACCACGACTGTCTCCCCTCTGTAGTGGCCCTTCTCATCTGGCAGACATATTTGTGGTGAATAAGGCTGGCGGAGTAGGTAAATGGAAAAGACTACCTACAGTAAGATGGGTTACTTCATCCCACCAAAGCAGATGCTGTCTGTAGGACTGAGATCTTGATTTCATAGGACAGACCTAGACTGCCCAGTAAAACATCTTGGAGAAGTCTGGCACAGAGTACCAAATGAAATGTGGCTGTCATCAGTGTTAGGGCTTTTAGTCAGAGTTCTGTTGACACCTCACTACATGTTACAGTCTGCCTCAACGGTAGAAGTGTACTACAATTTATACTGTCCTAATAGCAGATTATGAATGCCAACAGCTGAGAAGAGGCCGAATGCAAAGTTACAAGATTCACCATGACAGTGCTCCAAATAGGGACTTACTGGAAGCAGTTAAGAGACTGCAACGATAGGGCAGCTAGAAGCCAGTCAATCCAAGCAACAGGAAGGTTCTTCTTCCCTGCAGACTCTGATGGGCTGTCAATATGAATCAATATTTGGTGAACACCCAAGGGCTGTGATGAGATGGAATGAAGGCATCAGCAACTGATAATAATTGGTTCCTACATTAAACTGTGAAAAAACTCCTTGACTTCTTTTTGGTTTTGATTATTGCCCTTTCTCCCTACTGCCACCACAGGGAAGCAGTCAGGATTGCACATCCACAGAAATAAATTAAACAGTAGACTGCATAGCCTGAAAACATGTATACCTAATCCCATTAATTGAAGATTAACTTCTTTCCCATTTCACCCCCCCCCCCCCGGATTGCTTATCTGTAGCTTAATTTCCACTAAGATCCTATAGATACCTGATTTCCCAAAGGTGCAGTAAGGAATGTGACAGTATTTCTCTCATTAACCCAACCCGCTTAGGTTGCTCCATCCATCCTTGCACCACTGGACTAGCCCTGAGGTTTTCCTGTTGCCTAGTTCATGTCAGAAGCATGCAAGATTCCACCAGATTCTCTGTTCTATCTTTGGATGACTAATTATTGTAATGGGCCAGACAGTGCTCCATCGCACAAGAGACTGCTCCTGGCTGACATTATCAACAATCTCCAAGCTCCCAAATGAAGAGATCTTATTAACTAGTTATGCAATTCCCTGGCATCTTCTAATATCCCCACATCTTCCCTCTCCATCCTCCTACACATTTCAGCTTCTGAATTCATCCTTTTACTTGAAGACCATGCTAACTACAGCTCCTTCCATCTTGGCATACATGACATAGACTGCAAAATGCAAAATCATTTCAAGTAAGCAGCTCTCCAATAACAATACAGCTCTGGATGCCGTAGGCCTCCCCACACCTCATGAAAAGTTGATTTTTTCCAAAGCTACTATTTGCTTTTCCCCTCCCCATAACCAAGCCAATAACATTTGCTTCATAACTTAAAGAATGGTTTCACTAAAGTCAGTGATACTGCCTGAAAAATACACAGTAATACAGGGACTATGCACATCGGCACTGCTTGTACCTTCTGATCTAACTCCACTTCTAAGATCTTCCACTTGCTATAAACTCCCTATATTTTCCAAACACTTTCTTATACGTCACTTCCACTGTTTCATTTAATGTTCACTTTAGATGTACCTCTAAGTATTTAACCTCCCTTCTGTTCCACAACAGACAGCATCACTTCCTTAGCCAATAACAGGTTAATTTGGCAACTGCTTTTGCAACTTCAAAAAATAATTCCTAAATATCCATTGTTATTTATTTTACTCTTACATCTGCCAAGAGCTCTAATTTTAATGGGGAATGGCCAGGAGGAAATAAGGAGTAAGAACTTCAAAATTATTTTACCCTACACACTTTCTTCAGACTGATATAAAATCTGTCTGTATGAGATTAATTCTCATAGGTCTTGGAAGGAAACATGGGTACCAGACTACCACCTTCATGATCCCCAGCTATAGTTATCAAGCCTCCCAACCTCATTAATTTACTAAAGTACTTGTCCACCTTTGAAACCTGTATCGTTCCGAGGCCCAGTGTGAATGCTCTTCACAGACCTAACTGAATGAAAACCTCCTGCCTATATCACCAAACTCCTCGATTTCCCTATCAATGTGTTTAGCACCTCTCAATTCTTACCAGTTGGACTCTGGAGGAAGATCAAACATTACTGATTTGTAACACAGCTCCTCAATAACACATACCTCTCCATATGGGATTTAACTACCAAATCTAGACTTTTAGAGGCCAGTATCACCACTTCTATACAGTTTATATATAGATTTATGTTGCATAGTATATGTACTGAAATGCAGCTATATTCAACTTCTGATGTTTTCCAATACAGGGAAATGAGTTTCCTACAATAAGATAACATAGCAGGCTAACTTATGAACATACATTAAAACCTTTTAATTTTTTGTGTGTTTCGTATGTCTTCAAACTTTATGCTACCCCACTTTAACTGTTACAGAGACTAAAATGATTCATCTGTCTCTTTTTATCTCAAGTCACCTTGCATTGTCTAAACTCTGCTCTTCCTTAGGCCAGGATGCTGAAATATACAGTTGGACTCTCACTGAACCTGTGTATAAACAGCTACAGTAAATGAATCATAACGAAATCAGCACCAAACTATCCCTAAACATCATCCACAGACCAATTACAAACTTTTTATACACTTTTAAACTTCCTAGGCATGATGTGGGACATCCAGCTATATTCCCTTGACACTAAATGCATTTCAAAAAATAAGTGATTGACTATCTACTGCATGGGTTTGCTGTTAATCTCTTCCTCAGCATCTACACTGAGATGCCCTTGTCCCCCCTCCATACATATCACACTGCCCAACTTAAAAGTTAAAATGTTAACTGCATGTAATAAGTACAACCACAGTAATCAAGAATTACTTAAAAAATTACTTATGGTCTTTCTAGTCACTTCCCACTCTCAAGCTTATTTTGTTAACAAAATTAATACTTTTACCCCCTGGTCCACATTTTACATACAAACTATGTGACCAAAAAATACTCAAACTATACTCCATGTCCCTATGAATGTCCCCAAAGTTAAGGTCCAGAAATGGCATCTTCTGGCCAGTTGATGATCAGGTATTTTCTACCTCCACTGAATCCTATTGTTCTACTGACTCATCTAGACTTGGCTTTCCTCCTGTCCAGCTACACACTGCCAACAGCATATCCTGGAATTCTAAAAAAAAAAGTTATGGGCACCCAATAGAGGAAAATTAATTTAAGCCAGATACAAAAGACAGAATTTAAGTTTCTGTACCCTTTACATCTGCATGACTGATGTGAATGTAACCCCCTTTCCTTCCTGTCTCACCATAAAATCATGGTCAGTATATATTTGCTGACAATACAAACATTTTTTGGCCTGTTTGCCACAGAGTTAAGAGGATTTTCTTCTTAAGACTACAGTTCATAAAGTGACTGACCATCTGTCTTGTTCTCTTTCTACTATCTAGAGACATGGGCACATATAGACAATGGGCCCTCTCCACATGCAGTTCCTTCTCTATCAATCCACAACATGCACTCAGTAGGTGAGTAACAAATTACTGGGGATAATTTTCTTCCACCTTTTCTGGAATACTCAATATGTGAATGCTTAAGTCGTTTAATCAGGCTTCCAAACAAGTCCATTCTCACTTGTGCGGTTGACTTGTGCCTGGACTTGCTTGGATAATTTCAATCTGCTATAGCAGCCATCTGTGGATAGTGCAGCCTTCATTTCCTTCAACCTAGCCTCAGTGCAAGTAACACACACTCATTCATGTTTGGAGTCTGATCTATCCAGTTTTGCCAACATAAACAAGTTTTGCTCTTCCTCTCTGACAACTTATGTTCTTCCTTCTCCAATTACTTGTTTCCTTTAACTCCTCTCACCAAGACTAAAGGTTGAACTGTCTTAGCCATTAATACTGACAGTCTGCTGCACTGTTTTTTTCCCCTAACTCTTTAATTTTGGTATCCTCCCTCTCCAAAATCCATGATGCACACTTCTACAGTATCTCTCCTTTCCGGCTGAGACTGGATTACTTAATTCTGGACTGTTATTTGATGCTTGCTTTTGCTTGTAGGTGTGAGACCATCAGCTGAGTTGCTACTCTTTGCCTACCATAACCAAAGTCCATTTTATTTATTTTTAATACAAAATTCAGTGTCTGTGGAGTTTAGCATTTTTGTTATACATGTATGCAGATATACATGCACAAAGCTGTGTCAGTGCAATAAGCATGCACCTAAGTGTGTGTGTGTGTGTGTGTGTGTGTATATATATATATATATATATATATATATATACATATATGTATATGTATATATATATATATATATATATATATATATATATATGTAGTCATCCATTAGAGAGAAAAATTAGCTTGTACTGTAGAGGTAGAGAACGTGATTTTTCTCGGGTGTTGTACTTTTTTTAAATGACTGTGGTGTGATTTTTCAGGGAAGAACTTTTTTAAGCTCTGCAGGCTCAGCTTAGGTTTTACTGCTGGCTAATAATGGCTAATAATGGTGAGGGAATAAGGGGGCTTTTTCCGCTGCTTGAGTTTTATGTTTTAACAGGTGCTCTGCTTCTTATACTTATACTTATACTTCTTATGCTTCTTATACGCTGGCAGTGGTGTCTAGCTGGTTAAAAACTAGACTGGGTGCAGGACTGTCAAAAGAGCGTGGGAGGTAGTTTTTGTTCAGGGGTTGTAGTGACATGTGAGAGATTATGGCTGCAATTTGGTGCTTGAGGGCTTGAAAAGTGTTTATGCAGTAGCTGGTTGCATGTGCAGACATCTCCGAAGTGGAATACGCTTGCAGAACACTGACTGAATAGGATTACAAGATGGTTGGCATAAGGCTCTTATACAAGAACTGCAAACATGTAAGAAGTTTTCTTTACTTGACCTTTTTTTCTCATCAACTATGTTAGCTCTGGAGTTATAGATGGGCGCAACGGACAGGAATACTTAATATTGATGTACACTTTTTAATGTATTTTGGATGCACTATTTTATGCTTCAGTGATTGGAATTTATTCACAGCTTTTTTTCCACTTTCAGTTCTTTTCCTGGTCTGAATGTGCCCACAAAGATTTGAAAAGTAAAAAGGCAGAGGCATTTAGAACCCATGTAGCTGAAACACTAGTATGCCTTTAAAGGGATCTTTTGCATGTATCCCATGAGCCTCCACTACAGGATGTTTAATGTATTACACAGTGGCTAGGTCTTTCTTGTAGTTTTAATTTTTAAACTAAGAGGATCACTTTTTCTCTTTCGAAGGTGGCACTGCTTTCAAGTTTGGAAAATTTTATGAGTATGGTTATGAGTATGGTTTGTATGACTTTATACTGGATTAAGGTTTTTTTTTCAGTTTTACAATACTAGCATGTTTACTTAGTGTACATTTACCACTACTGTGCATTAACTGCAATTTTTGTGTGCTCCGAGAAGTTCAGTTTTCTGTCAGGTTTTGATTCTACAGCAGTCCCTGCAGGGTTTTATGGATTTTTTTTTTAGGCTCCATGCTATTTTTAATGTAGTCTTTACTGTGGAACTTTGATGCTAAGTTTATTGTTAAGTACAGTATTTTAGTGAGGTTAATGTTCTGCTTGTGTTTAATGCTAACTAATTATAGGCTTCTGGTGGACTGTGTGAGAACAGTCTGGCCATTAATGATGTGGGAAGAGTAATGCTAAAATATTTGGCACTACAGTAAATATGTGCTTTTATTAGCTTCCCTGGAAAGGAAAGTCAATGTCCTGCTTGTTGAACACTTTTTTTTCTGGTCCTGCTCAACTAATAATGCTGCGTATCACTGACTGCATTCCCTCCTTTCACAGTTATGTGGTGCACTGCTGTGTTGGCCCTTGAAAGGTATTTCTCCTTCCAGCACAGTTGTGTGACTGTGAAAGTGTGGGGATGAACACACTACATGCAAGGGGTGCACAGGGTGAGATTGCCCTTCTATTAAAACATTACATCTGTGTTGAACAGCGTGGATTTTATATGAAATGTGCTACTGACAGTGATGGACAATCTATTATACCTCTATGCATTTGGAAATCAATTGTTCACAGGCAAAGTGTTTTTATCACATGTTGGTAAGGGGTCTAACTTTGGTATAAACAAATACAAACCCCATTCAAGTGAGTTATGCTGTACATGCAGTGAGGCATGTGAAACATAAATCAATTTCACCAAGTGAGGTGTGACCTGATGAACTCACAAGCAAGTTTCCAAAGAGTAACTGCACGAGGAAAATTTCAGTATTGTTTTTTTACTCTACTGTATATGCTCCTTTTGTGATACTAACTACATGGAAGAGAAATACTACTACTGAAAAAAAAAGTGTACAAAATGAGACTTTTTCACTTCTTAATACAACCAAATGAAACAGTTTTAATCATTTATACTTGTTTGCAAAGAAATCAGATGTGGGTGTGATTTTTATTCAAACTTGCAAAGAAGTACATTATTAAAAATCTCTAAAATAGTTTCATGTGGAAAAATTCTGAGTTCATATATTCTAGTTATCTCGCTCAGTTTTATTCTTTTCTCTGACAATTTACAATCACTTCAAAGGTACGTATGAAATACAATTCCATTTATAGTACATCTTTTTAAATTCAGAATTAGCAGAAAACAGACATTAATTCTGCAGCACAGAAACTGATATGTTTACTGTTCACTCTGAACTAAAACACAATAAAATACATGATGTTAGGGAATAAGCAACCACTGTCACAGAATATTTAAGAGGCCGAAAGAAGCCAAGAAAAGCTTCTGTGGTGATTCATTAATAACTGGGTGTCTGGCTGACTGACAGGGAAAGTAAGTTAAAGTGGAAATAATGAAGTTATTTCACTAGTGAAAATAGCACTGCTATGTCCAACTATGAGACTATGTGGCCCTGGAGGTTCAAAGAATGCCAAGGACAAATCTCACAGGTTTGTCCCCTGCCCACCCCCATTTCTTTCAGAAAGAAAGAGGACTGTGCTGAAGAGAACTACCAAAAACTTAAATGCATCAAAAATCCTTGATATGCCACAATGTGCAATGCTGGAGAGGATTTTTCCTTCGGAAATTGACAAATACACAATCTCAAGATTCTCTACTGCACTAACAAAAACAGTGCAGTTAAGGAAAGAAAGAGGACTGCTGTGTATGATCTCATTTTTTTCTAATCCAGCTCCTACTAACCATCTAGCATAACTTTACATCCTAGAGGCTCTTTTGTGCTCTCCCCTCACACAAGCCAAAGCTTTAGTGGTGTGTGACAAGTGCTGTTTGTCAAGTGGCCATCAGCCGTGCAGGGATGGATGTTATGATGAGCCTTACTCTTCTTTCCCTCTGCTAGCCAACAGACACACAGCAATACTAGCAAAGCCTGTCATAGTGCAAGTACTTACATCTGCACCATAGCTAAAGGATATGACTAGTCCTTGGAAGGCGCAGTGTCTTCATAAGAACTTGTGCCTGGAAATGGCAGCATCTAGTTGTTTGCAAGGCATCACTGATACAGTGGGACTGTAGCTATCTTTGTCTAAGCAGAATGGGTGGGCCAACATTAGATGCTCACTCCAAACCCTTTTGTTCAACTTCCTTCACACCTTGGCTTACTACATGTCCCCAGAAAAGGGTAACTGCAGTTAAAGCTCCTTTCCTTATACAGCACCTTGATCTTAGGGAAATTACTACAGTCCACTGAATACTCACCTCACTTGATAACAAAAGAATAACTGCAATGCTACTGATAAATGAAATTAGAAGTTATGTACTCACCATAACGTTCCATCTGAGTAGGTGTATTCATTTGTCTGCAACCTGTGGGTTATGGATCCGATATCGGATCCGAACCGGCATGGTTTTAGCTCTCAGCTCCTCCCCTCACCCATAATGCCCTGCTCTACCCTCATGACCTCAGATCGAGTTTGCCAACAGCAACAACACCCTGAAAAGGGTAACAGATAATATGCAGGAAACTGAAAGGCCAGGGGGATAGGAGGGCGGGATGGTTGCAGACAAATGAATACACCTACTCAGATGGAACGTTATGGTGAGTACATAACTTCTAAATCTGAAGTAGGAGATTCATTTGTCTGCAACCTGTGGGACAGAGTCCCCAGCTACCTGAATCTTGGGCGGCCATCATGGAAGGATATTCCGGAGCACCACGGAGCCAAAGGATGCTCTACCCCTAGATGCAAGATCCAACTTATAGTGGGAGATAAAAGTATGAGATGAAGCCCACGTGGCTGCTGCACAAATATCATCTAGAGGAATCCTAGCCTTGAAGGCTGCCGAGGTAGATACTGACCGGGTTGAATGGGCATGAACACCCTCCGGTGCGGGCCTTCCTGAAGCTTGATAAGCCAATAAGATGCACTGTGAAATCCAGCGGGACAGAGAAACTTTAGAAATTGGCTTGCCCAAATTAAATTTTGCAAAGGAAATAAACAACTGGTCGGATTGCCTATGACCAGCCGTCCTGTTTAGATTAAATCTAAGTTGCCTGTGGACATCTAATGAGTGAAGCTTATATTCACCTTTGTTCTCATATTTAGGGAAGAAAACAGGGAGGTTAATGGACTGATTAATGTTTGCTTCAGAAGCAACTTTAGGAAGAAAGGACGGGTTGGTCCTGAGGTAGACACGGTCCGGATGAAATACCAAGTAAGGAGGTTTAGCTGATAATGCTTGAAGCTCTGAAACTCTCTTGGCCGATGTAATGGCTACCAAAAAGGCTGTCTTGTAAGACAAGAATTTGAGATCCACCGTAGCCGCTGGTTCGAAAGGGGGGGCGGTCAAGGCCTGGAGAACCAAAGAGAGGTCCCAAGGAGGAACCGCTTGTTTTACAGGGGGCCTGAGAAGAAAAGTACCTTTAAGGAAAATTTTACACAATTTGGCTGACATAAGAGGATTAGAGTCATGGCCAATGTGATAATGAGAAATTGCCGCCAGGTGTACTTCGACTGTGGAACTGCTGGCACCATCGTTAAAAAGAGTGGTTAGAAAGTCAAGCACTAAAGGGAGAGGAACCGTGAAGGGATTCAGGCCTTGCCGCTCCGCCCACAAAGAAAACAGTTTCCACTTGCTGCGGTAGACCTTTCTAGTGGACGGTTTATGAGCTGCCACCAGAATTGCCTTAACAGGTGACGAAATACCGGGAGTCCTGATCAAGAGTAGAACTGGAGCAGCCAAGCGGTCAGCTTCAGGTTGTCCAGATTCGGAGGAGGTATGCAGGATGGATGGGATATCAGATCCGGAATGGGATCTAGAATCCAAGGAGGATTCACCAAATGAGACCTTAGGAAGGGGAACCAGATCTGTCGAGGCCAAAACGGAGCAATGAGAAGCATTCTGCAACCCACCCGAGAGGCTTTCTGAAGAACTTGGAGCATCAGAGGCAAGGGTGGATAAGCATACAGAAGACCGGGTGGCCAAGCATGCACCAGAGCGTCTCTTGGGGAACCTCCGGGAGGAGGTATCAGAGCGAAAAAACTGTCGCACTTGGTGTTTGAGGGAGAGGCAAAAAGATCGCATGAAGGAGTTCCCCACCGTGCGAATATGCATTCCGCTACTTGACAATTGAGAGACCACTCGTAAGGGGTCAGAATGGTGCGACTGAGCTTGTCCGCTAGGATGTTGGACCGACCCGGAATGTGCGTTGCTATTAGAAAGCGGTTGATGGAGATTGCCCATTCCCAAACTCTCATGGCTTCTCGACAAAGAGGGTAAGACCTTGTTCCCCCTTGCTTGCTGATGTACCAGACCACAGACATGTTTGTCCGATTGAATCGCAATTGTTCCCAAGGGAAGAAAGTCCTGAAGTGCTAGCAACGCTAAGAGCACTGCTCTCATCTCTAGAATGTTGATATGCAGTAAGGTCTCTGAATCGTTCCACGTGCCTTGGACGGTCCGGCCCGCAAAATGCCCCCACCCGAGGCGGGAGGCGTCCGTGGTCACCGTGGCGAGAGGGGGAGAAGCACAAAATGGGCTGCCCTCGTGGAGAACTGGGGAGTGAAGCCACCACAAGAGGGACCGCTTGCAAGCCTTGCTGATCGCAATGGGATGATGCATAGGGAGAGCAAGGTAAGACCACTGTACTAAGAGAGTCCACTGTAGGATGCGCATATTGAGCCTGGCAAGAGGGAGAAGTGCTATAGCAGACGCCATGGACCCTAGAGCCCTCAGGACCAACTCCGCCGGAACAGAACTTGAGTGGAGAATGGCCCGCATCTGGAGCTGCAGATTTTGAACTCTGTCCGCAGTGAGGAAGGCTCGTAATCTCCTTGTGTCTAGCCTGGCCCCTATAAAATCTAAGAGCTGAGTGGGCGCCAGGTTGGATTTCTTTGTATTTATTGTAATGCCCAGAAAAGGAGCAAGATGGAGAAAGGAGTCTCGCCAATAATAGTAGATGCCTTGTTGGGGCGGTAAGAAGCCAGTCGTCCAGGTAGGGAAAGACCTGCACCCCCTGAAGCCTCAGGTGGGCCGCTACCACTGCTAATACTTTGGTGAACACCCTGGGGGCTGTGGTGAGACCAAAGGGAAGGACCCGAACTGGTAGTGACTGGCTCCCAGCCGAAGCGAAGGAACCTCCTGGAGCGCCTGTCCATCAGGATGTGGTAGTACGCGTCTTTGAGGTCTATCGAGCACATCCAGTGATTTTCTCCCAGAAGGGGGAGAATAGATTGCAGAGTGACCATTGAATTTTTCTTTGGGGACTGCCAGATTCAAGAGAGAAAGGTCTATAATTGGTCTTAGTTCCCCGTCTTCTTTGGCACTAAAAGAACCTGGAGTAGAACCCTGATCCGATCTGGTCTGGGGGAACGGGCTGGATGGCTCTTTTCTTTAGCAGATGGCCAATTTCTGCCAAAGCGGCCTCCCGTTGACCGGGTGGAACGTCTGGGAGGGACTTCAACTTTGGAAAGTGAAGAAAGGGGATGCGATATCCTCTGGATATGATTTGGAGAACCCAGCGGTCTGATGTTATGGACTCCCATGCCGCTAGGTGCCCCGAAAAACGTCCCCCGACTGCCTCCAGAGTGGAGCAGCCGGGCAACCCCTCAGGGTTGCTGCGCGGGCCGTTCAGAGAAAGGTTCCCTGGACCCGAAGTTTCTGGGAGCCCCTCTGCCTCTAGGGCGGCGTCCTCCCTGTCCTCCTCTGCCACGGAAGGACTGGTTGTCCGGAGCAGGCTGGGACTGCTGCGACTTCCGGAACCACATCTTCTTCTGACCCTTTTGGTTCCTAGAGTAGGGCCTTTGGGGTGCAGAGAAGCGGATTCCGACGGCAGACAGCGTCTTCCCGTCCTTCTCACTCTGGGTCAACGTTTCGCGAACGGTTTTGCCAAAGAGAGCAGAACCATCAAAGGGGGCGTTCGCAAATGATGCTTTGAAGGGCTCAGAAAAATCGCAGTGACGGAGCCAGGCCTGACGGCTAGTGACTAGGCCTGCCCCTGCAGCTCTAGCGGCGCCTTCCGTGGCGTGGGAGAGTAGCCGCATAGAGGTATTAGTAACTGACCTAAGAGTGGCCATGCGGGTGGAGTGCAGCACCCTGTCCTCCTCCGACATGGACTCTGGGGGAGATGCAGCGTATTCTTTAATGAGATCTCGCTGCATCCTAATGACATGTGCCAAGTAGTTCAGCGCCCTTACCGAGAAGGTCGCTGAACTAAACATCCGCTTCCCCAAGCGGTCCATCATCCGAGACTCCTTGCTCGGGGGATGGACTGAGGGACTCTCCTGAGCAAGTTCCCTCTTGGTGGCCGCCGTCAACATGGCATCTACCGGAGGCCCCTTACTCCAATGGGCACGGTCGGACGGTGGGATAAGGATCCTATCGGGCCTCTTAGGAATTGGCTCCACGGTGTCCGGTTCCTTCCACGCCCTGGTGGTAATGAGGTTCACCAGGGGGTCGGCAGGAGGGGACACCCAAGAGGTAGACGGGCCCGCTTCAAATGCCTCCAAGAACACGGACTCGTCCGAGGAAGACTTGGGGCAGACCACCCCTTATACGGAGCATTTCCATGATGTCTCCAAATGAGACATCCTCGGGGGGTGACCGTGGGGAGCCTTCCCCTTCCTCCAAGTCCGTGTCTTCCGTGAGAGACTCGGGGGAGTCAATGTGCCTCCTTTTGCACATATGCTTGCGAGGGACATCCTCTGGGGGGCTGTCAGAGGACTCCTCGCAAGCAGCAACTTGTTCCATTGGAGCAACTTGGGGCACAGAAGCGGGCTGTCCCAAGGGCCGGATGGTGGAAGCCTGGCCCAGTGCAGAGGGAGCGCGGGACGGAGCCGAAACAAGTGCCGGGGTCCGGAGACCCTCAACAGGGCCCTCTCCACTACATCAAACGCCGAAGGGGAGCCGACCTCGACCAAAGGATCCGACAATCGGCTCCCCCTCGGATCCGAAGAGTGGATCGGAGCCGGCGCCGAAACGCTCGGATCCGAAGGGACAGTGCGCTCCGACGCGGACGGCGCCGAAGGAGCACTGATCCCCCCGGATCCGAGGCTCGGATCCAGGCTCCGAGAGGTCGGATCCGATGCACTCGAGGGCAGGGTCGGATCCGAAGTACAAAGTACTATCGGCGCCGACCCACCCCCGGCTCCGAAGCTGCCCCGCTCCAGCTGCTCCGAACCCGGATAGCGGGTCGGAGAAGGAGCAATCGGTTTGAAAAAGGGTGTTGAGCTCCCCCCCAGAGGGGGGGGAGGCAAGAGCACTCCCATCTGCATCTGGGCCTGGATGAACCTTCGCATCATCCGGTCCAGATCAGCATCCGAAAGGCTATACGTGGATCTCGACGAGGCTACCGAGGTAGGCCTGGAGTGCCTCCTCGATAGCCTCGACGGAGATCGGGTCTCCTCCTCCTCAGGTCCCGGTGAAAAACACACAGGAGACCGGAGCCGAGAAGGAGGAGACCGAGCCGACAACGGAGCCGGGGGAGAAGCCCGCTTGGCTGGCGGGGCCGAAACAGAGGTCTCGGCCCGCCGCTTATGGTGCTTCTCCCTCCGGTCCCTTTTCTTAGCATCCCTCTCCTCCGAACCAGAAACGGGAGGTTGAGTCCCAGGAGGAGGAGGGGGTGCCGCAGAGGGAGTAACCGCAGGCACGGTTACTCCGGAAGGAGCGGAGGTCGGAGCCGAGTCCGGCGGTAAAAGGCCCGCCAAAACAAGCTTGGACCTCCGCTCCTTCAATGCCCTGGGGTTGAACCCTGCACAAATGGAACATCCAGATGTGAGGTGTTCAACCCCCAGGCATCTAACACACCGAGTGTGGCCATCAGCTGGGGAAAGCTTATGGCCACACTCGGAGCATTTAGAAAATATAGACTTTGGTTGGTCTGCCATCCTAGTCTAACAAAGAAGTTACCAAAGTAAAGTAACTAAAAAACCAATACACACACAGGCCCAATACACACACTCTACGCCAACAGCGAGGGGAGGGATAAAACTTTTAGATTAACTCTAAAAAGAAAAAATATCAAAGGGGAAACCTACACTTTCACACAAAAAATCAGTACAAACTTCAAATTTCTGAAATTTAACAATAAAACTACCACTTAGCTTGAGAGCTTGAGAAACAAATCCAGTCACCATGCGCGGCAAACGAGATCTGGGGTCATGAGGGTAGAGCAGGGCATTATGGGTGAGGGGAGGAGCTGAGAGCTTGGATCCATAGCTGGAAAACCATGCCGGTTCGGATCCGATATCAGATCCATAACCCACAGGTTGCAGACAAATGAATCTCCTACTTCAGATCAAGAAGTTATTACAAAATTCATAATGACTACAGATTTTGTATTGTCAACAGAAGGTCAGTTGGGGGAAGAGGACAAAAATGAGGACGGCATACTACCATCTATTCCCGGACAGCCAGCAAAATACTACCCGATTCACCAATACGTGATCATCTATTACCTAGACTAAATTTGTTAAGGTGCAAACAGGAGAAAAAAGTTTTCATATAAGGTCGACACACTTTTGGCACAGACCTATTAGTGAGAGATCACAGAAAAGCTGACTAAAAGCAAGTCTAGCAAGTGCCATCACCTGTTCATATGCAAAGCATAATGAAGCAAAATAAAACTACTCCTGCACTTTGGCATATTGCACTTAAAAATACAAAAGGGAGACAACTAGCAATATTTTCTGATAAACACTGCTGTATCTACAGATAAATGATAGCTGATTCATAATCTACAGATCCACCAGTATAAAAAATGCTGCAAACATATTTCATATAGTCTATATCTCATGATTTATGTACTTTTAAATGAAAGCTACGTACAAATTGCATAAAAATTCATTGACATTAAATTAAAAAATAACATTTACTTTATGTGTATTCTTTTCTTACCTCCGTGCAAGTCTTCTTAGCTGTTCTGCACAATCATTGTCTGTCTTCTGCTGCACAAGTTCCAGTACATTCATAGTTCTATGAAAATGCCCACACGATAAGCTAACACTAACAGCAGTTTCATGTTTGTCTCCTGTCAACACCCAGATTTTTATTCCTGCCACTCTAAGTGCTTCTATTGTTTCCAGGACTTTTTCTTGCAGTCTGGGGAAAAAAAGGTTTCCGTTTTCTTTAATACAACATTTTTATACAGAGGCATTATACATAAGCTTTAGAAATTTATCAAACTGATAACAGACTACAACATATAGAATCAAACAGAAGGGTATAATCATTGGCCAGCCACAGAACATACTGTTTACGTTTTTTTTTCAGGAAGTACTTTTCCACACTAAATGTCCTTCATTGATGAGGAAATACAAAGTCAAGACACTTGCTTCCTTTTTATATAATCACACTATAGAACAAACATTTTCTTGTATTTGTAACTCAATTTATGGCTCTACAAATAGATTGGAAGTTATTATGTGTGTACACCCTTCTGTGCAGTCTTCATGCAGGTATTCCCACCTACTCTGCCCGGAATTACTACTCAGTACTAAAAGATGAATCAGACAGACTATCCCATACTTTTTATGAAAGAAACAGCTTTATTAAATTATCACTTATTATGATATAGGTAATCATATATTAATGAAAAAACATATTGACAAAGTTTTAATTGCAAACATTATACCATCACTTATAATCTATCCAGTCACTGTCAGTCAAACATTAAATAGCTCATTCACATTCTGCCTTATTTTAAACCAACAAATTTCACTCCTGTATGTATTGTTCCCACAATTCCCATTTTTCCTATGCAGTCTGCTCCTACCCTTTTCTAAAGATCCCAATTCAAGTTGTTTTATCTTGGTTAATATATCACTACTTCTAGTATAGTTGGTTTAGACTTTGATTTACATTTTCTAGCAACTGCTTTTTTTGCAGCCACCATAATTAGACTCAGCAAGGCCTTATTTTATTATGTCTAGTAAATTCTGATTCTGTATCACAGCTCAGAAAAATAATTTCCCTAAATACACTAATGGACTCACCCAGTATCTCTGATAAGTGAAGTCTGCAGAGAATCTTTAAAGTCTACCAACTCATTACACCCCCAGAAAATATGTACCCAGTTACCTCTTTCTTCTCTATTACACCTCCAACATTTACTGCCTACCTGAGGAAAAATTCTCTGGAGTACACATGGGGTATAAAAATACCTATGTAAATATTTCCCAGCAAAAATCATAAATCAAGATTTTGTTGCATATTTGGGAGACAAACATATATCCCCCACCGTTTCCTTGTGAATTGCTAATCTAATCTCACTTCCCAATTCTTTCCAACCTCCTCTAACTGATTCTTATAGTTGTCATGCAATATTTTATATGCTCTACTAATTATTCTTTTTTGCTTAACAGCAGCTTCTGGTCTAGATTCCACTAAAAAACTCCACCAGTGTTAGTCTTTCTTTTAAGACCCCCCCCCCCCCATTTCTTTCTCTTTGCCTGTACTCTGGCATCAATCCTTGATAGGGAAGGCAATCTCTAGCCTGCAGTCCAAATAAATTCTTGTCCTCTTCCCACTCTATTACCTTTCCCTCCCTAATTATTTATTCCCAAAAGCCTGTTTCTTTTGCCAGTTTTCTCCAATAAATTCTATCCCCTCTCGCCTATTGTCCATATCCCTAACTGCAGTCATCCCTATATGCAGAATCTCCCTGTCTCCATTCCAATGTTGGCTTAGTTCTTAGAATACTTTCTGCTACTTCCTCAGTTTCATCATCATCCCTTTCCGTTTGAATTATAGGTTTCTGCTTGTGCTATGTACAGGACCCTTAACTGTGTAGCTCTGAAATACCCCTTCAAACCGGGTAATCACACTCTGCCTTACTCTACTGGAAGAATGAACTAGACTCTAAGTCTTCCCCTACTAGAAAAAAATCCTTCAGCTCTTTTATTAATTGCTATCCACAACTTCGCCTCTGGTTGATAAAAATATGCCTGACCTGTGTATAAGACTAAAGGGACTACAAACATTTTAACTTATTGTACCTTAGTACCCAAATCCATATAACAGAGCTTTCAATTTCTCAGTTTTTGTATTATCTTTTGTTCAGTCTCTTCTCATATATTCTTAGCCGCCACTCTGGAATCACTTTTCATTTTATCATGTCCCCAAAAATATCGATAATGCTTAACCAATCTGTGTGTGGGTACAATTTACAGCTATTGCCTTTGTTTTAACTTCATTAGTTTTGTATCCGAAAAAGATACAAAACTGTCTCAAAATGTTCCAGAACACTGAAATATTTTCTGGTTTTTATCAGGTATAAAATAAAATCCACAGCAAATAGAGACTTTTCTTGACTACCATACCAATTATATCCTTGAATTTCTGAGTCCCTTATTTTCTGTGCTAATGCTTCTAAATATAATACAAACAACAAATGGGAAGGAGGACACCCCTGCCTGGTTCCTCTGCGCAAGCAGAAATTATCAGAGGGAAACAGACTCAGTTTCATTTTCAGCTCCAAACTCTCATATACCATCCTAATCAACCTTATAATTTTATCAGGAATGCAAATGCTTCCACTGCCCTACTCATAAAAATCCCATCTTACTCTGTCAAATGCTTTTTCTGCATCAAGACCCAACACCGACAGTGGTATTTTCTTACATTCTGCTTCCCTATGGCTCATCAGTGTTCTGTTAATGTTGTCAAATGTTTGCCCGCTCCTCCCCAACAAACGCAAACTGATCCATCTCTATCAAGCTTGGCATCAATTTTGCCATTCTTTTAGCCATTTCAAACAAACACTTTATAATCATGGTTTAGTAATGAAATGGGCCTATATGAAGCTCGATGGGTCTTTACACTCTTCAGGTATTACAACTACCACAACGTTCTTCCAGGATGTTAGTACTTCTCCTCCTCTTAAAATACTGTTAAACAAAAGCTTCCATATCTTTATCAGTGTCTTCCCTCCTAGCTTCCAAACTTCCACATGAACACCATCTATTCCTGGGGACTATCCTGTGGACTGATTATACATCACCATTTCTATATCATCTCTTCCTATCCTGTCAGTAAATTAGCCTCAACTACCTCTAAGCTTGGTATATTTAATTCTTCCATAAACATTTCCATTGGTACATTTTCTTGATTTATGTATTTCTCTGCTTTATACAGATTTTCTTAGAATTTCTAAAATATTTTTTAAAACTTCTACAGGATCTCTTGTTATCTTCCTTGTTATAGGCTGACTAAGCTTGGTGACAGCCCTTTCCACTTTCTGTTGCCTGAGTCGTTGTGCTAAAAGCTTTTGTGCTTTGGAGTTATTATCAAAAAAACAGTTGCTTAACAGCAATCTTTCTAAACTTATACATATTATTGAGGTAATCCCTTATTTTCTGTTTAGCATTTTGCAGCTGTTCCTCTTCTTGTTCTGTGAGATTCACCCATATTCTGCACTTCTTTGACATTTGTCGGTCCCTCTAAAATAATTACTGTTACTTTTGAACCACATCGGTCTTTCTTTTATTTCCACCCTATTTTTAAATTCCATGCACTACGGTGGTGGTGCTGCGGTAGCGTTCTCGCCTCACAGTAAGACGGTGTCCTGTTCGATTCTCAGCTAGAGCGTCTTCTGGGTGGAGACATGCGTGAATGGGCGTACCTTCATTGAAGGTTGTGCATCAGGGCTGGCAACTCGACATGTAAAAATCTACTGCCAATCATTAGCGGACCAGAGTTCCGCTGTGGCGACCCCTAACCGGGAAAAGCCGAAAGACACAACAACAACAACTTTAATTTTATCCCACTCACTAACTATATTTTCAGAAGACATTTCTATCTTCTCTAATAGATCCTGAATAATTTCCATTCTCTAGTCCTTAAATTCCTCCCTTTTCACTAGATAGGTGGGAAATAGCCAGTGTCTCCTTTTTATTTCATTTATTATTGGCATATGATTTGAAATAGTTACTGGTGCATATCAAGACTTTCAATTAAATGCACATGTTCCTGTGAAATGTAAATTCTGTCTAGCCTAGCCTAGTTTTTGTTTCTTGGTGAATAATATGTAAATTCACTCCAAACTCCTAGTACTGAGTTCACATCTTCTATGCCAAATATTTTCATAAATTTATTCGAAAATCTACCCTCCCTTTGTTACACTTTCCCTTCTGGGCCCCCCACACACATCTTCACTGCTGCAAATCAAATTCCAGCCCCAGCCTAGAAGTAACATTCCTTACTGAAAGCTGATTATTTCTCCCAGAATTTCATAAGCTCCCTTGCCAGTAACCTCTTAGTACTACAAATCTACCGTTTATCTTCTTCTATCACTATTCAAGCTCTTCCTTTCCTTTGTCTCAGGTATTCCACTGGATAACCATCCTGAAAACCTTTATCAAATTCCCATGTTCATTTCTTTCCAGGTGTGTCTCCTGTAACATAGCTATTTGCACCCTACATTTTTTAATATAGTTCACTATTCTTTCATTTTTTATCTGTGAGATCATTGACATTTCAAGACATTACAGAAAGCATCATTATGTTAAAAAGTAATTATTCCCACCTTTTATGTATAACAGCTTTTTTTAGCGTCTAGTCCAAGCTTTAGTGTTATGTGCATACACTGTTTAGCACGTTGACCTTTATACAATTGTTTCTTGTCATATCCATTTTAGCCTATGTCACATCTTACAAACCTTATTGTTTTATTGAAAGCCCTCAAACAAAGAAAAATCATCCCCCAATATCCCCCTAAAACCTATTAACTTAATATTAATGCACACACCTATGTACATCTTCAAATATTGAAGTTTTACCCTCATAATAAAAACAAGTGTCCCAAACTGACAGCCACACTCTCAGACTTGGGTTAATTTAAAATAAAGGTTATCCATGCTAAGACGCATGGTATAGCCTGTGCTTCTACTAAGTGCTGTTGTTTTTGTCTTATCTTTATAGCTCCCCCAGCTGGGAAAACACTTGAATGCTTTCAGAAAACATCATTTCCTTAGCCATTTCTCTTTATTAGATTGTCTCCATGGAGACGTGAGACCAGACAAAGAGTTGCTACTAAGCTTACATTAATTTACTAGAAAAAAGCTTTATAATACTCGCTGTTCTTTTTCATTTACTTGCTTTCTCTTAAAACCTGTTAATAGATCAAGCTAAGAGCCTTAACCCAATCATTCCCCTATGCAATAATGAGAAAAAGTACACCAGTTTTTCTTTTGCCATGCTCTTTTGGCCAGACATTTCTTCTTTTTCGTTTTTTACATTGCAGTGCTAACATTTCATAAAACTGAACAATAAGAAAGAGAGAAGGGAGAAAGAAAAAAAAGGAGCACCAGTTTACATTAGTATCCCTATTACACTTAAAAACAACTGAGAAAACTTTATAGCATGCAAAGAAAATCATTCACTATAAAATATTAGTATTTAAAAAAATGTGTTTTACTTGCAGTTAACTTTCTGCCTTCTCTTCCCCTCTACTAAGTATTTTTCCGAACAGTGATGACATGGAGTAGGGCATATGCTTTAGCGTCCCCTACAAGTTTAACAAAGTCATAAAGTGTAATATTTCCAAATTTTCTTGTTCTTTCATGTTTCACAAATATATTTATTACTTTGTAATCCCACATTCGTCAATTTCCAAGTTACTGGTTTTATTCCTGTTCATCTCCTCCTCCCAACTCCTGTCTTCGCTTCACTTCCAACGTACTATTGATTTTCTAGTAAAATCTTCTGCTTTTTTTTCTTCTCTCAAGCAATTTCCGATGAAACATTAGAAAAGGTTTCACTGGCACAGCCCCTTTCTGTGGTCTTTATTATCAGAAGAACAAGAAGCAGAATCTTCGATTTCGTAGTTCACTTTTTGTTGGACAAACTTTTGTATTTACTCCTTAGCATGTACTGCATCAAAAAATGATTTTGTCTCTCCAAGAAAGAATATTTTGAAGACAGCTTGGTACAGCAGTTTGAATTTCATACCTACTTCTTGACATTCCCTGAAGAGTGGAATAAATGTACTCATTTTCTGCCTGGTGAGTAATCATTCTCCACAAATACTCTGCCGTCTCCCACTTTTAGTACTTTGTCCTTCTGCCACGGTTTCATCAGAATAAAATCCTTCTGCTGGTAGGACTGTATTTTTACTATTAAAGGTCTATGTTGCTTTGTTATAGCCAGGTTTGGAGCACACACAATGTGCACTTTCAATTAACTCCTGCTGTGGAATACCTGTCCAGTTGCTTATTTGTACTATCATAAAATTAATACAGTCGGCTCCTTCCAGCTTCTCTGGTAGAGCAAAAATTCTCAGGTCTTCCCTATGTGCTCTGCCCTCTAATTCCATTATTTTTTTTTAACATCTCTTCTTGAACAGTCTCATATTCAGCCAGCCTTTTCTTCCTTTCAACCTGTGACTTTTGCAGTTTTATCACCTCATCTGTTTAAAGCGTCTTCCATTTTTCCAGCCTTTTGTTATATGAGTTGATATACTCCATCTGTGTTTTGTTTATTTCAATTGGGTCTGTGTGCAATTGTCTTATACTTTCCTCTAGGTTACTGAAGTCATGTCTGGAGCTTGTTCTGTTTATTGTTTAACAGCTGCAGTACGCCTTCCAGTCAGTGTTTTTTCTCACCTTATCCAGGCAGTGCACTTACTAGCCAGTTACTTACATTTACCCAGAAATACAAGTCCACTTGCATCCTCTGCTGAGTTTCTGTTTTTACACAGGGAGAGCTAGAATTAAGCTGTTACTCAATGTGAAGCCATCTTAGAAGTCTCAGACTATTCCATACTTTGATCCCAAAGAAGGAAAGGAACCTGTCAATTGCTCACAGTCTCTCTTTCCAAACAGCATTTGAAATCTGCAGGTTGTTAATTCAGCCCAGTTCTACTGCTGTACTAAACTTTGAATCAAAGGGCCACTACATTTGTTTGTTTGGAGCACTGGCTACAAAGAAAAATGTCCTGAAGGACATCTTACAGCTGTAACCCTGACAAACAGTAAAATAAAATATAATGGTAATCAGCATGGTAACAAACAGACGTATGGATATTCTTTCATTTATTCTCTGAAAGCTTGCTTCATCCAACTCAGAGTCCAGAAGGCAGGAGGAGCCTTTCTCAGCACTCACTGGACACAAGGTGGATAAAATAATCTTGAGTGGGATGCCAATACATTGTGGAACACACACATCCTAAAGCAATACGGAGGAAAGAACGGTTCAGCAGGAAATTACCACAATTACAGAAGTCTGAGTACAATGACTGCTGCAATAATGAGTGTAGGTGTTTCTGCCACAGAAGGCTCAGCATTTGATCTAACTTCCAGATCTTAAAACCCTTCCCACTGTAGACTGGGTGAATGTCTTCCACCTTGATGAAAGTATGTCAATGGTACTTAAGAAGAGACACTGGCATTCAACATCTTCTGTTTTTTTCTTGCTTTGGCGCTAGGTACAGTGATAGAGTAGAATACGTACACTGTGTATCTTGTTGGAATGAGTTCTGCAAAGGCAGTCCACCAAAACCTCCAAGTTGCCTCTCCAGGCTCTAGGACAAGGAGGATGAGGATGTCTGTTTGGGGTAGCTCGGAGGGAAGGTTTGGAAGAAAATATATTGGGTACCTATTCTAATCCGCTGCATGCCACATTAAAGGAGAAAGAGACAGCAAGAGGAGTATCAGAAATCATACTGCAACAGTGATCATACGCTAACATCTACAATTCTTGTATGTCCCTAAACTGTACTATGTTCATCATATGATTCATTGCTACAGTTGTAGCTGCAGGGAAGATTCACAAAGTTTATGGAGCAGTAAGTGGCTGGTGTTTAGAAAGCGTAGGCTGCAGGTTTCCCTGTAGAATGGCCATGGCAAATCTGGCCCTAACTATAGAGGTAAAGTCCAGACTGCGTTGCTTGGAAAAATTATTGCTACAAGATCAGGTAGTTGCTTCCAGGATGCACTTGGTATTAACACCACTAAGGAAAGCAGCTGTGGCTCTTGTGGAATATGCCCTGATATGCCCTGACACAGTCTGCTTTCATGAAAGGAGACGCAGAAATAAATGCAGTGCATAAAATATTTTGATACAGCCTTTTGGCAGACAAGCATCCCCTCCTTGCCCTTTGCAAAGATGATGAATAACTATTCAGTCTTTCTTATCTCATTTTAACCAAATCGACTCTCAGTTGCTTATGTATATCTACAGAAAAGAAATAGCCTGCCTTTTCTGCGGAGCAGAAAATTACCCAGCTTGGTGGACAGTCTGATTCAAAGATACTTCTATGAGGAGTTTGGTGGGTCTGCAGTCCTGAGATATTTCTATGAGGGGTTTGGTGGGTCTGCAGTCCTGAAATTGTGCTGGATGAACACACTGGCAATGAAAGGATGGTTCTGGTATTTCACAACTGTGGAAGCAGCTGATATACAGGGATGGCAGGGTGAGTTTCTCTAAGACACAGTTATGGCCTCACGGTAGATTAATCAACTTTTTAGGGGATCTCAGTTGCATACTCCCTTAAAGTAACTGGCCTAAAGGCAACAGAGCATGGGGGACCCCTAGCCAAGAAGTCTGAGATGTCGGAAACATATTCCTTCACTCAGACAGACCCAACAGATATTTAAGGATCACAGGCACAGATGCCATTATCAGATCTTGAATCCTCCCTTTGTCTCCAGTGGGAAAACCTTTTCCACCCAGATATGACCTTCCTAAACTGGACTTACTTGTCTCTGGAGAGTACGTCCTCTAAAAAGTAAAAGTTATGTACTCACCCTAGCACTGCATCTGTGTTTGTTTTCATCATTCCACAATTGATGGGTCTCAGATCCGGCTTTGGCCACTTTGTCAGCTCCTCCTCTTACCCATAATCCTCTCTTCTCCTGAATTACCTCAGATCAAGTTTGCTCTCTAGTCAGCTAATTAATATGTGCCAAAGGAGACCAAGCCATTAGCATATTCTGAAATAAGTTGTAAACCAACTATATCATAAAAATAAAGAGGGAGAAGAAGACTGGAGCTCATGTAGAAATACTGACATAAAATATCCCTTTAGGACATACTAGGAGCTTATAAAAATACGAAGGGGGCAGGTGGGATGGAGGTTAAAGGAGGACAAAAACAGACAACGCTATGGAGAGTTATGGTGAGTACATCACTTTAATAGCTGATGTTGCCATTTTCATCCATTCCTCAACTGATGGGACAAAGTCCCCAGCTAGAGAAACCCTGGGTGTTCCTCAGGGAAGGATATTCTGGAGTACAGCGGAGCCAAATGCTGCCTTATTCCTAATATAAGATGTTCCATTTGTAATGTTATAAAGGTATGAGCACAAATGTCATCTACAGAAGTACTGGACCAAAATGTTGATGTGGCCATAGAACTGGTGGAATGAGCCTTAGTTGGTTTGAGTTAATATCAATCCTTTATTTTTAAAGGCAAAAGAAATGTTATCAGTGAGCAATCTAGCCAAGGTTACTTTAGCTACTACTTTGCCCAATTTAGCTTTGGAAAAGTAAACAATTGGTCTGATTTTCTGAAATTTTTAGTTCTATGAATAAAGAATCTAAGTTGTCTATGAACATCCAACATGTACAACATTATTCGCCCTTGTTGGAAAAACTCAGGAAGAAAATGGGTAGATTGATAAGCTGGTTGATAGTTGTCTCTGATGCCACTTTGGGTAGAAAAGAAGGGTTAGTCGGAAGGCAAACCTTGCCCTTATGGAAAATCAGAAATAGTGTCTGGCAAGAAAGCACCTGGAGTTCTGATACTCATCTAGTCAATGTAATAACAACCAGGAAAAGGGCTTTACATGATAAGAACTTTACGTCTACATTGGCTGAAAGCTCAAAGGGAGTTTGGGTCAAAGCTTGAAGAAGTACTGTTACATCTCAGAGGAATTGGGTCCTTAATAGGAAGTTGAAGTAAAATAGTACCTTTAAGAAAAACCTTGCATTCCTTCCTTAGAACACATTTAGGAAAAGAAATGTCCTCTACCACTAAAGACCAGTCAGCCCCTATCAAATATGATCCTACCAATGATAACTTTGGAATTTAAGTTACAAGTATTTAGCAATCTGAGAATTCATAACTTGTAGAGGAAAAGAAAAAAAGGGAAACGTTCACAACAAATAACCAGGAAGAAAAAGAAAATGATTAATGTCTACAATGCAAAAAGAATACATACTAAAAAGAAAACTGCTATATTATGCAACACTTAGATTACACGGCATGATAACCTTGTTCAGTCCAAAACAGTCTACAGCATATGGCTTAACTTTTTCCAACAGAGAAGGTAGTAAAAAAGTGGCTGGCTAAAAGGAAGCCATTTAAACTGAACTTGGAAGGATTAAAGAAAATTAATGTAACAAAAAAGAGGAGCAAGAATGAAATTGTATTATCACAGTTGGAGCCATGTTGCCAAAGTCAGCTGGATGAGAACTGTATGCTTGCAAATGTAATAAGAAATGGAAAGAGTGGGGTTAATGAGACTGACTAATTGTGATGAAGCTCATTCCTTCGCAACAAACTTATAGATCAAATATTACTGAATTAGACATTTGAGATTCTTCAAATCTGGTCAGAAATTATATACATGTAATTGTAGATTTGATTATTACAATAATTCACACTTGAATGGAGAGGATAATAAAAATGAAATAGTGTTGCGCTTGTGAAGAGCAAAAATACAGGCGAGTACAGCCTCAGACTGCCTTAATGGAAGGAGGCAAAGGACTGTTTTTACTCATGTTGGTTCAAATGATCTCATCTTTAAAGACTTGCTGAATGTTAGCAAGGAGCTTACAGCCCTCTTTAGGTACTTGTACAGGTGTAAGGACATATTTTTCTCAAATTCCACATAAAAAGGAGAGTCAGTTCAGTGTGAATTAAAATATTTTTTGGGTAAATATCTACATGAAAAAATGTCCAATTTTAAAAAGTGGAAATGTACAGAACAGCCAGAACATGCAATCTTAATTCTGGGCTCACACATATTTAGGATGACGTGCACTTATCAAGACATAGGAAGAAAACTTTTGCAACATTTGAATAACATAAGACAGGATTTTACCAGGTCAGAAATTTAACAGTTCACATAACAGCAAAACTTGATTTATATGTGCTAGTTGTTAATGTTAGAAGCATTAGTAATAATGTATTTTATTGGAAAATATACATTTGTCTATTATCAATGTTGTTTCTGTCTGTGAAACACAATTAAGGATCTATGACTTGAAAGCAGTTCTCAGTGAATACATTTTTGACTGTTAACAGACATTGTAAAGGTGTTATGATAGGGATTAAAGATTGTCATGAGACCTGTAATTATTTAAGCAATAACTGATGACGTGGTGTGGTATACTGAAGATTTACCCACGGTTGACATGGTTTAATCACGAGGGCAAAGCCCAAGTGATTAAATAAAGCCAACCGTGGGGTAAATTTCAATATACCACAACCACGAAGTCGGTTATTGCTATTAAACAATGACATTATTTAAGAAAAAAAAACGTACTTTTCTTAAATAATGTCTTTGTATAAAGGTGCATTACTGTTCTTCCGCTGGTGGTGGTATACTGCTTGCTTGTGTTGACGTACTGTGCATGCGTATGGGACTTGCGTTCCTACGCATGCCCAGAACATCAATGCTTTGAAATGGAAGCAAAGGAGAAAAGAAAGTCTCCGTTGCGCTGTTTTTTTTTTCTTTATTTAAAAAAAAAAAGTTTTGGGCACTGTTTTTTTTTTTCTTTTTTTTTTCTTTATTTAAAAAAAAAAGTTTTGGACACTTTAGACCAACAGAAAATTTTTCGGTTGGTATATTGTGGGATTTGCAATGGGGACGCTGGCCAATCAGTGTGCACTTTTTGGAATATTAATGGGGATCTTTGTATAATACATGTTTGATAACATCAGCACTACAGATTGTGTAACTAACAAAGCCAACCGTGGAACAGATTACAATTCTTGGAGTGTAGAGACCACCAAAGTCAAGTGATCATGACCTAGTAGAACTTGCACATTTCTTGTATGAAACACAGAAGGGATAAATAGTTCAGGGCTTGAATTTACGAAAAACAGACTGGAACAGCATTGATTTTTTTTACAGCATTACTAAGGAAATTATTTACAATGCATACTCAGGATCAACAACTGCTGCAGATTGCAAACAAACTCACCAGGGAATGGAACATAACTGGACATCATTTGCATTTCTAAGGAAACGACCCTTATTTCATTCTCAAGTTTTACCACCTTTGATGTGCAGTGATTATGAATGGTGATAAAAGTTAAATTACTGCTAAATAATTCTACCAAATTAAAATCTAAAGTAATGCAAAGAAGATTAATAACAGACTACTTGGAAGCAAAACAGTGGCTATGTAAAACTAATTCCAGTGATGCATTCAGCCGAAAGACTGCAGGAGTAATATGGCAAGTTTTAAAAGGGGAATTGTTTAAATGCAAATAAAATATGTTTAACAGCAGAATCTAGGTACACAAGATCAGGAGGGTATATTTCCTTAAGATCAATGTAATTAAGATGAGTTGCACAAAATGTGTGACAGGACTAAAAACATACAACTCGATAAACTCTGTATAGATTATTTATTTATTTATAAACTCTGTATAGATTATTTATTTATTTATTTTGACATCTGTTAACCCGGTATGTCTGACTGAGCGATAAAATAACAGATTATAGATGTTCTTTAAACCTCCTACAATAGAAACGCAAAAAATATGTGCAAATGACCCCTTAAGGACATCAAGTGTTATAGCTACATGGTTTCTGAATGTCCGTAACCCTTTTAATTTAAGTCTTTACAATTACATTTACGTCAATACACCCAAACCCCACTAGCTGTGGAAATGTATGTTTCGGCCTTTTATTGACCTCATTAGCATGGCATAACTGGATAGTTTGTCTATACTTCAGAAACACAGGGTCTTTTAAATGAAGCTCATCCCCATAAAGATCATGGTGCGAGCAAAGTATTCCAACTAACATCCAAAACCAGGTCTTCCAAGATGGCTGCACACTGAGTAACAGCTTAGCTCTAACTCTCTCATTGTGAAAACAGAAACTTGACAGAGAAACCCAGTAGACTTTTGCGCAATTACAAAAAGTGAGGAAGAAACACTGACTGGGGAAAGTTCTGGAGCTATTCAGCAAAAAAGCAATGCAACCTCCAGACATAACTTCCAGTAACCTATAGGACGATACGAGACAACTGCACACAGACTTGGTTACAATAAATGAAACACAGATGGAATGCATCAACACAAACAGAAAGCTAGAAAAAAAATGGAAGAAGCTTTAAAAAGATATTCAGATGAGGTAATAAAGCTGCAAAAATCAGAGGTAGAAATGAAGAAAAGACTGGCTGGATATGAGACTGCTCAAGAAGAGATGTTTCAAAAAATAACAGAATTGGAGAACAGAGCACTTAGGGAAAACCTGAGATTTTCAGCTATATCAGAGAAGCTGGAAGGAACAGATTGCATTAATCTTATGAAAGCACAAATAAGCAACTGGACTGATTTATTTATTTATTTTATTTTACATTTGTTGACCGGGCTAGTCTAACTGGATATATGTCCATTTTCAGTAGAGGCCCGAGGAGAAAAGCTCCAAGATAAACTAAGTGAAAAAAAACAACTTAAAAATCATTTTAACATAGGACTAGAAGAAGAATAAAACATATTGAGATATGCATTGCAAATTACAAAATAAAACCTTGGAAGGATAAAAAGTAATAAGGTAACTATGTAGATGCATACATTATGTACTATGCTTCTAGCAGGTTATAATATGGAAATCAGAGGGGACAAAGCAAAGAGCTTTAGAGCTAGAAAATTTATAGTAAAGTAGTATGAAAAGGAGGTAATTATACAATAAAGAAGGACAAGTGATGAAAGAGTAATTATGTAAAATATGCAACTAGAGTATAGAAGAAAGAAAAATCTTCTGTAAAGAGAATTTAGAGAGACAGAGAATAGTATGGCTAGAGAGAGAGAGACTTTGTTTAGTAGTAAAGAACTTTGGTTATTAGTAAAGAAAATGTATTTGTTGTAGAGTAGTGTAAAAGGTGGTATTTATAGGTTAAGAAAATAAAATAGTACATATGTAGTCAATAGTGGCAGAAACTTAGGTAAATCTTGTTGGCTAGATGCCCAGTCTGGTTTAGAACAGGGGCACAGCCAGTGTGTTGTTAGGTAAAGTTTCAGTTTGTTTTTAAAAAGTGAGGGGAGAGGGGAGAGAGGAAAGATCACTGGGGAGAAGATTCCAAGTTTTTCCAATAGCATTAGAAGAGAGAGATTCTCCAGCCTTGTTATTGGGTTTAGAAGTCTGTACAAGGTTTTTGTGAGAGGAACGTAGGGATTTCAGATTTATATATGGTATGATGAGGGTGGATAGAATAGGAGTAGAGGAAGGTATTCCTGATATTCCACAGCAGGAGAGGTTAGTTGAAAAGGCACATCGTGTGTATGCTTTCAAACCTAGCTATGACAAAGCAACATAGACCTTGAATAGCGAAGATAAAATCCTGTCAGCAGAAGGATTTAATTCTGACAGAATTGTAGCAGAAGGACAAAATATATGTGGGAGACAGCACAGTGTTTGTGGAGAATAATTACTCACTGTATACCAGGCAGAAGAGGAGCAAATTGATTCCACTATTCAGGGAATTACAGATGCAGGTGTGAGATTCAAACTACTGTACCCAACTTTCTTCAAGATATTCTTCCCTGGAGGAACAAAATCATTTTTTTATAGAAGTAAATGGTATGGAAGAAATACAAAAGTTTGTCAAAAGACATGCATCTGGAGCATTTCTCCCCAGGCCTCCGCTGAAAACAGGCTCTGTGGAAGCTAGTTGGACATTCCCGGTCAACAAATGTTAAACAAAAAATAAATAAAAATAAAATAAAAAAAAGTGAGCTATGAAACATAAGGAGATTCTGCTTCTTGTTCTGGTACTCAAGGCAAGATTGAGACTGTACCTATGAACAATCCATTCAACTGTACAGATTACTGCCTCATTTTTGGTCTGTTTCTCATAAAAATTGGGGTTTTCTAGCAAATCATTCAGGTTTGAAGTCAATAATGAGATACATCTAAGTTTCAGACTTCATACCCTTCAGAAAATTCATGCTAATGTAAAATCTGTTATTCTATCAATGTTCTGAGTTTGTAAGAGCAGTACTTTAAAAGTGTCCCTATTTTATGCCTTTGTCCCCCCCCACACATACATTATTTACGAATTTGTCCAGATTTCTTGCTTTAAGATGTTGAGAATATGCCTGTGAAACCTTTTCCACTGTTTTCAATGGAAAATGTTGGAGAGAAGGAAGGGAGCATCAGAGTTAACTAGAAGAATCAAGAGTACACTGGAAATGAATCAGAAACAGGATATGGGAGATTGAGACGAACAGTAATAAAACCAGTAACTTAATGCGGGACTACAATGCAATAATTATATTTGTGAAATATGACAGAACAAGAAAATCTGGAACTACTGGACTTTTTTCAGAATCTACTGCACTTGTGGGGTACGCCAAAATATATGCCATGTCATGTCATTATTGAAATAAAAGTTGTGATGTACCACCCTACAAGAAATTCTCCAGGAATAGATGGTATTCCTGTGGAAGTTTGGAAGCTAGGAGAGAAAAATGATAAAGATCTGGAGGGTTTTGTTTAACAGTATCTTAAGATGAGGAAAAGTACCAACATCCAAGAAGAAAGCATTAGCAGCTGTAATGCCTTAAAGAGGATAAAGATCCATCAGATCCAGCTTCATACATGCTCATTTTATTACTAAACCATGATTATAAAGTGTTCATGTCTATAATGGCTAAATGAATGGCAAAAGTAATCCCAAAGTTGACAGATATGGATCATTGTGGTTTTGTGGATGGGAGGCAAACATTTGACAATATTAACAGAACACTGATGATACAGAAGGATGCAGAATGTAAGAAAAAACATAGTTGTTGTTGGGTCTTGATGTAGAGAAAGCATTTGGCGGAGTAAGCTGTGACTTTATGAGCAGGGCAATGGAAGCATTTGCATTTCCTGAAAAAAGAATTATAAGGTTAATTAGGAGGATATATGTGGAATCGGAGGCAGAAATTAAAGTGGGTCGGGTCCTCTCTGATAATTTCTGCTTGAGCAGAGGAACTAGGCAGGGTTGTCCTCTCTCCCCTTTGTTATTTGCACTGTATTTAGAACCACTGGCAAAGAAAACAAGGGACTCAAATTCAAGGATATGATTGGTATGGTAGTCAAGAAAAGCTGGCTGTATTTGCAGATAATATTTCTTTATACTTGACAAAACCAGAAAGAGACATTACAGTGTTGTGGAACATTTTGATACCGTTTCAAATTTTTTCGGGATGCAAATTAATGAAGCTAAAACAAAGGCAAGAGTGATAAATTATGTACCCACATATGAATTGTTTCAGCAATATCCATATTTATTTGGATATGATAAAATAAGAAATTATGTACTCACCATAATGTTACCATGTTTGTTGTCCATGAGCTCACCTTAATTCTTGCTAGTTGGGTTCGGAACCGAGCACTGGTTCTGACTCGGCCTATTACTATAGTTCGAGAGCTTCCACTGGCTCAAGGCTATACCCTATCCCATGATGCCTAGGGAAGATAACTCAGATCTTGTTTGCAGATTACTAACAAATTAGAAACCATATAGTAAAAACACAGTAACAATTATTAGCCTATGACTCATGAGGCCGGAAGGGAAGCAGAGAACATTTTTCACCAATAAAAATTTCCTCTCGATCCTCCAGGAGCAAAGGTTGGGGGAAGGACGCGCAAGAATGAAGGCGAGATCATGGACAACAAAAATGGAACGTTACGGTGAGTACATCATTTCTTAATGTTATGTTGTCCTATCTCGCCTTCATTCTTGCTGGTTGGGAAAGCATCCCCAGCACCTTCTTTCTCGAGTGGCTCAAGGGAATAAAGCTCTTCAGAACAGTGGAACCAAAGGAAGCCCTGTTCCAGGAGGCTACATCTACTTTGTGATGAGTGATGAAGGTATGAGGATTGATCCATGTGGCTGCCGCACATATTGAGTACATAGGTAATATGGCCTGGAAGCCAGTCAAAGTTGACATAGCTCTTGTTGAGTGGCCCCTAATCTTTCCTGGCAATTGTTATGTTTAGAATTATATGCATAGGTAATAGTATCAGCAAGCCATTTTGATAAGGTAACTCTTGAAACTTGTGCACCTTTTCTGTTATCTGAGGAGATGAATAACTGGTCAGATTTTCTAAACTCCTTTGTTCTATGCAAGTAGAACCGCAACTGTCTGTGGACGTCCAATTGGTGTAGTTTATATTTTGCCCTGTTGCCATAGTTTGGAAGGAAGACAGGCAGTTCAATGGACTGATTGAAGTTGGTGTCAGAACATACTTTGAGAAGGAATGAAAGATCCGTTCTAAGAGAAAAGTACAGTTGTGTACTCTTACCATAAATGTAGATTTTCGAGTGTATTCACTTTTGCAGTCATCACATTTGGACTATCCTGCCAGGGGTATCCCTCAGTCGACCCAAATACCAGAGGCTTAGTATTTCTGCGTCAGTTGCTGTCGCTCCCGGACTGACGTCAGATCGTCAGTGGTATAAAATCAGGCAGCCAACACCATTACATCAGTTTTTCTTGCCCTGTCAGGAGCCCCCCAAATAGGGAGATAGGTTATGGTGGAAGAACACCACCAGTAGAAAGTAAATACCAAAAAAAATCCCGGTACGGAGAGAGGAAGAGATAGAGAGAGAGAGAGAGAGAGAGAGAGATAAGGGGGATGGAGGGAGGGAAACCAGGACTGCAACAGTGAATACACTCAAACATCTACACTTATGGTAACTGTACACAACTGTACTATGTTCTTTATGTTTCACTGTTGCAGTCATCCCATTTGGGTTGATTCCCAAAGCTGAAGAAAAGGGCGGAGGCAGTCAAGAAGACTGTGGGCTGGCTAGGATGTCCTGCAAGACTGCAGTGGCAAAGCCTGCCCTGGATTTGGAAAAGACAGGCAGGTGGTAATGCCTGGTGAAGGTATGAACAGATGTCCATGTAGCAGTCTCCAGGATGTCCCTGGTGGGGACCCTTCTGAGAAAGGCTGCAGAGGTGGAGGTTGCTCTGGTAGAATGTGTCCTGACCCCCTTTGGAGGTGGTTTCCCATGCTGTCTGTAGCAGAAATGGATGCAGTGTGGTATCCATTTGGAGACTGCTTGGAGATGGCCTTGCCCTATGCTCCTGCTGCGAAGCTGAATAGCTATTGGTCAGTTTTCCTGAAAGACTTAGTCCTGTCCAGATAGAATCTGAGCTGTCTGTGCACTTCTACAGAGTGCAGAATCCTTTCCCCCTTGTTTTGTAGGTTAGGGAAAAAGGTGGGCAAATGTATGGATTGGTTGAGAGCCACACTGGACACCACTTTAGGCATGAAAAATGGGTTAGTCCTGAGTGGGACTCTGTCAGCATGGAAAATAATGACTGGCTCTACAGCCATGAGTGCTTGTAACTCTGATACTCTTCCAGCTGATGTGATGGCCAGAAGCAAGGTTGTTTTCCAAGAGAGAAATTTTAACTCTACTGAGGCTGCAGGTTCAAAGTGGGGTAGTGTGAGCTTTTCCAACACAAAGTTAAGTTCCCAAGCTGAGGTAGGAGCTCTTCTGGGTGGCCTTAAATTGTTAGCCCCTTTTAGGAACTGCTTGATGAGAGGGTGTGAGAAGAGAGGAGGCTCTGTGCTGTAATAAGCAGAGATGGGAGAGGTATGAATTTTAATAGAAGAGAAGGTTAGACCCCTGTGTAGTAGGTCTGCCAGGTAATCCAGGATGAGAGGTAGGGAGGGCTGTGCCGTTCCGGCTCCCTTAGCCTGGATCCAGGTGCAAAATCTTTTCCACTTGTCAGCATAGGATTTCCTAGTGCTGGGGCATCTTGCTTCACGTATAACATCTAGGACTTGTTTGCTTAGACTGGCAGCTTGAAGGGTAGTCAGGGAATAAGCCAGGCTGCCAGGCTGAGGTTCTGCAATTGGGGATGCATAAATTCTCCTGTGGGTCAGGAGTGCTGGGATCTGAGATAGGTGCATGGTAGCAGGGGTAACAGCCTGTGCAGCAGTGGGTACCAGTGCTGGCATGGCTAGTCTGGGGCAATCAGGATTGCCCTTGGTTTTTCCTCCCTGATTTTGAGAACTGATATGAGTGGTAGACGGGGAAATGCATAGACCAAGAGGTTTACCCACTGGAAGGATAGAGCATCCACTTTCCAGGCCTTGCTGTGAGGTTCCCTGGTGTAGAATTTTCTGAGCTGATGACTGGAGTGGAAGGCAAAGAGGTCGACCTTCAGGGTGCCCCATTTCTGGGTTACAAGGGTGAAGGTTCTGTGGTCTAACTGCCACTCATGTGGGTCTAGCAGGTTTCTGCTCAAGTTGTCTGCCAGAGAGTTTAGAGAGCCTGGCAGGAATTGTACTAGCAAGGTGTAGTTGCATGGCTGAGGCCGTGTGCCAAAGGGTCATGGCGAGCCTGCAGAGGGGATAAGAGTGAGTCCCTCCCTGCTTGCTGATAAGCCACATCACTGTGGTGGTGTCTGTTTTGATCAGTAGAGGCTCCGGGGAGAGTAGGGGTCTGAAGGCTGTCAGGGCGTGCTGAACAGCTAACATCTCTTTTTGGCTGATGTGCAGATGTATTTGATTTGGGCTCCAATGGCCCTGAATGCACCTGCTGTCCAGGTTTGCACCCCAGTCACAGTCTGATGCATCTGTCGTGAGGTTCTGGGTGGCGTGGGGTTGAGAGAAGGGAAGTCCCTTGTTGTGGTTGAAAGCTGCTGCCCACCAAAGAAAATATTTCCTTAGACAAGGTATCATTGGTATGAGAGTTTCCAGGTCTTGAGAGTGTTGACAGCAAAGGTTTTTTAGGTACCATTGTAGTTTCCTCATATGCAGTCTGGGATATGGAATGAGTAGGATGCAGGAAGCTATGAACCCTAGAGCTTGCAGGATTTTCCTTGTGGATAACTGGGTTCTGGTGGCTAGTTGAGAGAAGTAGCCGGTCAGGCTTGTTTTTCTGGAGTAAGGAATGCCATCTGGGATGCTGTATCCAGGCTTGCTCCCAGGAATACAATATTTTGTGTGGGGACTAGTTTTGATTTCTTTTCGTTGACAGTATACCCCAGGGAGGTCAGTAGGTCCTTTACAAAAGTCAGGTGTTGTAACACCTTTTCCTGACTCTCTGCCTGAATCAGGCAATCGTCTAAGTATGGGTAAATTTGAATATTTCTTTGTCTGCAAAAAAAGCAATGGTGGGAGCCAGGCATTTTGTGAAAACTCTGGGAGCAGTGGATAAGCCAAAGGGAATCGCAGAGAACTGAAAGTGTATAGATCCTGCCATGAAACTTAGGTATTTCCTGCATGATTCCCTGATTGGGATGTGTAGGTAGCCTCTTTTAGGTGTAGGGTGGTTAACAGAGCATCTTTGGAAAGCATTGGTAGAAGCTGCTGGAGGATGAGCATTTTGAATTTTGGTATCACCAAAAAGGTGTTTAGAATGGACAGATCGAGGATGGGGTGCCATGTGCCCTCTTTTCTGGGTACCAGGAGAGTATGGAGTAGAAACCTTGGTCTATCTGTTCTGCAGGAACATGCTGTATTGCCCTCGTGGAAAGCAGGGAAAGGACTTGCTTTTTGGACTCTGCCCACTGGTTTAGAGGAAGATCTGGGAACCCTTTTGGGGTTGACGGAGAGTGGAAATAAAATTTGTATCCCTGGGACACTATGTTGAGTACCCACTGGTCGTTGGTAATATCGGCCCAGTTGCTTGAGTGGAAGGAGAGTTTTCCTCCTAGGGGCACAAGCAGGTGGGCAGAGGTAAGGGGTGGAGGTGTAAAGTCATTGTGAGTTCTTAACATAAGGGGTGGTTTTTCACTTCCTGTTTTTGAAGAGGAGGAACTCCATTGCTTAGATCTCTGCATTCCCTGGGGTTGCTGTCTGGGGAGTCTGCTTCCCCTTGATCTGGGCTGAGCTGACCTGGAGGGGGCAGGAAAGGACCAGTGCTTGGAGGGGCAATGTCTACTGAACCTCGGAGGCTGGACCTGTAAGATGTCTAACTGTCTGCATAGATTTAGCTTTTTCTTCCATCTTTTTTAAGAACTCTTCTGCCTTGGTGCCAAATAAGTTGTCTTTGTTCAATGGTGCATCCAATAATTTGGATTTGACATGGTCTGGCAAGGTCTGTTCCTTAAGCCAAGCATGCCATCTAAGGACAGAACCAGTGACTGCTGCCCTGCAGGATGCTTCTAGGGCATCAAAGCCACATTGCCAGGTGTGCTTAGTTACATGACTTGCAGAATGCATTAGCTCTTGTAATTCTTTATTTTCTGCACAAGCAGGAAAGGAAGATATTTTTTTGTTTGAGGAATTCCATGGTATGCTGCTGATATTTCAACATGTGGAACTGACAATTTAATGCTCTAATAGCAAGAGTATCAGAGGTGTATTCTTTTTTACCCCATCTGTCTAAAGCTCGTGAATCCCTATCTGAGGGGGGTGGGATTCTTAGTTGAAGTTGCTTTAATTCCTTTAGGTTCTTGAGAGATGACCTCTGGGTCAGCAGTACGATTTTTGAAAAGAAATTTGTGAGAGTTAGGGACTCTCTAATACCTGTCAGGTTTCCTGGGAGCAGGAGGGAGGGTGTCAAAAGTCAAACTGGATTCCATAAAAGCATCATCCATAACATCCAGGACAGGAGGAATGGCCAAATGTCTGTGCTGTGGTAAATCAAGAATTCCCTGAGTCTCTTTTTTGACTGACGATAGTCTTGACATTCCCATTGGAAATGCTCCTTTAAAGTATGAAGGGTTTCCCCAAATGAAAAATCCTCAGGTGGAGAGGCAGAAAAAGAAGTTATGTTCTTACCATAAAATTCCATGTTTGCTGTCCTTTGTCTTGCCTTCCTTCTTTCTGGTTGGGTTCGGAGCCGATCTCGGCTCCGACTCTGCCACTTCTAAAGCTCAAAGAGTCCTTACTGGCTCGAGGCTAACCCCTTATCCCAGCATGCTTAGCGGTAGCTACCCAGATCTCATTTGTGAGAACTAACCACTAGATAGGTGATCTATAAATTACCAAATAAAGGAGATAACTAAACAATACTGCTTCCTTGTACTGAAACAACAGAACAACAAAGGTGACAAGGACTATACCAATAGTTGAAAAGCAAAGGAAACTCAGCCAATACAGCCAAAAAAAGGAAATTCCTCTCAATCATACAGGATGGGAGAAGGAGGGAGGGATGGAAGAAGGAAGGTGAGATAAAGGACAACAAACATGGAACGTTATGGTAAGAATATAACTTCTTTATGTTATGTTGTCCATCTCTCCTTCCTTCTTTCTGGTTGGGACAGCGCCCTCAGCATCTAAATCCTGGGTGGCTTACTGGAAAAGAGACTTCAGAACTGTGGAACCAAAAGATGCCCTGTTCCGAGAGGTCATGTCTACTTTGTAATGATTAATGAAGGTATGGGGAGTAGCCCATGTTGCTGCCGCACAAATAGTATCTAATGGAAGCTTGGCTTGAAAAGCTATGGAGATAGCCAAGGACCTAGTAGAGTGTCCCCTTACCTTTCCCGGGACAGACACATTCCGAGACTCATAAGCATAAGTAATAGTATGGGACAGCCATTTTGACAAGGTCACTTTGGAAACTGGTGAGCCTTGCTTACTCTATGAGAAGGATACAAACAGCTGATCAGATTTTCTGATGTCCTTGGTTCTTTGAAGACAAAACTGTAACTGCCTGTGGACATCCAACTGATGTAGCTTATACTCTGCCTTGCTGTCATAATTTGACAAGAATACAGGAAGTTCAATGGACTGATTCAAATTACTTGAACAGACTTTTGGTAAAAAGGAAGGATTTGTTTTCAGAGATACTCTATCCTTGTGAAAAATCACATAAGGAGGGCAGATGGAAAGAGCCTGTAACTCGGAAACCCGTCTAGCTGATGTAATTGCAATCAGGAAAAGGATCTTCCATGATAAGAATTTAAGAGGACAAGAAGCAGCTGGTTCAAATGGAGGGAGGATTAGAGCCGCTAGTACTAAATTTAAATCCCAAGGATGGAGAGCTTCTCAAATGGGAGGCCTTAACAGAGTAGCACCTTTTAAAAAGGCCCTACATAGTTTGTGGGACATGACGTTACAATCCATAAGACCCACATGAAAATTGGAAATAGCAGCCAGTTGAACTCTAATCGTAGAAGTCGCTGCTCCTTTCTCAAAGGTTTCGGCCAGGAAGTCCAAACATTTTTGAAATTGGTGCTGTAAAAGGATCAATGTCATTTTGTTCTGCCCAGAAAGAGAACCTCTTCCATTTACTAGCGTAAAGTTTTCTAGTAGTTGGTTTGTGAGAACAGACTAAAATATACTGAACCATAGGTGAGATATCCAGAAGCCTGGCTAGGACTGGAAGTGGAGAAACCAAGCTGTCAGCTTGAGAGTTTGAATGGAGTGATGAAGAGCACCCGACTGATGTATCAGGAGATCTGGAACCGGGTCCAGAATCCAAGGCTTCTCTTGCAGGTAATGCCAAAGGAATGGGAACCAGATCTGATAAGGCCAGTAAGGGGCAATGAGGATCAGCTTGTGACTCAACAACTTTGCTTTCTGAAGAACTTTTGGAATTGCAGGAAAGGAAGGAAAGGCATAAAGAATCCCAGGGGGTCAATTGTGGATAAGTGCATCTCTGGGTGACTGTCCCGCTGGGAGAACTAGGGCAAAGTAGCTACTGCATTTGTTGTTTAGGTGTGAGGTGAAAATATCGCAGCATGGCTGGCCCCATCTGTGAATATCACATCCACCACATCTTGTTCCAGAGACCACTCGTGGGGCATGAGAATTGCTCTGCTGAGCTTGTCCGCTATCACGTTGGACTTCCCTGGGGTGTGCGCTACACCCAGAAAACTCTGAGAGGAAATCACTCATTGCCATACTCGAAGGGCCTCCCGACACAAGGGGTAAGATTTGGTTCCGCCCTGTTTGTTGATGTACCACACTACTGACATGTTGTCCGTCTGAATTGTTATATAGCACAAAGGAAGAGAGTCTTGAAGTGCTTGCAATGCTAATAACACCGCTCTCATCTCCAGGACATTGCTGTGCAAATGGTACTCGTGAGGTTGCCAAGTTCCTTGGACTGTTTGTCCCAGATAATGCCCCCCCCCCCTATCTGGGAAGCGTCCGTGGTCACTGTGGCTACCGGATGAGGGGTTACAAAGGCTTTTCCTAGAGTGACTAGGGGAGAGTGGAGCCACCACTGTAGATCTTTCTTGCAAGCATTCATGATTAAGAGCATGTGTGGCATTGTTAGATCCTGATACAACTACTGAGTGAAGAGGAGCCATTGTAAAATCCTCATATGGTAATGAGCTAATGGGATTAGAGTAATAGCAGCCGGCATCAAACCCAAGACCTTTAGGACTAACGGTGCCTGAACCTTTGACTTTGACAAGAGAAGAGACCTGATGACGAATGGCAAACACCCTTTCGTGTGGGAGCTTGTCTATCATGTCTCTTGTATTTAGCTGCCTATGAAAGTAATACACTGAGAGAGCAACAAGGCAGATTTTTCACAATTTACTGTGATTCCTAGATCTGCACAAGTGTGAATCATGTGGTTCCTGGCCCTTAAGAAATGATGCTCAGTGGTGACAGTGAGGAGCCAGTTATCTAGATAAGGAAACACCTGGAATCCCAAACATCTCAGGTGAGCCATCACTACTGCCACGCATTTTGGTGAACACCCTGGGGGCTGTGGTGAGACCAAAGGGCAGAGCTCTGGACTGGTAATGACTATCTCCCAGCCGAAGTGTAAATGTCTCCTGGACTGCCTGTCCATTTTTATATGGTAGTACACATCCTGGAGATCGACAGAGCACATCTAATCGTCCTGACTAAAAAAGGGTAGAATGGACTGTAATGTCACCATCAGGAACTTGGTATTCTTTACTGACCTGTTTAACTTGCTGAGAGATCCAGGATAGGGCTCCAGTCCCCTGTCTTTTTCAGAACTAAAAAGTACCTGAGAAAGTTCCGGATTGGATCTGGTCTGCCGGGACTTCCTAAATGGCTCTTTTTTGCAGCAAACTTTTTACTTTTGAGGCTGCTTGATCCTGAAGATTGGGTGGAACATCTGGGATTGATGGTTTTTGACTTCTTGGAGGTGTTTGGGAGAAGAGAATTTTGTAACCCCTGGATATTATGTACCATTACCCACGCGTCTTTTGTTGTATCTTGCCAAGCTCTTGGGTACCGTGATATTCTGCCTCTGACTGCCTCCAGAGGTGGGGAGCTGGGTAATCCTTCAGGAATTCTGAAAGGGCCTGGTAGAGAATGTATCCCGCATCACCCTGATGTGGGACACCCCTGCCATGAGGTCAGCATCTCCCGTTATTATTTCCCACTCTGTCCCTGGGGGAGTTATCTCCACAAGTTTCCATCAAAGTTCCCTGGGATTTACGGAACCACATTTTGCCACTCTTTTGGTCTTTGGGATAAAGCTGGGATGGAGTGGAAAAATGGACTCCTACGGCAGAGAGAGTTTTGCCATCTCGTTCACTCCTGGTAAGAGTCTCTCGAACTTGCGGCCCGAACAAGGCTGTACCGTCAAAGGGGGCGTTCATAAAGGAGGACTTGAAGGGTTCTGCAAATTGACAAAGGTGCATCCAGGAGTGTCTACGAAGAGCCACTCCTGCACCTGCAGCCCTACTTGCTCCATCTACTGCGTAAGAAATCAGGCACATGGAAGAATTAACAATGGACATTAGGGTTGCTAGCTGGTTAGCCGACTTGGAAGTCACTCCCTCAGCTGAAGGGTCCTGAAGTCTTGTGAAATGCATCAAATAGTTCAGCGAATGAAGAGTAAAGGCTGCTGAAGAGAAAACACGCTTCCCATATCTATCCATTTCTCTAGACTCCTTGTTTGGCGGATGGATAGATGCGGAAAGTCTCCGCAAGTTCCTTCTTGGTGACTGCTGCCACCGCCAAAGCATCAACTGGCACGCCTTTAAAGAGAAAAGTTGTGTCCTCTGGTGTGGTCATGAACTTGTTAGGCCTTCTCAGAATGGGCTACATGGTCTCTGGAGCACTCCACGCCTTTCGACTCACTACACACAAAAGTTGGTTGAAAGGCGGAGACACCCAGGAGGTGGAGGGTCGGTAACCAAATGTGTCCAGGTACATGGACTCGTCCTCAGAAGGGGCAAGAGACTTCCAGATTCCCCTCTGCCTAAGGATCTCCAGGATGTCTGAGAATGAGACATGTTCAGAGGGGGACCATGGGGACCCTTCCAAATCATCCAAGTCTGTGTCAAACGTGACTGACTCAGGGGAGTCCACATGCTTCCTCTTACATTTCTTCTTCCTGGAAACCTCCTCTCAGACATGCTCAGGAGAGGTCTCGAAAGAAGAGGGGTCACCCTGTGTTGCATCCTGGGACATCGGTTCCCTACGCTTGGGATGGAGAGGAGGATCCGAGGCAGACACTGGTATCAATGGGGACGGAGCTAATGGAGCAGAGGGTGAAGCTGTCTCGTGGACAGCACACTGCTCATCACCTCGAAGGCGCCACGGTCTGGAGCTGAGGGAGGCTCCGGCTCTGAGGAGCCAGGAGACCTCCTCCGCACTGAAGGCGATGGCTCAGAGGCAGATGTGGGAGCTGAACTCACCTGTGCCAAGGTTTCGAGGGGGCGAGCAAGGCTGGACAAGGGTCCGATGCCACTTCCCCCCTCGGAGCCGAAGAGAGTGTCCTGGCGCCCAGACCCCTCGACAGAGCGGACTATTGAGAAGGTCAAAAACCACGTCCTAACAACAGCAAAAACAACAGCAATGAGGACAGGGGGTGATAAAGAAGAGAAAACACTAAATTCTAAAGGAAATTAGCCTTAAACAATAACAATTTTGATAGAAAAAATCACTACTTAGCTTGAGCCAGCAGAAGACGCTGCAAGCGGCAAATGAGATCTGGGTAGCTACCGCTAAGCATGCTCGGGATAAGGGGTTAGCCTCGAGCCAGTAAGGACTCTTTGAGCTTTAGAAATGGCCGAGTCTGAGCCGAGATTGGCTCCGAACCCAACAAGAAGGAAGGTGAGATGGACATAACATGGAACAGATTCCTCTGCATCAGAATCCTCATAAGCAGAGAGGGGTTGCATATCTTCATATTCAGATATATCAGAGTCATTGGACTCCTGTTCAGATAAAACTACTGGGGACAAGTCTCTTTTTCTTTTGGAAGGGGTAGCCTGGCTTCCCCTAATAAGCATAAGGTCTTCTGCCATTTTAAGCATTTGAGATTGAGGCAAGGAAGAAGGTGCCTGAGCTTGGGTCATCAGTGTTTTGGGTGTGGTTCGTACCCTGGGCCTTAGAAACTCGGTAGCTTTAGAAAGAACTGAAGATGCAAAAGAAGTCATTGGTCTGTGTCGAGTATGGGTAGTGTGAAGTACTTCCTTGGAAGCCGGTGCTTGCTCAGCGGCTCCAGACCCATCCAAGGTAGAGACATCCACAGGATCCTTAATCGAAGAAGAGTCTCGCTGCATACCAGACTCCGAAAGGGTCTCAGTAGCAGCCTGTGAATCCACAGAAGCGGGCATCAGAGGCTGTAAAAGTGCCTCACTAAGGACCAGAGAACTGATGACTAGCTTAGCGGAAGCGTCGTCTGCAGTTTTGGACGCCGTCCTGTGTGGTCTGTCTCTGTCTTTATCCTTACGTTTTTTTGGAAGAGCAGTAGCCGGATGGCTTACCGAAGCCATATTGGAAATGGAGGACTGACCGCGAAAATATATAGCTACAATAAGGGCCCGATGCTGTATAGTTCTGGCATTGAATAAAGCACAAAAGCAACAGTGGGGGACGTCGTGGTCTGGGCCTAAACAGGTGACGCAGTAACAATGGAAGTCTCTGTGTGGTATTTGCTTTCCACAGGCGAGACAATTGTTAACTTTTTCTGACATCGGTTAGAGCAAGAAAAAAGGATCCCCAATGGGGTACTTAGCTTTAGAAGAATTCAGCTTCAATTCGGAAATGAAAACTCAAGTAACAGCTGACTGGCACTCGTGCAGACTGCTTCTGCTTCGGGCTCCTCAGCAAGTAAAACTGATGTAATGGCATCGGCTGCCTGATTTTATACCAATGACAACCTGACGTCAGTCCTGGAGTGACAGCAACTGACACAGAAATACTAAGCCTCTGGTATTCAGGCCGACTGAGGGCTACCCCTGGCAGGATAACCCAAATGTGATGACTGCAACAGTGAAACATGAAGAACATCTCTGCCTTTGTGAAAGGATGTATGCCTTTGTATGGACAGAGACTGGACCTCTGAAACTCTCCTAGCTGAAGTAATGGCTGTTAAAAAGACTGTTTTCCAGGTCAAAATTTTAGTTCGCAACAGGAGACTGATTCGTAAGGTGGTAGAATCAGAGTAGTCAGTACCAAACTGAGCTCCCAAGGAGGTAGTGGTTCTCTTATTGGGGGCCTTAGCAGAAATGTACCTCTGAGGAAGGCTTTGCACAATCTGTGAGACATTATTTTTGATCACGTCTCCTATGTAGTAGTTAGATATGGTGGCTAATTGTACTCATATGGTAGCTGCTGCAGCACCTTCACTGAAAATCTCTGCTAAGAAATTTAAAATTTTACTTACAGGGGTTGTAAAGGAGTCTATGTGATTCTTGGAAGCCCAACAAGAAACCCTTTTCCATTTGTTAGCATACATTTTTCTAGTTGTTGTCTTATGAGAAAAGACCAGAATGTGATGCACTGCAGGGGATATGTCAGGAAGCCTGGCTAAGATTGGAAGTGGAGCAGTCAAGCTGTCAACTTGAGGGTTTGGAGAGAAGGATGGAGTGTTCCTGACTGGTGAGTCAGAACATCTGGCACTAGGTCCAGAATCCACGGCTCCTCTTGGAGATGGGGCCATAGGAAGTGGGACCAGATTTAATGAGGCCAGTACAGAGCAATGAGAATTAACCTGCAGCTTAACAATTTGGCTTTTTGTAGAACTTTGTGGATTAGAGGAAGCGGGAGAAAGGCATAAAGAATTCCCGGGGGTGAATTGTGAACAACTGCATCCCCTTGGTGACTCCCCCCTGAGGGGGGGATTAGGGCAAGGTTGCTGCTGCATTTGGTGTTCATGGACATGGCAAAGAGGTCGCAGCAAGGCTGGCCCCACTTGCGAAAAATTTGGTTCGCAATTTCCTGTTTCAGGGACCACTTGTGAGGCATGAGAATTGCTCTGTTTAATTTGTCCGCTATAATGTTGGATTCCCCCAGAATGTGCATTGCAATCAAAAACTGCTGAGAACATACTGCCCTTTGCCATACCCTCTGAGCCTCTCGACACAGGGAGTAGGATCTGGTTCCCCTTGTTTGTTGATGTACCACACTACCGACATATTGTCCGTCTGTACTGCAATCATACATGGTGGAAGAGAGTTCTGGAATGCTTGCAATGCCAGGAGCACTTCTAGGCAGTGATGTGCAGATGGTACTCATGTTCCTGCCAAATTCCTTGGACAATCTTTCCCAGATAATGCCCCCCCATCCGGGAAGCATCCATGGTCACTGTAGTTACTGGTTGGGGGAGAGTGAACGGCCTGCTTAGAGTCACCTGTGTGGATTGAAGCCACCAGCTTAGATCCTTCTTGTAGGAGTCCGTGATGAAGACCTTGTGGGACATGGGCAACTCCTGCATGGACCATTGAGCACAGAGTAGCCACTGTAGGACTCTCATATGTAGACATGCCAGAGGTACTAGTGTTATAGCAGCCACCATAGTGCCTAAGAGCTACAGAGCAAACTTTGCCTATACTTTTTTCTTCAAGAGCAAGATGGACACGTGATGGTGCAGTGTCTATACCCTGTCGTGAGGCAATTTTGCTACCATGTCTTTTGTGTTTAAGTCTGCTCCTATGTATGCTGTGATGGCAACAAGGCAGATTTTTCAAAATTTATTGTAATGCCAAGTTCCGAGCACAGATGGATGGTGGTGTCTCTTGCCTTGGTTAGTAGATGCTCGGTGGTGGCGGTCAGGAGCCAGTCATCTAAGTATGGAAACACCCAGAATCCTAGACACCTGCCATGAGTATTACCATGCATTTGTTAAACACTCTGGGGGCTGTACTCAGGCCAAATGGCAGAGCTCTAATTGGTAATAGCTGGCTCCCAGCCAGAAGTGCAGATATTTCCTAGATCGTCTGTCCATTTTTATATGCTAGTACACATTCTGAAGATTGATTGAGCACATCCAATTGTCTTGTCCCAGAAAGGGGAGTATAGACTGCATGTCGCCATCCAGAACTTTGCCTTTTTTTTTTTTTTTTTTTTTTTACAGACTTGTTCAGCCTGCTGAGATCCAAGATGGGTCTCCAGTCCCCTGTTGTCTTTGTAACTAAAAAAAACCTTAATGAAGCTTCGGATCTGATTTGGTCAGCGGGGACTTCTTGGATGACTTTTTCTTAGCAACCTTTGTATCTCTAGGGTTGCTTGATTCCTTTGACAGGGTGAAATGTCTGAGACTGATCTTTTTGTTCGTGGGGGTGGGGTGGAGAAGGGTATGTTGTATCCCCTGGAAATTATCGACTGTACCCATTTGTCTTAAGTGATGCTCAGCTAGGCTTTTGGGTACAGTGACAGCCTGCCCCCACCTGTCTCCAGAGGTGGGCAGGCGGGCCTCCTTTCAGGAGCGCTGGAAGGGTCTGCCAGAGAATGTATCTCTGTTGCCCTGATTTTGCAGACCCCCTCTGCCGCAAGGTCAGCGTCTTCCATAGTTATTTCCCCCTCTGCCCGTGGAGGAAACATCACATGCATCCAGCAAAGTTCTTTGGGATTTACGGAACCACATTTTCCCACCCTTCTGGCCTTTGGGATAAGGCCTGGTATGGATGGAAAAACATACTCCTACAGCAGACAGAGTTTTGCCTTCCTGCTCGCACCTGGTCAATGTCTTTCACTTTTGGCCCAAATAAGAGCGAGCCGTAAAAAGGGGCATTTATGAAGGAAGACCTGAAGGGTTCAGCAAACTCGCAAAGGCGCATCCAGGAATGTCTCCTCAGAGATATTCCTGTGCTTGCTGCCCTAGTCGCTCCATCAGCTGCATACGAGATGAGCCTCATGGAAGAGTTGACTACAGAACTTAAGGTAGTGAGCTGAGAGGTCTCCTTATCTGACACCCCCGCAGCTGTAGAACCTTGGAAGGTATCTCCTAGATCTTTCAGGAGATCCCTTTTTAAGTCTGGTAAAGTGGGTTAAATAGTTCAGTGACCCGAGTGTAAAGGCCGCTGATGAGAACATATGCTTCCCATATGTGTCCATCGTTCGAGATTCCTTATTCGGTGGCTGGACAGATGAAGAAGTGTCAGCTAACTCCTTTTTGGCAGCCGCCGCCACCACCATAGCATCTACCGGGACACCTTTGATTAAGAACTCCTTATCTGAAGAGGCAGTTATGAATTTGTTGGGCCTCCTCTGAACACGTTTCAAGGATTCTGGACAGCCCCATGCCTTTCAACTGACTACACCAAGGAGCTGGTCGAAAGGCGGAGACACCCAAGAGATGGGGGGGTCGAGATCCAAATGCCTCCAGGTATACGGGCTCATCCTCAGAAGGTGTAAGGGTCTTCCAGCCACCTCTCTGCTTCAGGATCTCTAGGATGTCTGAGGAGACTTCCTCAGAGGGTTACTGTGGGGACCCTTCTGAATCCTCTAAGTCAGTATCAGAAGTGACAGACTCCTCAGGGGAGTCTAGATGTTTCCTCTTACAAGTTCTCTTCCAAGGGACCTCTCTGGAGGGCTCCTCTGGGGAGGTTTCAGAAGAGTGTGACTCACCCAATGGGGTGTCCTGGGGCATTGGTTCTCTATGCCTGGGGGGTGGCACAGAGGCAGACATTAGTACTTTTGGGGGACGAGTGCCTGGATCTGAAGGTGGAGCCATCAGGGGTGACAGCACACACCACATCAGCTCGAAGGCACCACAACCTGGGCCCGAGGGAGCCTCTGACACCGAAGAACCAGGAAACTACCCCTGTGCCATGTAGGTGCTGAGCTCACCCGCGCCGAAGCCCCGCAAGGTAGATTTGGATCCGACAAGGGTCTGACCCGATTCTCCTCCCTGGACCCAACAGGGGAGCATCTGCTCCCAGACCCCTCGACAGAAGATGGTACCGAAGAGGTCAGAGAAGTTGGGGCCGAAAACCCAGGGGTGAGTCTCGGACCAGACAGTTCCACCACAAAGACATCCAAGCACTCCGGCTCCAAAACCACTTGGGTCAGAGGAGGAATAGCAGAAGGGGCAGGAGTAGAAGTCGGTCCCAAATCCTTTTGGGCTGGACTCGAAAGAATCTTGGCTAGCGCCTAAGTCTGAAGCAACCTCTTGACCACCCGCGCCACATCATCCTCTGATAGTCTCCTGGAAGATCGAGAGGATGGGGCCGATGATTTTATGCTGCCAGCCACAGAATGCAAGATGGGTGACTGGGGGACTGAGGATACAGGTTGGGGACTGGCTCTGTACATGAATCCCAGTCAGTTCCGACAATACTGGAGAAACCGAAGGAGCAGTTTTCTCGGGCCCAAGAGCCTTAGCTTTCGGTCTAAAGGTGAATCCTTTGAAGGTTTCTTAGCCGGCTGAGAGGCAAGAGCCGAGGAAGAAGCCCTTTTGTAGTCTTGTCCGATTTTTGTGACTGGGATGATTGTGAAGAGGTCTGGTTCCCTTACAGAGCCTCAGCAAATAGACACAGTCCCTTAACCATCAGTTTGTTTCTACATTCCTGCAGAACCCTGGAACTGAAACCATGATATATTGAACAAGAATCTTGGAGGTGCATCGCACCTAAACAGTAGACACAGCTAGTGTGCCTGTCCGTTAAGGACATTTTCTGAGTAAAGGAGTTACATTTTTTGAAGTCAGACTGCTTCACTTCTCTGACTTCCTTGGACATAGTAACAACCAAACAACAACCACAACAATATTGTGTAGGAACTATGCAAAAGATAAAGGTAGTAATACTTGCAAAAAACTATTAGGCTATCAAACACCATACTAAACAAAAAGACAATTCATGCCTTTTTTTTTTTTTTTTTTTTTTTTTAATACCATTCAAGCAGGGAGAAAGGGGGCTAGAGGAGTGGTCTCTATCTAAAACGATGATCTCCTCTAGCTAACTCAAACGACGAAACCTCTTGGAAAACAGGTAAAGGAAGGAAAAGTTGTCCTCTAACTTAAATGGACCAAAGAGAAAGAAAGACAAACCCTCTAACTCAAACGGGTATGTTAAGTTTTAGAGTTTGAAAGGATGGGAGAGGGAGATGTAGGCCTAGCAAAAGCGATGGCCAGCCACAACAAGCAAGAAAAAACTTAGGGATTCACTACCGTGAAACCTAAAACGCAGTCAACTAGTAAAACAGAACACTATATATACAAAATATATTGAAACAGACTAATAATAGACCAATAATATCCAAAAAAGAAATTCACTTAGCCTGAGAATAATGAGAAGCAATCGGTCTAGTTTAGTGGCAATCGAGAACTGGGTTATCTTCCCTAGGCATCATGGGATAGGTTAGAGCCTCAAGTCAGTGGAAGCTCTTGAGTTCTAGTAATAGGCCAAGTCAGAATCGATGCTCGGTTCCGAACCCAAATAAAGGTGAGATAGGACAACATAACGTTGAAGTACTTAAGAATATGGATTAAAATTATTATGGTGTGGCAGCTAAGGATATGTGGGAAGAGACTAAACAAAAGATAATACAAAAACTGAGAAAATGGAAGCTTTTTTATATGGATACGGATAGTAAGACACAAGCAGTTAAAATGTTTTTAGTCCCTTTAGTGTTATATACAGGTCAGGCCCATGGGATATACACAAATGCCACTTATGCTGACTTCAGCTAGTGGGGGTTGGTTTTACTGGCCTGAATGTAATGAAGCCATGCAACTAAAACACTTGATGTCTTTAAGGAATCATTTGCATATATCGCATGGGTCTCCATTATAGAAGGTTTAATGCATCACACAGTGAAAACTCAAGATTGGCTGGGTTTTTCTTGCAGTTTTTACTGAATGGTTTGTCTGTGTGACCTTTTTACACTTTGGTTTAGATTACAGATATATTTTTATAGTCTTATTCAAAACAGTTTGGCTCCCCAAAGAGGCGTGATAAATTGTGTTAGCAACATCCAAGTAACTTCCAAAACCAAACATCAGATTACACTGAAAAAGAAATACACAAACTGGACCCCAAAAAAGAATAGGGAAGAAATGGAAATAATAATGACCCTAGAACACTTCAGCATGAAAACGATGTTATGTACTCACCATAACATTCCATCTGTGTTGTCCATTTTCATTCTTTCTCAACATGTGGGTTTGGATCAGGCTCGGCCTTCTACAGATTCTAGGATTAGACTCTCAAGCTCCTCCCTTACCCATATGCCCCTGACTACTGCAATACCTCAGATCAAGTTTTCTGCTATTAGATGCATTACAACCATAAATATGACAACTATGCTATGAAAGAAAAGTGACAACTGAAAGATTGGGAACTCAAACAGGAATTACGGTTCCTATGACAATTTTGTTAGGTCTCTCCCAAAGATATGGACAGGGCGAAGGAGGGAGGAAGAATGAAAATAGACAACACAGATGGAACGTTATGGTGAGTACATAATTTCTTTATCTGATTCGTTCCTCAGTGTATGGGACAAAGTTCCTAGCTATGATAACCTTGGGTGTCCCTCATGGAAGGATGTTTTGGAGAACCACGGAACCAAAGGTAGCTCTGTTTCTGAAGATGATGTCCAATTTGTAATGAGTAACAAAAGTGTGGGAATTAGTCCATGTGGCAGCTGCACAAATATCATCAATTGAAGCTCTAGCCCACAAGGCAGCCGATGTGGACACTAATGTAGGTGAATGTGCCTTTGGCTGTCTTGGTAAAGTAGTGCCTCTCAAAGAATAAACATAGGAGATACAATCTGTTATCCATTTCGCCAGCATGGCTTCAGAAACTGGTTTTCCCAAACTATTTTTAGTGAAGGAGACAAATAATTGATCGGACTTCTGAAACTCCTTGGTACTGTGAAAGTAAAAATGAAGTTGCCTATGCATGTCTAGAAGATGAAGGGTGTATTCTCCTTTATTCTCAAATTTGTGGAAGAAAACTGGCAACTTGATTGATATTGGATTCAGAGGCAACTGCTGGTAAAAAGGAAGGATTTGTGCATAAAGTAACTCCGTCTTTATGAAAGATCAGATATTGTGACTTGGAATTCAGATACTCATCATGCAGAAGTAATAGCTACCAGAAATACTGTTTTCCAGGGAAGAAACCAGAGATCTACTTTAGATGATGGTTCAAAGGAGAATGTACTAAAGTTTGCAAAACGATGGTAAGGTCCAAAGGAGAGGTAGGGTCGTTTATGTGAGATCTAAGTAGAAAGGTACCCTTAAGAAAAGCCTTGCCAAAGGGGAAGCATCATTTCCGATGTGAAAGCTGGAGATGGCTGCTAGCTTAACCGTGGAAAAACCTGCCCCTATTTGAAAAATCGAGGCAAGAAAAACTAGAATATCTGGAAGTGGGGCAGTGAAAGGATCTAACCTTCTTTCATGGGCCCAAAAAGAAAACCTTTTTCATTTACTTTTGTAAATCTTCCTAATCGAAGATTTAAGAGATGAGACCAGGATTCTGCTAACTAGGGAGGAGAGCCTGAAAAGTCTATCACTGCAATTGGTGAAACCATGTGGTCAGCCTGAGGCCTGCAATGTTCAGGTGAATCTGCCCTGATGGGAGTGAGAGGAGGTATGGACTGGGATCTACCATCCAAGGAGTGTCAGGTGAGACAAAAGGAAAGGGAACCACACTTGATGAGGCCAGAAGGGAGCAATGAGGATTACTGTGCTCTTCAACCAAAGTGTTTTCTGAAGAAACTTGGGGATGAGGCAGAGAGGGAAAGCATAAAGGAGAATGGAGGGCCAAACATGGACTAGAGCATCTCTTGGTGACTGTCCCTGAGGTGGGATAAGGGCAAAGAACTTGCTGCATTTGTTCTTGAGGGGAGATGCAAAAAGGTCACAGCAAGGCTGACCCCATTTGTGGAAGATCATTTTGTCACTGACTGGTTGAGAGACCACTTATGAGGCATTAGAACTGTCCTGCTGAGTTTGTGTGCTATAATGTTGGATTTCCCAGGTATGTGCATCACTACAAGAAAGCGGTTGGATGAGATCGCCCACTGCCACACTCTCACTGACTCTCAAAAAAGGGGGTAGGATATGGTTCCCCCTGCTTGTTGAGGTACCAGACTACTGACATGCTGTCTGTCTGTAATTGCAATTCTGTATTGCAATAGTCCCGAAAGGTAGAAAGCTCTGAAAGGTCTGCAACAATAGAAGCACCGCTCTAATTTCTAGGACACTGATGTCCAAATTGGTCTCTTGTGGGGACCACATGCCTTAAACAGTCTGTGCCAAATAATGCCCCCCCACCCAACAGGGAGGTGTCTGTAGTCAGCGTGGCATTTGGGGGAGGAAAGATAAATGGACAACCTTGACCTATCTCCTTGGAATGAATCCACCAAAGAAAAGACTTTCCGCAAGCCTGAGACAGTTTTATTGGATGTCTTAAGGGGTTGCTAATATAAGGACTATTGAAAAGCTAGGGTCCAGCGAAGAATTCTCATGTGGAGGTGAGTAGTGGGAATTAGAGTAATTGCAGTAGCTATAGATCCTATAGCTATTGACCCTAGAGTTTTGAGGACTAGTTTTTAGAAGGAAGAGAAAGTATCTGTCTGACATGCATCTTCAATGTGAGCACTCTGTTCTGGGGCAGAAAGGCTAGGGGGGACTGACTGTGTCCAAAAGAGCCCCTATAAACACCAACAATTGGACTGGTTGAAGTTTTGATTTTTCCAAACTGATATTATTCCCAGTGAAAGAGATAACTGGAGTAGATAGTCTCAGGCCTTCAGAAGTAGATGCCTGGTTGGTGCAGTGAGAAGCCAGTCTTACAAGTATGGCAACACTCAATCTGTGCAGTCTCAGGTGAGCTATTACTGCTGCCATGCATTTTGTGAACACCCTGGGGGCTGTAGTACGACCAAAGGGCAGAGCTCTAAACAGATAATGACTAGCTCCCAGCCAGAAGCATAGATACCTTTGAAAGCACCTGGCCATTTTGATGTGATAGTATGCATCTTGAAGATCGACTGAGCACATCCAGTCATCCTTCTGTAGGACTGTGACCATCTGGAATTTGGAATTCTTTACAAATCAATTTAGATAACTGAGATCCAGTACAGGTCACAGGTCCTCTGTCTTTTTGGCACTAAAAGGAACCTTGAGTAAATTCCACATCCTGTTTGGTCTTGGGTGGACCTCTTCAATGACTCTTTTGTCTAGCAACTTTTGAATCTCTTGAGCTGCTAGCTCTCTTTGATTGGATGGAACATCGATGAGCATTTTCCTCTTTTGTATAGGAATTTATAAAAAGGGAATGAAATAACCTCCGGATATGATCCTTTGCATCAAAGTGTCTCTTGTGATGTCTATCCAGGCTTTTTGGTGCAAGGATAAGCACTCCCTGACTGCCTCCAGACAAAGACAGCCAGCCAACCTTTCAGGAATGTTGGAAGGATCTGTCAGAGAAGGAATCTTGAGATCCTTGGTTCTGTGGACCCCCTCTGCCATGTGAGTGACGTCTAGCTCTGTAGTATCCCCATGTGATTCCTGAAAAGAAAATTGAGATTTATGAATCCACATCATCTTCCCACTGTGTTGATTCCTAGACATAGGTCTCTGCAAGGCAGAAAAGTGAATTCTGATGGCAAGCAAGGTCTTTTTATTCTTTTCACAGTGGGAGAAGGTGTTTTTAATGGTTGACCCAAACAAAGATCATCCATAAAAAACGGCATTGATGAATGATGACTTGAAGGGCTCTGCAAAATTACACATCTGCACCCAGACACATCTCCTTATGGCTATGCCTGAACCATCCACCCTAGAGGTACCATCAGCTGCATACGAGATTAACCTCATAGATGCATTTGTTATAGATTGTAGGGTGGTCATTCATAACGAATAACACTTCTGCTCCTGTGCAGACATGGACCCTGGGGCAGAATTAGAGAATTCCTTTACCAAGTCCCTCTGCATTCTGGTAAAATGTGCCAGGTAGTTCAGCGATCATAGGGCGAATGTTGCTGAAGCATACACTTGCTTCCCAAACCTGTCCAACTCCCTAGACTCCCTGTTAGGTGGAGGGGCAGTGGAACTTTGTTCAGCTAGCTCCTTCTTGGTGGCTGCTACAATAACCATGGCATCTACAGGAATCCATTTAGTCCAGTACTGTCCATCAGCAGGGGCACTTAAAATTTTGACCGGGTACTTGGGGATTGGTTCTGCGAAGTTCGGTTCTCTTCAATGCCAAGGTCTACAAGTTCATCTGCAGGGTGTAACCCAAGACATAGAGAGTCCAGACCCAAAGGCTTCCAGGAACACAGATACCTCCTGGGAAAGGGTTTGGGAAGATCAACCAACTTTCTGGCAAAGAATTTCTTGGATGTCTCCAAATGAGACATCCTCGGGTGGAGATCTGGGGGACCCTTCCCTTTCATTAAAATTGGTGTCTTCTGAGAGAGAATTTTGTGGGGAATCAAAGTGCCTCCTTTTGCATGACCTCTTCAGAGGAACCTCCTCAGTGCAGTATTCTGGTGAATTATCAGAAGAGGCAGGGAGTTCCCGAGTGGGGACTGAATGGAAGCTCAAATGGGCTGGCTGTCCCTGAGTGGTAGGATGAGCAGATTCAGACACTGGATTTGAAGGGGGGAACAAGGGATGGATCCAACGATGGAAGTGATGAGATTACTCTCGGGTGAGAGAAAACCCTTTACACCACTTTGAAGGCAAAAGGGCCAGGAGAAGCACAGGACAATCCACTCAGAGCCGCAATTCTCAGAGCCGACAATCCTGGGCCCTCCCTGTGCCTTCGCTCTGAAGGAGTTGGAGCTGAGCTGTCCAGTGCCAAAGCTCCAAAGGGAAGAGACATCTCCGACAGCTTCGGAGTCAAAGCCAACCCCTTGGATCAGACATGGACATTTCGGCTCAGAGAACAATCATACTCAAAGGGTGTCAGAGCCGACCAGATCAAGGACATTGCCAGAGTGAAATACAAAGGAATCTTTGGACCAGACAACTCAGACCTGAGGGCTGTGAAAAGGAAGGCCTGATCACAGAAGGAGCAATAACAGGCTAAAAGCAAGGTGTATGGCTCTCAGATCCAGTGGGAGATAGACATGGGAAGAGCCCCATTATCTGCGCTCTGAGGGGCTTTCTCATCATCCTGTCCATCTCCACTTCAGACAGACTTTGGGATGACCTAATGGAGAAAGACACAGAGGGTGGCCTAGAAATCTTTTTAGGTGACTCATGCAGAAAGGGAAACCCTCAATATGGGTGACACTGATTCAGGAGAAAACTTCAGACTATTGGGTTGAGGGGATTGAGACACAATAAGTGCTGGATCAGAAGACTTATGATCAGAGGCCTTATTAACCTTCTATGGTGGCTCGGAAAGTAGAGAAGTCTTTGGAGACCAGACAGGACAGCGTTTATGGTGCTCCCAGGGCTTCTTAGATTTTTGTACTGGGGTCTAAGCCCCTGACATAGAGGTACCTGAAAAAGGAGCAGATGCTGGTAAAAGACCTTTCAAACCCACTTTATTTCACCTGTCACTAATGGCCTTAGAGCTAAAGTCTGCACAGATGGAACAGGGCGTGTCCAAATGTGACGGGCCTAAGCAATAAATGCACTCCATGTGGGTATCAGAATTGGGAATCTTATGCCCACAGGAAGTGCACTTCATAATACCAGCCATCTTGTCAGCCATACTGGAAGAAAAAAATAGGATCACACAAAATAAAACTATTTAAAGAAAATAATAAACTAGTTTATGCTACTTACTTTTTATGAGGGGGGAGAATAAAGAAAAGGAGAATAGGCCAACAATGGTAACAGTAGACTACCTCAAAGTGGTAGAAAAGATACCAAGACTAAAACTTGATAAAGGAGTAAGGCAGAAGTATAAAGGAAAAACTTAATAAAACTGAGGATTAATAAAGTGGAAAAAATTAATAAAACGTGCCTATAAATTAATTCACAAAACTCTTAGAGCTCAAGAGAATGCAATCCCATCTGAACCAGAAGATCAGCAAATGACATCTGGGGTACAGTAGTCAGGGGCATTATGAGTAAGGGAGGAGCTAGAGAGTTAGATCCTAAAATCTATAGAAGACTGCATCTGAGGGTCAAATACGAACCCACATGTTGAGGAACAAATGAAAATGACATCAGATAGTACATTTGTGTAAGAATTAACCGTAACAGTAGATGCCCTACAGTTCACTGTTGCAGTATTCCTACCAAAAGGTATATCCTACCAAGGATAACTGTATGTCTGAAGCCTTAGGCCCTACCAAGCGCTGTATTTCAGTTTGTCCTACATCCAGGACGTAAGGTACCCAAGTGATGTATGAGCACCTAATTCTCAGAACTGAACTGCCTCAGGAAAATCTCAGCAACCCAAGAAGAACAGAAAAGAAGCACATGTGCATCCAGAAAGGGAAGAAAGAAGGACCCCTCTGCCAGACGGTAAAAAAACAGAACCAAGAAGGGGGAAGGATTGCTGGAAGGAATACGGCAACAGTGAAAAGTAGGGCATTTACTATTAAGGTCTTCCAAAACAGTATTGTGTCCTTCCTTATCACTGTTGCAGTATTTTTTTTTTTTTTACTAAAGGGAGAGTACAAAAACTACTACAGAGAACTGGAGGAAGAAATAACCGGAGAGCACTCCAAAAAAAAATACATAAAAAAGAGCCCTAGCAAATCCAGCTCTGATCTTAGAAACTTTATCTAACTTGAAGTGTTTAGTAAAGACCTTCTGACCAAGTAACAGCTTCAAAAATTGATCTACCATCCAGACCCTTGAAAAAGCACTCAAAGTGACTACTGCCTTGGTAGAATGCTGCTTATCATGAAAAGAATAAGAAACCCGAATGGCCTTAGAAATGGAGTAGGAGATGATGTGCTTACAACTAAACCTAATTTCTTGACATGAAAGGAAACAAAAGGTTATTCAGATTTCCCAACACGTTTACTCTTATCCAGACAATATTTGAGCTGTCTATGGAAATCTAAAGTATAAAGAATGCTCTCACAACAATATTTTGAGGTGAAGGGAAAAAAAGGAAGGTGAATGGAGTGATTTAAGAAGTCACTGACTACCTTGGGCATAAAATGATTGGTGCAAAAAAAAAAAAAAAAAACATCTATCTCTGTGAAAAGAAAAACAAAAAAAAACAAAACAAAAAAAAAACAAAAAGGACAGCTACCATGAGGGCCTGGCATTCAAAGACTCTTTTTGCAGAAGTATGAGCCACCAACTAAACAGCCTTCCAGGTACAGAACTGCAGGGTAGAACAATTTTTCCAGAACAAAATTAAAGTCCCAAGAAATTGGAATGGGTTTTCTTGGGTGCCAAATATGAAGAACATCTTTCAAATATTGTTTAATTTCAAAAATAGGGAAAGTGTTGAATCCAAATGTAGATAAATGGCTGATAAATGAGTTCTAACATATGAATATGTCAACCCAGGATTAAGCAACTTGCACAGATAAGAACAGTAGAACAACCCACTAAAAGAGGGTCCTGCTCATGTCTCTGACACCAAATAGAATATTGTTTCCACTTAACAACACAGGAATTTCTAGTAGTGAGCTGGACTCCTGGAAAAAAAAAACATCCTCAGAAACTGCTATCAAAAAGGAATCAAAACCCTACCACCAAAACAGTCAAATATAGGTTGAAGGTGAATGATAGAACCCTTTTCATGTGTGAGGAGATCCATCCTGTGAGTTCATTTGTGATGATTGCTGTTGGCCAGATGAAACAAAAGGGGGAACAAATGCTGCCTGGTCCCTGGTCCCAAAGAGAGTCAATGACAATACTTTGGGTCTGTCCCACATGATCCTGTGTAAGACCTTGGACAAGAGAAGAAGGGGGTAAGAGAACAGCATACAGAAAACATCCCTTTCCAAGAAAAATACATGGCGTTTACTTTCAAGCTAAAGGATGCAGCATTCTGGAACAGGCCCTGGGAAGTTGTCTATTCAAAGGGGAGGCAAACAGATCTACTTGAAGAGTAGACCATAGACGGATAATGTCCAGGAAGACTTCCTTATGAAGCATCCATTCGTATGGATCTGGCCTGGACCTGCTCAGGTTGTATGCCATTAGCCTGTGCTCTAAGAAAATGTAAACCACCACCTGAAGGTTCAGATGATAGCCAATAGCAAACTCTCAAAAAAGAAGAGTTAGTCTGCAAAAATGGTACGACTTTGTGCTCCCTTGCTTGTTTATGCAACTCATGACTGTGTTGTCTCTGTAAACCCTGAAGGAATCACAGCCAGAGAGAATGCAGGGCTTCAACAGCCAAAAACAGAGCCCATAATCTCTTTGATGTTGATGTGGTCTTCAATTTGTTGGGGAGACCACACTCCCTGATCCCTGATGTTGGAAGAAACCCCTCAACCCATATCTGAAGCATATTCAAACAGTTCCGGAGTGGGGGAAGGAGCATAAAAAGGTTGGCCTGGATTCAGAGATATCTGATGAATCCACCACAGAAATTCCTGTTTGAGATAAGGCAAGAGAGGAATGGAAAATACCAGCGGATGAAAATGTTGAAGCCAAATTTTCAATACATACCACTGAAGCTTCCTTGTGTGGAGTCTGGCAAAAGGAACCATAGAAATGGAGGAAACCATGTACCCCAGAGCCCACAGAACTTTCTTGCAAACACCACTTGAAAAAGAAGAGGAGACTGGAAGAAAAGTATCAAGAAGAGGACTTTGGAAGGAGGAAGAAAAGTCTTCATATTCAGGGTCCTTCATCCCAGGAAAAAGTGATCCTGTGGAGTCGAACAATTTTTTGAGACTAAGGGTGAAACCCGCACAGTGCAGCAGAGGCATGGTCAAGATTCTGCAGAAGAAGCTGCTGGGACGGAGCTTGAATGAGGCTGTCAGGATAGGACAAATTCTGTAAACCATGAGTCTGCAATAAGCTACGACCAAAGCCATACATTTGGTAAAGACTCATAGAGCTGTAGACTCTCTGTTGTCTATGCACAAAGAGGACTTATAAGGATAACTCCTTTGAAATGTAGGGATAGGAGATAGAAAAATCTGTCTGAGGTCTTGCATAACCTTCTTTTTATTTGTAAGGTTTTAAAAAGCTCTGCAGCAGCAGAACCAAACAGATTTTGAGTGTCCAGGACAGAATCCTGTATCTTGGCATTTATATCTTCAGTAAGAGATTGTAACCTAAGCCAGCAGTACATGTGTATTAACGGAACACCTTCAGATGCCCGAAAGCTCACTAGACCGACAAGGAATCCGTCGGACCGAAATCACCGACAACGCAGATGACCGACAAGGTGAGAACCCGACGGACTCGGTAAGTGTGCGATAGAGTGAGGGATTTAGTGTTAGGGAGCAGACAGGTAAGTGTGCGATAGTGAGGGACTGTAGTTTTAGGGGCGGGTTAAGTGAGTTAGGGTTAGGGTGCAGGTAGGGTGTGTGTGCGATAGTGACGGACTGTGGGTTTCGGGGTGGGTTAAGTGAGTTAGGGTTAGGGTGCGGGTAGGGTAAGTGTGCGGTTGTGTCGGACCTTAGGGTTAGGGTTTGGGTTACAGTTAGTGCATGTATGGTTGTGTGTATTGTCGGTATTTTGTGTTGTCGGTCTTTTGGTGTCGGTGATTTGTGTTTCGGCGTTGTGGAGTTCCAGTAAACTGAAGGGGATCCGTATTAACAGACCCTGACACAACTTGAGAGAAGATGCATCGTAGTTGCATTTGACAAAAGGGCAATCCAACTGAGAAGCAGAATTCAAAGAAATGGCAGAAAACTTAGTTTCGGAGTCAGACATGTCAGTCGAAATACCTCTAAGTTTATTTAGACAGAAAAGCCAGCACATACCTGGTCATATGGATCTGGTAGTTTACAGCTCTGAAAGCCAGTTTGGCTGAAGTATATACTTTTTTCCCATACCTGTCCACAACCCTATTGCCCTTGTCAGAAGGGAGAAGTTTTGAAAACATTAGTTTGGAAGGTCTGGCAGTAGAAAGATAAATGATGGCAGGGTCAGAGGAGGGATTCTTTTAAAGAATATTTGAGTCTCAGGCATTTTGTTAGTTTTCTTAGGAGTAGGGAGTTGGGACTCAGAAGCCTGGGAAGAAGCAGAAAAAAAGTGTTCAGAAGGACTTCCAATACAGTAGGGACCGAAGAAAGCCAGTGTGAATCCACCTGTAAGAGGGCATAATACCACTTTTGGACTTCAGACATTTGGGAACCCTTGGTGACTTTAGACAGAGTCCTTATTTACAGTGATTCTTAATGCCTAGGGCATACAGAATATTAGAGAGTTACTACATGCAAGGAATGTTCAAGCAAGTAAGGTTAGATTCATTTGTAAATGAATAAGGTAACCTGGTCACCAACACGATAAACAACCTTGAAATTAGACAGTATGATGACCCAGAAGGTAAAACAATAAAGCATAGAACCGAAGCTGCAACAGGAAACAGAAGTTTAACCCACAAGCCACAAACAGTTCGCATAAACGCCTCCAAATACACAGTACGTTTTCGTTTTTCCTACTTCATCAGATGTGGGCTGCTTCGAAAGCTAACACCTTTTATAGAGCACATTATTTAAATTAACAAATCACCTTTGCTAAGCAATAAACTTGTAATTGAGAAAAAGTGAAAAAAAGTGCTTTTGTGCTTTTAACCTGATGTTAACATTTTATGTTTTACATGATAAAAATTTAAAACATAAAATGTTAACATCAGGTTATGTTTTACATGATAAAAATTTATTTAGCTGCGGTGGTGGTGCTGTGGTAGCGTTGTCGCCTCACAGTAAGACGTTGTCCTGTACGATGCTCTGCTAAAGCGTCTTCTGTGTGGAGACATGCGTGAATGGGCGTACCTTCGTTGAAGGTTGTGCGTCAGGCCTGGCAAGTCAGTACGTAAAAATCTACTGCCAATCATTAGCAGACCGGAGCTCCGCTGTGGCGACCCCTAACCGAGAAAAGCCGAAAGATACAACAACAACAATATGATAAAAATTTAAAGATGTGTGCCAATACATTAATAATCACATAATCTTATTATAAATAACCACTCACTTTTAAAACTGTGTTAAATTTTGGTAAAATGCATGAATGAATTAAAAAATACTAAATAAGTAAAAATGAATAAGATTAATTTGTGCATTGTTAGAAATTATTTTAGAGAACAATATTTTTATGTTTGGTGATGAACACTTTATAGAGAAGGTTGGTGTAGCAATGGGTACTGTCTGTGCCAATAGCTATGCCAACCTATCTCTTGTGCAATGGGAAACTACCTATGTTTTGGCCAATAATGCATTTGCTGAATCTACCGTATGGTATAAACGATTCCTGGATATTTTTTTGCTACGGCATGATACCGAGGAAAGTCTTAATGAGTTTTTGGTATACATTAATAACATCACTCCGTTTCTGAACTTTACTTACAAATACTCTGATAGAGTGATTGAATTTCTTGATGTGGAGATTACTAGAAATGCCCCCAATTGGGTTTCGACTACACTTTTTAGAAAAGCTGTTAGGAAAAATAATGTCTTACACAATGGCAGTATGCATCCAAGGCATACTAAATTAAATGTTTTGAAAGGTCAAATATTTTGCTGTATGCGTTTACATAATGATGATTACACACTACATGGAGCATTACTGTCCCTTAAACCGTACTATAACAAGGAAAGTAGTGAAGGGATAGGATCTCGTAGTGCTAGGGCTAATGGTACTATGGAGAGGGGTAAGTCAGATAGTGAAGTACTACGATTGCCGCTGACCTATGCAAGCAATATACATGTGGTGTGTGACATTGTTAAGAATAATCGGGATATTCTTTCTAGTGTGAACTAAATGGAGTAGTGGGAGAGCAACCATCTTTTACTTTCAAGAATAACAGATCTCTTAAAAGATAACTTTGTTATAAAGCTGTAAGCACCCATAAATATATTCAGTCGGACAGACTTGGCACCTATACATGTAGGAGATGCACAGCATGCTCTAGTATACATGTTGGGAGACAATTTATACACCCACAGAAGGGGTTTACAATAGAAGCTAATTTTTAGGCTGATTTGTTATACTAAGAATGTGGTTTATTTTAGCTATTGTGTACAGTG